>NC_057861.1:575521974-575826557 GCF_019393635.1 Dromiciops gliroides | reverse complement strand
AGGAAGATCAGCATCCAGGTCCTAAATCTGTCAGAGTCAAGAGTGGCTGGGTAGCTGTGGGCAGGTCACTTAACCTCTTAGAAAGTTGGCCAGGGCATTAAGAGTATATAAATTACAAATAGTGGAGAGATTTACCTCCACTAATGAATTCACTGGTCTAGACCAAATAAAAAGCAAAAGTAATAAAATTTTAACTTGACTTTTCAATACCAAAAATACTGTTTAAGCCTACTAGATACAAGGATTTGAACTTGTCCCTGATCTCTAAGTTTATCCTCTATTGGAACAGACTTTAATTCTGTTGGGGAAATTGTTCTCTGTATTCTTATAGTGTTTCACAGAGCAAGAAATTTGCTAAAAAGCACAGAAATGTAAAACTTTTAAGTATTTCTAAAATGATGCTTTTAAAAAAGGAGCATATCTGGATTCTACTCAAAATTTTATTCTACCTTAACCCTTACAAAGTAGACAGCAAGAAAAGCTGGCTGTTTACTTAGGTCTCTATGCCTTGATGTTCTTATTGTACGTGAACCTTCATTTCTTGTAGAGCATAAGGAAACCCAGCCCAGAGCCAAGGGGCCAGATGAGGAGGGCTGCTAGTAGAGACCAACTTAGGGATACTAGCCCACCTCCAGCATTCAAGCCTGAGCCACCAAAGGTATGGTGTTTTTTTTTTTTCCCAAAATGGGACCCTAGTCTCAGCCACACATTCAATAAGAAGAATAAAAACCTCCTTCTTTTCCCTAAAATTAAAACAGAGTTTAACATATTGGATTGAGCCCTAGATTTTGAATTGGGAAGACCTGTGTTTCAAATCCCACCTCAGCTATTTTTTGTTTTGTTTTGTTTTGTTTTTAGTGAGGCAATTGGGGTTAAGTGACTTGCCCAAGGTCACACAGCTAGTTAAGTGTCAAGTGTCTGAGCCTGTATTTGAACTCAGATCCTCCTGACTCCAGGGCCGGTGGTCTATCCATGGCGCCACCTAGCTGCCCCCTCAGCTATTTTTTAACTGAAAAATAGAAATAATAATACTTGAAGAAATTAGAATATTATTGTAAGTCTCAAGTGAGATTATTAAATGTTATTATTGTTTAGTTATTTTTCAGTCGTGTGCACTGCTTTGTGGTCCCATTTGGGGTTTTCTTGACAGAGATATTGGAGTGATTTGCCATTTCCTTCTCCAGTGCATTTTACAAATGAGGAAACTAAGGCAAATAGGATTAAGTGACTTTCCCAAGGTCACACAGCTAGTAAGTATCTGTGGCCAGATTTGAACTCTGGTCCTCTTGACTCCAGGGCCGGCACTCTATTTACTGTGCCATCTACCTGCCCTTTATTATATATAAAACACATTAAATACATCACTGTGTATGTGTGTATACTTCTATATAACATATAAGCCTCAAAACACTATATAAATATTAGATCTTATTTTTATTTTAGCTACAGGGAATCCACCATTAGGGAATGAAAAGCACTTTTTTGGAAAGGAAATATTGGACCCCAAGGCCTTTAATCTTTTAAACAGTTGTTAGAAGTATTGGAAGTTTGGAATTAAAGATTTCTAAATATCTCTATTTTTCTTTCTAGCAAATGACAGCTCTCTGTTCACATTTTGGGAGTTGGCTATTCTCAGAAAATTCTTTGTGATTATAAAACTCCGTACCCAAAGTGACCTATGGAGTGTAGAAGGGCACAGAATAAATACAAGGCAATACAGGCTTAGATCATTTGACTCCTATCCCACCACAAATCAAAGCTATTTCACAAACACCTTATTTTCATTCTAATATTTCCCTTTAACTCAGTATTTTGGTACTTTTTGAGTATAGGAAAGAAGTGAGAAAACTTTTTTGCCTTGATCAAAAGCATTAATAACTTATACAACAGGCTATTAGTTAAAACTTCTAGGCTGATCTGGAATCAGATTGATTTAAACAGGTAGTCTGGTGCCCCAGCACCATTTCAGTTCTAGGTTTAGTCTTAGAGTTTGCATCTAAACTTGTACATTGGGTTCCAACTTGGTTTTTCTTTTTTTTGGTGAGGCAATTGGGGTTAAGTGACTTGCCCAGGGTCACACAGCCAGTAAGTGTTAAGTGTCTGAGGCCGGATTTGAACTCAGGTACTCCTGAATCCAGGGCCAGTGCTCTATCCACTGCGCCACCTAGCTGCCCTTTGGTTTTTCTTGAAATGTTCATGGTATTACCCTCCTGGGAAAGAAAGGAAGACGCTGATCAATGTCCATTTGCCTTCCTATTTTGGAATATCATTTAAAACAGCAGAGTTTTATTTTACAAATAAAACAAATGTTTCAAAAACAGAAATGGATACCAAGAGTATACTAACCTACTCATTTAAGATAAAGATAATCCGGAGGGCAGTAGGTTCTGATTGCTAGAATCAAGATTTGCAGTTAGAGGAGCTAAATTCAAATCCTGAGTCTAAAACTTACTAGACATGTACCTTGGGCAAATCACATAACCTCTCTCAATCTCCTTTTCCTTCTCTGTAAAATAAAAATGTTGAATTACTGGCCTTCTAAGGTCCTCTCCGGCTCAATCTGTCACCCTATGATCTGGATTTAAAGTTTACCTCTTCACTCTTGCTAGCTGTATGTCATTGGGCAAATCACTGTTAATTTCCCTGGGGATTAGTTTTCATATCTAAAAAGAGAGGGGGTTGGGCTAAAGGAATTCTCTGCTTCCTTGCAGCTCTAGACCCATGATGAAAACTCAAGCTAAATATGCTTTTGCTCTCTGCAGGCCAAATTCCAAAACAAAGATGAACCCTATGACATTTCCAAGACCTATGAATACAAACCAAACAACTCTGTTACTGCCAGTAATGAAATTCCTGGGGTAGCCACTAAACCATATGGTCCACCTGTTCCTTTAAAACCTGCCTTTGGACGTTCTATATTGAAGCCTTCTACACCCACTTTCCCTTCCCAAGAAAATGAGGAGGATGAAGGAAATGAGGAAGAAATAGACAATACTCCAAAGTCTGTTCTGGGCAAAGTTAAAATATTTGAGAAGATGGATCACAAAGCAAGGATACAGAGAATGCAAGAACTCCAAGAAGCACAGAATGCAAGGGTAAATTGGGGGGGGTTAAGTGACTTGCCCAGGGTCACACAGCTAGTAAGTGTCTGAGGCCAGATTTGAACTCAGGTCCTCCTGTGTCCAGGGCCAGTGCTTTATCCAAAAATATATTTTATAAATGAAACCTGCCTATATTTTGTTATATGGAATATAGGATCACTTGAGTAAATTGTACATGTTAGTATATTGGCTTCCATTTGAATGTTGGATATGGGGTGGAAAATTGTTTTCTCTAGAGATACATTGTTGTATTTGAAGTTTAAACTGCTTCAAAGAAAATTTATTATTGAAAATAACAAAATTCTCTTACTGCTAAGGTCTTGGGGGCTTATTGTGCTCAGTGGATAGACCTGTCATTATCAGTTAAATCTGTCACAGACAAGCATGAATGCTTATGGGTATCTTTCACATTTGGATATGTCACTGGATATAACCCACCCATGAAAAGTATGGGATAGTCCCATCTACTTTTCTTTCTTTCCTAGAAATTAATAACAAGACTGACTCCTGTCAGGTATCAATTTCAAACACTCCACTACCATGATCCCTCTGGGTCAGGGAAGCAGGAAGGAAAAGAAGGCAGGCCCAGGCTTACTTCGGATCCACTGGCAATTCTCTAACTTCTTCATCTCTCATCACAGCTTGAGATTGCCTCAGAAGCATCCTGACATCTATGCTGTGCCCATCAAAGCACCAAAACCAGACCCCAGCTCATCCCAGGTCACAAGGTAAGAGGCAGGTCTAGTCTTGCTAAAGTTTTAATTGTCTGACTGACTTTAGGAGTCAGAGTTTACAAATTTTATGTTTGTCATTCTCTGAAGCTATGTTGCCTGCCCTAAAGATTTAGAGCTCAGAAAGTTTCTTCTTTCTCCTATTCCTCTAAGTGCCAGAGAAGTCCAGAGAGTTTATTTTCAAAGTCAACTAATTAATTTCCAGACTGATTAAAATAAAAACGTCTGAGGATGAGGGAGATGTCAAATGTTTCTATGAATACAGTGAAAATTCATTCATTCATTTCCCGGTGGGACTACTGAAGTCTTAAGTGAGCCATTGGATTATTTGTGAGATAGTATATTTGAAGGACAATGGAATGAATAGTACAAGGACAAAAGGAACTCATCGGTCCTAGAGTTGATTTTTTTAATAGGATTTTCTTCTATGATATCAAGTTCCTTTGAACCTTTTAATATCTCTATTCCGTCTTCTATAAAATTATGTTTGCATCAAGGGAGTTAACAAACTTAGTGTACTTGTAAAGTACTATTAAGCACTGAGAATTAAAGTAACATTTTACAACATGGCCAACCATATGATTGTTTGCCAGTTCTCAGAAATGAGTGTGCCATATAAGGCTAGAGTCTAGATTTACAGTAGTATAAAAAGAAATGGAAGCTTCCTCCTTACTAACAGAGTGGCATACTCAATCATCAGTCTCAATGAAGGAGAGCACTGATATGGATAATTGTAACTGGCAGATTATCTACCCTGCTGTGAATCAGATCAGCCACAACCCCATGGCAGACAAACTTGTCACAGGAAATAAAGTCACAAGCTTAATTTACCTACACATACAAGCAAAACTTTTATGAGGCATTGCTTTAGTTACCACCTTTCCCAGAGGGCTGTGAATTTAACTTTTTTTCTCATGTTGACCTTAGTGGGGAGCAGAAATAATTCTTATTTGTTCAGGAAAAAAATACTAGCTTTGCCATCCTTTCCAGAAATGAATTTGAAATGGGCTTTCCTTACATGGTTTCACTGTTCCTTTGTTATGCCACCACTACCATTTAAAGTAGGGGTGTTTAACCACCAAGGGGTTCATGAATTTAGATTGAGATTAGTGAAACTAAAGGTGTGATCCACTCCCCCCAAACTGAAATTTAGTGCCTCCTTCAATTATGAATGTATGCAACAAATATTATTCTAAGAAATAGTCTGTAGGCTACATGAGACTGCTAAAGGGTCTGTGACACCAACACCAACAGCAATTCCCCTCCCCCCAAATAGTTAAGAACCCCTGATTTAAACGAAGAAGAAATGCTTGGGTTATGTAACTGATAACACTTAACTTTTTAGTTCCAGACCCCCTGAGCCTCAGAAACCACCTTCAAGACTATACCAAGATTCTAGGGGAAGTTACAGCAGTGACATTGAAGAAGAAGAATACCGCCAGCAGTTGTCAGAGCATTCCAAGCGTGGATACTATGGACAGCCAGCCAGATACCGGGATACTGAATTATAGATTTTACTGAATTCTGGGTGTGCCTTGTCACCACATCAAAATAGCCCTCCTAGTAAATCATAGTGATGGCAGTTTTTCAGTTTAAATAGACTGAAGATCTGCTGGGGTTTTTGGAATGGGGTGGGGTGGAGGAAGGTCTATAGTTTGAGACAAATCCACACACTGGAACTGGAGCACATCATTATTGTGAATGGGTTGATGTTTTGTTGTTTGTGCAACATTAAGTGAAACACTACAGCCCCAGTTCTGTTTCTCATTTCACATGGACCAAAAGTTATTTCAAGAGGTGTATTCATATTTTTAATATTTGTATTAAGATGTTAACTATTTTTCTTCATTACAGCTGCCTTTAGGAGATTGTACCAGTATAGGCAGAAATGTAAGAAAAGGAATAAGAACACTTGGACTAAATTAAGTTCAAAGAAGTATTTTATTACTGCTCTCAAAGTGCCTTTAACGAGAAATGTCTTAAATTTTCTTCCAATAATTATGCAAAGCCATAATGGACTAAAGAGTATTTTGACTAATTTTTATACTTGTTTATAGCTAGAGCTTTTCCTTCATGGCATCTCATTGCCAAGGTTTTTATCTATGTAATATTTTCCACAAGTCCTGGTTCTTTGTGTGTGTATGTAATATATATATATATATAAATGGTGTCCTTGGTAGTGTGGCTATACTACTGAGAAGCTTGAAGACCAAAAATGATGATGTAGAAATTCAGTTCATTATGGTTTTTAACCTTGTATTCCACAGAATCAAATAAATATTCTAGAAAAGCACTTCCTGTTGTGCTTTTAAAAATATATATGTATATAAATATGTGTGTGTCTATAATATATGTACACATATGTGTGTGTGTGTGTATATATATATATATATATATACACACACACAGACATGTTGACAATGAGGGCTGTATGTGTTTTAACTGAATAAAAAGCAGTACGTTGCAATGGCTCAGTGTATGGTATATTTCTTATAGTTAAAGTATATTCAGAGTATAAACTTGGTAATTTGATAGAGCATATGTAATTTTAAAAAAAACAATGCATTTGGAAAAGAAGACAAGGAGGAAGCTATGTCTTGGTTTATTTGATAAATTGATGCGCATTATACTTCAGGTGGTCATTAACATTTAAAGCTGGAAGGGACCTTAGTAATAATTTTGGCCAGCCCCCCCTCCCCTTCCCATCTTAAAGATGAGGAAAAAGAAAAAGGGAATGAATGCTTATATAAAGTGTCTAATATGTGCTAGGCACTTTACAAATGTTATCTTATTTGATCCTCACAACAGGCCATTGAATACTCTAAGGTAAGGCTGAATTTGAATCAAGTCTTTCTAAATCCGGATTCAGTGCCCACTAGGTGCCAACCCCAAGATAAAAAAGGAAGTAATAAAGATGTGATTCAAATCCAAATCTTCTGCTTCTAAGTCTGGCATTCTCTTGACTATGCCATGCCACCTTTCGGTTTTAATCAAATTAGAAATTTAGGGGTGGAAGCAAGATGTTGTAATGAGAGAAAACCTAGCTTAAGAATCACTGGAACTAGGGGCAGCTAGCTGGCGAAGTGGAATAAAGCACTGGCCCCTGGATTCAGGAGTACCTGAGTTCAAATCTGGCCTCAGACACTTAACATTTACTAGCTGTGTGACCCTGGGCAAGTCACTTAACCCCAATTGCCTCACAAAAAAAAAAAAAAAGAATCACTGGAATACCTAAAATCCACAAAAGATCCAAAGCATCAGACTTCAAGAAATAATAAAAGAAAACTGTCCAGATATATTAGAACTAGAGGCCACAGTAGAAATCGAAAGAATCCACTAGTCATCTCCTTAAAGAACTCCCAAAATTAATCTAGGTCAAGGTGCAGGTACTGCAGGTGGACAGAAAGAAATTATTTAAGTACCGAAGAGCCACACATGGGATCACACAAGATTTGGTAGTCATCATTAAAAAGAAAGGGAAGGCTTGGCATATATTTCAGAAGTCAGAGGATCTATAATTAAAACCAGCAATCATCTATTCAAAAAATTGATATAATCCTATGGGTGTGAGAGAGGGAATGGATTTTTAATGAAGTAGAGAACTTTCAAGCACTGCTGATGAAGCCAGAGCTGAGTAGAGAAAAATTGACATTCAAACACTGAACCTTAAAAGAAGCCGAAAAAGATATAGAGCACTAGAGAATACTGAAGGCAATACAAAGGAGTATGCCCATATCTCAGGGTGTGCATGGCACCTTTGCAAAAAATTGAGCATGTAATAAGTAAAACTAGGAGCTGTTTTTAAAAAGATAAACCACTGGCCAATTCAATTTTTAAAAAGAAAATGAAATTTGCAGTATTAAAAATGAAAAAAGGAATTCACAACTAATAAAGAAGAGATTAAGCAAATAGCCATTTGCCCACCTATATGCCAATAAAACTAGTATAAATGGATGAATATTTAAAAATAGAAATTACCCAGTTTAACAGAAGAGGAAGTAGAAGACTTAAATAACCCTATATTAGAAAAATACATTGAACAAGTCATAAATTAACATTCTCTCCAAATTCAGGACCAGGTAGATTTTACAAGCAAATTCTACCAATATTTAAGAGAAATTCCATACTAAACCAAAAAAGAAATACATAATGCCTTCTTTGACAACAAATATGGTCCCAATATTGAAAGCAGGGTGAGTCAAAATGGAGAAGAAAATTATAAAGCAATTCCCTAATATACAAAGATCATACACTTTGATTAGACTGGACTAGTTCAATTTTAGGAATACTATCAACATTATCAGCCATATCAATGACCAAAATCATCAAAAGTAAAAACTAAATGCTTATTTAGTAATTATCTCAGAAGTTACTGAAAAAGCTTTTGACAAACTACAATACCCCATTCCTTTTACACAAAACTAGAAAATATAGAACTAAATTGAGTTTTTCCTTAAAACGACAAGCAGTATTTATCAAAAAAACAAAGAGCAACATTTGTAATGGAGATAACCTAAAACCTGTCCAATAAAATCAGGGGTGAAACAAGGATGTTCATTATCACCATTACCATTCAAAATTGTACTTGATATATGAAAAATAAGAAGAAAAAATTAAAGGAATAAGCCTTAGGCAAATAAGAAACAAAATTATCACCCTTTTGCAGATTATATGATGTTTCACTTAGAGAACTGTAGGGTCAACTAAAAACATCAAAAACACTTAACTGCAGTAAAATTGTTAAAAATATTATCAACAAAATTCAGCAAGAAGAGATAAAGTCCACTTAAAATGACTATGCAGAGTATAAAATATTGGGAGTATACCTGCCAAGATACACAGGAAACTGTACTGGACAGAATTATAAAATTCTCTTCACAAAAACAGATCTAAATAATTAGTGGCAATACTTAATAATTAACATTAATCTGCCCTTGGGTAGATGGAGCCAATTTACTAAAACAACTATCCTAAATTTACCTGAAATACCTAGACTTCATTGCATTACCATTCAAATTATCAAAGGATTACTTATAAAGCTAGAAAAAAAAATTCATCTGGAGGATGAAAGGTAAAGAATATCAAGGAAGTCAATTTTTAAGTGGTTAGAAAGGGGCTCTTGTACCCATCTCAAAAATTACTACAAAACTTTAGTAATCACCAAAACAATTTTTGTACTGGTTCAAGAAACACAGAAGTTGAATAGTGGAATGGAATAAATATAGACTATATAAAAGAAAATGAGCACAATAAACCTAGTGTTTGATAAACTCAAAGATTCCAGCTGTTGGGGCATGAATTAACTATTTGACAAAAACTTGGGAAAATTGGTAATCAGTCTGGCAGTAACTAGGCATAGAGTGCCATCTCATACTATATACCAAGATAAACTCAAAATGGGCATATGCTTTAGACAATAAAGGATGACAACATAAGCAAAATAGTGGGGCATGGAAAGAAATTACCTGTCAGATCCCATAAATAGGGAAAGAGTTCATGATGAGGGGGGAAGGAAAGGTTCACAAGAGATTAAATAGAGAACCTTTATTCTATAAAATTTAAAAAGTTTTTGCACTAACCAAAACCAATATAGCTAAAATTAGAAGAAAAGCAGGAAATGGGTGGGGGGAAATCTTTGCATCAAGTTTTCTTTAACAAAGCAAGAATACGAGCCAGTCATCAATGATAAATGGTCTCAAAGAATATAAATAAGGAGTTTTCAGAAGAAGAAATCCAAGAAACCCAAGGGTATGGTTTCAGAAAACCTGGGAAAGGCTTACATGAACAGCAGTTCCAGCAATATAGTATATAGTAACAACAATGTTTGTAAGATAATCAATTTTGAAAGACTTAGTAACTCTGATCAACACAAACGACCAACCATAATTTGAAAGGACTCATAAGGAAACATGCTATCCAGAAGAAATAAAACTGAAGCACAATTATTCCCCTATTCCTCCTCCCTCCTCTCCCTCTCCCATCTTACCCCCTCCTCCTCCCCCCACCCCTCCCTCCTATTGTTTTGCATGACCATACATATTTGTAATGGGTTATATTTTTTCTTGCCTTCTTGAAGAGGGGGTTGGTGAGAGGAGGAGAGATAGGATTCAAAACTGAAATAAAATTGAATTTAAAAAATAAATTTATACACTTATGCCTTCCCTAAATTAAAGTGGGAAAGAGGTCAAGTGGAAACAGGAGGAGAGAGAGAATGGTCTCTCAGGTCAGCTGTTCCAGATACCCTTCCTCCTCCCACATTCATAATGCTGAGACTGGGGAAAAAGAAAAAATACTGGAACAAGGACAGGAAATTGTGATACGCACTGGCCATCACTGGAAACAGATCTTACCTGGATCCTTGGTTCTGTGAGTCAGGGAAAGGAAAAGATGGGATAATAGAACAAGGCAGATCTGTGCTTGAACCAAGGAAGGAGAAAAGTGAGATAGGAATGAATAGGTTTATATTTAAAGGCAGGGCAGACAGACTTTATAGCAATGGAGTGGAAGAGAGAGGCTTCCCTTTCCTGATTGAGGAATTCCTCCTATGCAAAAAAGAGAGCTAAATGAAACATCTATTTACCAAATAATTTTTGTTTCAGCAACAGAAAGAAAACATCATTTATAACCCCACCACCTAATACTTCATTCCATCTCCCACAACCATTGCATCCCAGTTCCAACCAAACACCACCCAGCTGCCCATTCTACCCTCTGAAATGCCTGTTCTATGGACAACAAATTTCCCTTTATCTTTAGTCTTTTCTTCTCCCACTCTTTCCATATATTAGCTAATTAAAAATCTGGCTTCCCCCTCCTGGTCTTGACAACACAGCTACCATGGCCACCCCTTTTCAGTACTAGCTGCATCTTCACTCCTTGGTCCCCATTAGCTACTTCCAAGATCTCCTCCTTCCTCCATCACTTAGTAATCTCCATTCCTTTGAGGTTCATGCTATTATGCTATTCACTCAAAAAAAAAAAAATTCTGGTACCTAATGTTTGTAGACCCCAAAGGTCATACCCTTTTTCCCCCCTCTATGAATTTGATACCTGACTACAATTTCTCTCTCTTCCCCAACTCTTGTTTCCATATGGGGGGATTTTAACATACACATAGACATACTCTCAAAGCACTGCAACTACTTCTTCAACCTACTTATCTTCCACCATCATACTTCTGTCACTCATGAAAAGGGTCATAATCTTGATCTTGCCCTCATGCACAAATGTACTGCCTCCATGTTCAAGAATTCTAAAGTCCCCCTATTCAGTCAATCTTTTCACCTCTCCTTAATACACAGTAGGTACTTAATAAATGTTTATTGATTGATTGAAGCCTTACATTTGGTAATTAAGGCTTTGAATGTTCAAGGAGGAAGAGTTACCATAAGAGACCATTTCTGAAGCTCGATGTCCTCATTTGGACATGCTACATAAGGACCGCACTCCTTGTCTCTTTGACCTTGGGTAGGGAGTCCTGAGGAATAGAAAGTATGGGTGTCGGGGAGAATGGAAGAATCTGTCCTGGGTCATGGAAAAAGTAGAGGGCAGGGTTATTGAGGAAGTATCATTGTGTGTAATAAGGATTGATTTGTAAATGGACTCAGGGAAAACTTAATATTGATGTTCTTGATAGAGTGTTTATAGAGTCATAAAATGGAAAGAAAAAAGTAATGGCTTGGTTTAGCTGTGTAAATATAATATAAATTTGTCATTTCTGTTGAATTCACTATATATACCTAAATACCACATAATACTTTATGTATGTCATTAACTATGTCAACTTAATTTTATTTGGCTGAATTATAGAAGTAAAGTCTATGTAGGTTTGGTTTTGCATTTGTAATTGGCACTTATGTCCAGTCGAATCATGCATTAAGGGAAAAAAAGAAAAATACTTGAAGGCAAATATAACTTGTCTCATAAATCAGCTAAAGAAAGTCCACATTAACCAGGGAATATAAAATAGTTTCAGGTATAGCTTAGGAACTTATCCTAGTGCCTCCATTCCATCATTTTAGAGCTAAGGACCAATACTTAATTAGCAACTCATAAATTAATCAATACTAATTATCTTCATGACAGAATAAAGTGAACTTACTATATAATCTTTTGTATTTAAATTAAAATGGGCTAAAAATGGCCTCATTATCAATTAGGTAGGATATTTCTTAGTAGAGGTGGGACAAAAGGACAAAGCTGAGTAATTATTCAAGATTTTTCTGTGTACTAGCACAATTAATGGCCTGATGAGGGAGAAGGCTTTGTGATAAATATCTTTCAATGTAGCACTTGGAGCTACAACTCTGACTCCTGCCATGATGTAGTTGTGGAAAGTGGCCCTCCTCTCAAAAGACTATGACTTTCACAAGTCACTGTGTTGATTGGCCATCCAGAGTTTCCAGTGCATGGACTTTCATTCACTGGTAGAAGTGTATTGAGAACCAGCATGATATAGAAAGAGCACTTTCCCAAGTCAAGAGATGGGAGATTCAAGTCCTTGAGTCCATCTCTGGTGTTCAATAGGCTTGTGTGACCATGGTTAAGTTCATTAAATCTCCCTCAGTTTTCTCATCTGTACAAAGGACATAATGAAATTGCTATTCTTATCACTTTGTAAACCTTAAAGTGCTTATTAACTGATCTAAATCAACAGGTTGCACAATTGAATTGTCCTTGGCTACAAAATGATATTTCACCAGCTTTAATCACTGAATGGGTGTTGCCTCAGACAAATTGAGATCTGGGAAAGACCTTAACTTAAAAAGGTCAAGGTCTCCCACTGCATGCAGGGCTATCTCCAGTTGTCCTGATGCATATCTTGCCACTGGACCCAGATGGCTCTGGAGGAGAGAGTGAGGCTGGTGACTTTGTACAGCCCTCCCTCACTTAAATCTAATTCATTGCAACTCATGACATCACCTTCCCAATGTCATGGTCCTGTTTAAGAAGGAAGGACAAACAACAACATTTCACTACCTGAACCTATTTTGAGGTCAGATTTAGACCAGACAAGAGCGGGTGGGAAATAGTATAGAGCTCACATATCAACAGGATTTCCTCACAGCCCTCACCCCTAGCAGCTGACATTCTTTGAGAGGACAGTTTCAGTGGTTTGGGAGAGATAGAAGAAGGTTAAGAGAAAAAGCTAATAAACAAAAAAAGAAATAAAATTAAGGCAGCAAGTATATACTGCTCTTGCAAGGAGTTTGGAAGTATAAAGAGCAAAAGAAATGGGAAAACAGTGAGAATATCTCAAAATTTCTCTACCTGTTCATTCATTTTTCCCACCCTTTGGTCTCATAGGAAGAACTGTTCCACTTTACCAAGGCTAATTCTTCCATGTCTGGCCTTAAATCCCATTCCCTTCCATCTCTTCTAGGACCATCCATTGTTTCCTCTCGCACACGTTTATTTTCTTTCTACTGTCTCCTTGAGCTACAAATATACTTAGATATCTCCAATAATTTAAAAAACAAAAATCCACACAACTTCCTTAGGAGGCATCATGATGACAGGGAGGGCAGCAAGGTGGCACAGTAGATAAAGCACTGGCCCCAGCTGGAGTCAGGAGGACCCGAGTTAAAATCTGGCCTCAGATATTTACTAGCTGTGTGACTTAACAAGTCACTTAACCCCCATTGCCTCCCCCTCACCTAAAAAAAAAAGGAAGGAAAGGAAAGAAAGAAGGAAAGAAGGAAAAGAAAGAGAAAAAAGGAACAATGGATTTTGAATTAGGGGACTTTAGTTCAAATTTCAGCTCTGCTACTGACAATAAACTATATGACCTTAGACATATAGGCTTTTAATTAGTTTAGGCCTCATTTGCCTCATCTGTAGAACAAAAAGGTTGGACTAGTTGAACTCTATACTTCCTCCCAGCTCTAAATCCATGACCCTGTGATTTTCTCACCCTACTATCCCTTTGAACCACAGTTCCTTCCCTTATTCCCTTTTCCCTTCTAAATTTATGAGAATATTTCACAATCTTACAGCATTTTATAAGGAACTTTCTTCAGAACCCACTAATATCAGTAGTAGCATTCAGTCATTCAATAAACACTTACCAAGGATCTGCTATTGTGTAAGATAGGAGGGAATTAGAGGGCTTCTTGGATAGAGTGCTGGACTTGGAGTCAGGAAGGCTTGAGTTCAAATCCAGCCTAGGACATTAGCTGTGTGACCCTGGGCAAGTTATTTCACCCTGTTTTCCTCAGTTTCCTCATCTGTAAAATGAGCTAGAGAAGGAAATAGCAAACCATTGTAGTAGCTTTGCCAAGTGTAAGGGGCTAAAATTCTAGCTAGTCTGTCTAAAATATCTAATGAGTGGTCGCCAATAAATTTGAAGCTTTAGCAAAAGTTAGACTTTTATTTATTTATTTTTTTGGTGGAGCAATGAGGGTTAAGTGACTTCCCCAGGGTCACACAGCTAGTAAGTGTCTGAAGCCACATTTGAGCTCAGGTCCTCCTGAATCCAGGGCCAGTGCTTTATCCACTGCGCCACCTAGCTGCCCCAAAAGTTAGACTTTTAAGCATTTATTAAGGAGAATAAGAATTTAGTGAAGAGAGAGAGAAAGAGGCCTAGATTCAGCTATCTCCGGAAGCCTGCATTTCTGCTCCACTCTCCACGAGAGTCCTGACAAAAGAGAGCCCGCCTCACCCCTTCTTCCTCCCACACACCTCCTGTGAAACTGGGAACATCCCATCCACACCCACACACAGCTCCAAGCTAATTGACTGGTAGCCTTGATTGACAGTACCCACGAACAAACGTCACTTCCTGATGCCAAGGAAAAAACCGCATGGCTTGCCCTCAAATGCCTTCTCCTCATGGCAGAGCTTTCCTACAGTAACTCTCCAGCACCACTCCAATTGTTACACAAGAAAATCCCAAATGAGCTCACAAAGAAGCAGACATGACTGAAATGACTCAACAACAATGACCCTGGGTAAGTCACTTAACCTTGGTTTGCCTTGGAGACACCTAGGTGGCTTGGTGGACAGAGTGCTAGGCTTGGAAGCTAGAAGACCTGAGTTCAATTATGGCTTCAGATACTCACTAGCTGTGTGACCCTGAGCAATTCACTTAACTTCTGTTTGCCTTACTCTACTGGAGAAGGTAATGGCAAATACTCCAGCATCTTTGCCAAGATAACTCCACATGGGGTCACAAAGAATCAGACACAACCAAAATATCTGAACAACAACTAAATATATATTCTTCTGAAACAATGAAGTATACAATTCCCTAACTTTATGGGAGCTCTTCAAGCTATTGGTCACAACCAGATGATACATCATCTCATCTGGCTCAATAGTATATGTAAAGTAGAAATTGAAAGCTGGGGAGATTGGATCTAAGATTTAATTTACAACAGAGAACTGCCAGATGAGGAAACTCCTGGTATCAGTGCAGGTCTGCAATGTATAGTTTAAAGAGAGATTTCCTTATGATAAACTCATGAGGTTGATTCTTGCAACAACAGTAATAGTACCTTATACCTGACAAAATATATTTATATAGTACCTTATACCTGACAAAAAATTTTCTTCACAGTAGCCCAGCAAAGCAAATACCATACCTTTTATCATCACCATCACCACTTAATCCTCATCATCAATCATTTCTCCTCAATCAATCCTCCTCAATCAATTCTCATCAATCATGATCAATTCTTCAATTGATCAATCATCATCATTATCTTACATTACTCTTGCCTCTGCTTCGATTTTTTCAGTTACTATTGTTAACTGCTTCCCTCCATCCTATTCCCTCCCCTATGATATTTTCCCTATTTTCTATCTTCTTTCACCCTATCCCTCCTCAAAAGTGTTTTGCTTCTGACTCCCCCCTCCCCCAATCTGCCCTGCCTTCTTTCCCCCCTCCCTCCTTATCCCCTTCCCTTCCTGCCCTTCTGCAGGGTTAGATAGATTACTCTGCTCATTTGAGTGTGCATATTGTTCCCTCCTAGAGCCAATTCTGATGAGATTAAGGCTCATTCACTGCCCTGTTCCTCCCCCATCTCTCCTCCCACTCTATAAGCCCTTTCCTGCTTCTTTCATGTGGGGTTTCACCCCATTCTACTTTTCCCCTTCTTCCTCCCCCAGTGCAATCCTCCCATCCCTCAATTTTGCCCTAAACATGTCATCATAGGGCAGCTAGGTGACACAGTGGACAAAGCACCCACCCTGGACCCAGGAGGACCTGAGCCCAAATCCAGCCTCAGACACCCTCACCCACTGCTCTACCCCAGGCATGCCACCTAACCCTGACTGCCCCACCAAAAAATGATAAACAAAAAATACTTTACAGATATCATCCCTTCATAATCAATTCCCACCTCTGCCCTCTGTCTAAATATATTCCTATCATTTGCCCTAATACTGAGAAAGTTCTTATGAGTTAGATGTATCATCTTCCCATATAGGAATTTAAACAGTTTAAACTTTTAACATCCCTCTTGGTTTCTTTTTTCCTATTTACATTTTTTTGTTTCTCTAGGGTCTTATACTTGAAAGTCAAATTTTCTATTCAGTTCAGGTCTTTTCATCAAGAATGCCTGAAAGTCCTCTTTTTCATTGAAGTCCCATTTTTCCCCTTGAAAGATTATACACAGTTTTACTGGGTAGGTTATTCTTGGTTGTAATCCCAATTCCTTTGCTCTCTGGAATAGCATATTCCATACTCTCTGATCCTTTAATGTAGAATCTGCTAGGTCTTGTGCTATCCTGACTGTAGTTCCACAGTACTTGAATTGTTTCTTTCTGGCTGCTTGCAATACTTTCTCCTTGACCTGGAAGCTCTGGAATTTGGCTATAATATTCCTGGAAGTTTTCTTTTTGGGATCTCTTTCAGGAGGTGATCTGTGGATCCTTTCCATTTCTATTTTACCTTTTGTTTCTAGAATATCAGGGCAATTCTCCTGACGATTTCTTGGAAGATGATGTCTAAGCTCTTGTTTTGATCATGGTTTTCAGGTAATTCAATGATTTTCAAATTATCTCTCTTGAATCTCTTTTCCAGATCAGCTGTTTTTCCAAGGAGATATTTCACATTGCCCTCTATATTTTTTTTATTCATTTGGATTTGCTTTATTGTGTCTTGCTTTCTCATTAAGTCACTAGCTTCCATTTGTTCAATCCTAAATCTAAGGCAATTATTTTCTTAAGAGAGTTTTTCCATTTGGCTTTTCAAGCTGTTGACTTTTTTTCTCATGACTTGCCTGTATCACTCTCATTTTTTCCTCTACCTCTCTTACTTTATCATCAAAGTCCTTTTTGAGAACTTCTGTGGCCTGAGACCAATTCATATTTTTCTTGGAAGCTTTGGATGTAGAAGCCCTGACATTGCTATCCCTCTTCTGAAGGTGCACCTTGATCTTCCTTGTAACTAAAGAAACTTTATATGGTCTGCAACTTTCTCTCTCTGCTCATCTTGCCCATCATTTACTTGACTTTTAACTCCTTCTTAAAGTGGGGCACTGCTTCCAGGCTGCACTGTTGCAAGCTTCAGAGGGTCCTAGGTGGTACAGTTTAAGTAGAGGCACATTCTACACTCACCTGGTCTGTGCTCTAGTTTGAAAACAAGCCCAGGCCTACTTGCTCTTCAACGAGAAAACAAAGTTTTTATTTTGCTGGGTTGATAGCTCCCCTGAACCTGCACCCCTCTCCTGCCTGGGCTGCTGCCACTCTGCAATGTATAGTTTAAAGAGTTGCCTGTTTTATCTGTTTTCTTTCACAACCTGGCTAATGTGGAAATGTTTTGCAAGACTACTCATGTATAACTTATATTGAATTGTTTGAGTTCTTGAGGTGGGGGTGGAAAGGGAGGGAGGAAGAGAATTTGGAACATGAAGTTTTAAAAAACTGATGTCAAAATTTGTTTTTACATGTAATTTGGGAAAATAAAAATTCTAAATAAAGAAAAAAAAGAAAATTAAAAAAGAAGTTAAGTGACTGAACCAGGGTCACACAGCGAGTACATATTAGAAGAGGGCTATGAACCCAAGTGTTCTTGGCTCTGAGGACAGTTTTCTGTCAATTATGCCATGCTGTCTTTCAAAAACCTTAGAACAGGTGAGCAGCTAGGTGTCACAGTGGATAAAGCACTGGCCTTGGATTCAGGAGGACCTGAGTTCAAACCCAGCCTCAGACACTTGACACTAGCTGCGTGACCCTGGGAAAGTCACTTAACCCCCATTGCCCTGGAAACAACAACAACAAAAAAACCCCTTAGGACACTGGAGAAAAGTGCATTGAAATTTTATCTTGTCAAGATCCCTACAACCACCTGACCAGTTAGAATAGTAAGATAATGATAAACAGGAACTAATAGAATCTACTTGTCAAAACTGCCTCCTAAATTAATTGAGGCCACATCCAGAGACTATGTGTTAAATTAAGAGAAGCCAGCAAGGTCCCAATAAATTGCCCTTAGTCAGTGGCTATAGATAAGCTCCAGATATGTATAGTAAAACCAGAAAATGATATATTAATAATGTGACACCAATATACTAATGAGGCAGTACCAAGGTAGCCCTGATAATACTAAAATGGCCCTGAGAATACTTATGAGGCAACCCAAAGGTAGTCTGGAGAAGACTCTGTCCCTTCCCATTCCCCACTAGATCCCTCTAAAAACGGGGTCCCAAATACTCCTCCAACTTCTATGGCTCCATGCTACCTGAGTGCTCCCACCTCTGATCTACTGTTACCTAAATGACTCCATGTACCCCATCCCATTCCTCATGCCATCTGCCTCTGTGCTCCTTGTGCCTTATTAAAGTGTTTTAAACATTATTCTCTTCTTGCTGTCACCATGATCTTTCCTTCCACAGTATCCCAAGAACCCACCTCATTCACCCTGACCTCTTTTTGACCCACCCTCTTGGGCATAAGCTGGATACCAGGGCTGGCATTAAGTCATCAACAGCTACACCTACTGTGAGAGGTGGAAAGGCCTAGTAGAAAGCAAGAGTTGCTGACTGTTCCCTGTACCCCTGTGGGTAAGGACTTCCCCTCATTTCTGGGATTAATAAAACAAAAAGTTACCTCATCAATGTTAACATAGACATATTCTTGTTACCTCCCCCATTAGACTATACCTAAACTCCTTGAGAGTAGGAATTGTTTCATTCTCTATATCTGCATATAGTCCATGACATGTAATAGATGTTTAATAAACACTTGTTGACTCTCACTATAAATAAAACTGGGTAGCTAGATGGTGCAGCAGGTAGAGCATTGGGCCTGGAATCAGGGAGATTCATTTGCCTGAATTCAAATACAGCCTTAGACACTTACTGGCTATGGGATCCTGGGCAAGTCACTTAACCCTGTTTGCTTCAATTTCCTCATCTGTAAAATGAGCTGCAGAAGGAAATGGCAAACCATTCCAGTATCTCTGCCAAGAAAACCCCAAATGGGGTCACGAAGAGTCAGATATGGCTGAAAAATAACTAAACAAAAATAAATAAAACTTGAAGACTTTTAAGAATTTGGAGCTAAAGAGATCAGCTCATAGGTTCTTATTGAAAAGGCCCATAAAGGAGTTTAATTCAAGCCAACAATGCTTTACCAAATACCATGTGCTAGGCACTGAGAACATGAAGCTTATACGAAGAAGCCCCTGGCTTCAAAGAGCTTATATTTTACTGTTAGGGTTAAGACATACAGAGATATGGGTAATAGAGGGTAAAGAGAGATAATGACAAAAGAGAGATCAACAACTGCAATAGACTTAACTCTTCTCAGCAATACAATGATCCAAGATAATTCCAAAGGACTCAAGATGGAAAATGCTCTCCACATTCAGAAAAAACAACAACTGTGGAATCTGGATGCAGATTGAATCATAGTGTTTCTACTTTTTTGTTTGTTTTTTCTTTTTTTGAGGCTTTTCCCTTGTGTTTTGATTTTTCTTTCACAACATGACTAATGCATAAATATGTTTAATGTGATTGTATATATACACATACATATATATATATATACACATATATATTTTTAAAACCTATATCATGGGACAGCTAGATGGTGCAGTGGATAAAGCACCGGCCCAGGATTCAGGTGTACCTGAGTTCAAATTCGGCCTCAGACACTTGACACTTAGTAGCTGTGTGACCCTGGGCAAGTCACTTAACCTCCATTGCCCTGCCCCCCCCCCAAAAAAAACCCCAAAACCTATATTGGACAGTTTGCTGTCTTGGGGAGGGGGGAAGAAAAATTTGGAACTAGAAATCTTATAAAAACAAATGCTATGGGGCAGCTAGGTGGCACAGTGGATAAAGCACTGGCCCTGGATTGAGGAGTACCTGAGTTCAAATTCAGCCTCAGACACTTGACACTTACTAGCTGTGTGACCCTGGGCAAGTCACCTAACCCCCATTACCCTGCAAAAAAAAAAAACAAACAACAAAAATACCCCCAAAAAACAAATGTTGAGACATGGGCCAAGATGGCAGAGGAAAGACATTAAACCCACAGGGCTCCTGATACAATCACTCCAAAAATAGCAATAAAAGAACCCTTGGGGCAGAAAAAACACACAAAAATACAGGCTGAGAGTTTTCTCCAGCTATAGATAGATTTCAGGGGGCCATGCTAGGCCACGAATAAAACCTAACCCTACAATCGGGCACCAGACACTCGCCAGAGGAATTTGCCCTAGTGCCTCTGAATCGGCTGCAGCACTTGGCGTCTTCTGGAACCGAGTGCGTGGTTGGACTGAATGGCTGGTGGGGGGGGGGGAGTGCAGGGGTACCAGTGGACTGGGGGGAAGGATTCAACTGTCCCACCCCAGTGGGGAACCAGGAAGAAATCCTGAGTGGCAGGAGACCCAGGTCGGGGAGGGGAGCAGGGGAGCAGTCTCATCGGAAGCTGAGAACCACACCACAGAAAGCTTTGCCGGTTGGTTTCTTAGTAAATAGGCCTGAGGTTATCTCCAGACCTGAGAACAGGCCAGGTGAGGTTAAAGTCTGCCCCCCTCAACCAAAAACACTTGGGACCCTCTGAAGCTGAGAACAGGAGTGGAGCCGAGAAGCATTCCCCCCTCCCCCCAGGTCGAGAGTTTAAAATCAAATGAAAGCGAGGCCAGGCAGGCTGAGAAGAAGCCCAACCATCCCCCGGGCCACGCTGTAGCTTGAACAGTGTGTCCTGGAATCAGCACCACACTTTAAGAAGGAGTTAAAAGACAAGAAATAGTAAGCCAGGATGAGTAGGCAGAGAAAGCAGAAGACCATCAAAAACTTCTTTGGGGATAATGTAGATCACAATACAACCTCAGAAGAAGAAGATAATAACAGGGTCAAAGCTCCAACATCCAAAGCTTCCAAGAAAAATATGAACTGGTCTCAAGGCCATGGAAGCTCTCAAAAGGGGACTTTGAAGAGAAAGTAGGAGAAATAGAAGAGAAGATGTAGAGAAAAGGAGAAAGAATGGAAAGGGAAATGAGAGCAATGCAGGAGAGTCATGAGAAAAAAGTCAACAGTTTGAAAAGGCCAATGGAAAAGGAGATTAAAAAACATGTCTGAATGAAAATTAACTGTCTAAGAATTAGGATTGAACAAATAGAAGCTAGGTGACTTTATGAGAAACCCAAGACACAGTAAAGCAAATCCATTTGAATGAAAAAATAGAGGGCAATGTGAAAATATCTCCTTGGAAAAAACAGCTGACCTAGAAAATAAATCTAGGAGAGATAATTTGAAAATCATTGGACTACCCTGAAAACCATGACCAAAACAAAAGCTTAGACACCATCCTCCAAGAGATTGTGAGGGAAAATTGCCCTGATATTCTAGAAGCAGAAGCTAAAATAGAAATTGAAAGAATCCACCAATCACCTCTTGAAATAGATCCCAAAGGGAAAACCTCCAGGAATATTATAGTCAAATTCCAGAACTCCCAGGTCAAGGAGAAAATACTGCAAGCAGCTAGAAAAAAGGAACTCAAATACTGTGGAGCTCTAATAAGGATAAAGCAAGATCTAGCAGCTTCTATGTTAAAGGACCGAAGGGCATGAAATATGATATTCCAGAGGGCAAAGGAACTGGGACTTCAGCCAAAAATCACGTACCCAGCAAAACTGAGTATAATTTTTCAGAGGCAAAAATGGGATTTCAACGAGAAAGAGGTCTTTCAAGCATTTGTGATGAAAAGACCTGAACTGAATAGAAAATCTGACTTTCAAATACAAGATCCTGGAGAAGCATAAAAAGATAAACAGGAAAAAGACTTCATGATGGATATTAAAAGATCAAACTGTTTACATTCCTACATGGGAAGATAATACTTTGAAATCATAAGAACTATCTCAGTAAGAAATTCAGGGGCAGCTAGGTGGCGCAGTGGATAGAGCGCCAGCCCTGGACTCAAGAGGACCTGAGTTCAAGTGTGATCTCAGACGCTTGACAATTGCTGGCTGTGTAACCCTAGGCAAGTCACTTGGTCCCAATTGCCTCACCAAAAAACAAAACAAAACAAAAAAAAGTCTTCATAAGAAATTCACAGAAGACAGGGCTGAACTGACTATGAAGGGATGATATCTGTAAAGCATTTATGTTTTGTTCTTTGTAGGGAAGACAGGGTGGGGTATCTTATGTCTTGGGCTGGATTTGGGCTTGGGGCCTTCTAGGTCCAGGGCTGGTGCTTTGTCTACTGTGCCTCCTAACTAATCCATGATGACATCATTAAAATAGGGTTGAGGTGTAGGAGGAATAAACTGGGGGAGGGAGAAGGGGAGAGATGGTCTGGGGAGAGGTAGTTCACATGAAGGAAACAAGAAGAAAGCTTATGGAGGAGAGTAGAAGAGGGGGAAGGAGTTGGGGACCTTAATATCATGAGAATTGGCTCAAAGAAGGACTAACATACATACTCAAGTAGGTATAGTAATATGGGGAGGGAGAAAAGGGGGGGGAGAAGGGAAGGAGGAAAGGGCAAATCGGGGGAGAGAGCAATAAAAAGCAAAACACTTTCAAAGAAGATGAAGATGTTCTGCATTACTGCACCAGTATGACATATTGAATTGCTTGATCTCATAGGGAGGGTTGAGGAGGGAGGGAGGAAGAAAAATTTAGAACACAGAATTAGCTCAGGGACCCTGATCTCATTGGAGTGGGCTCATGGAAGGAATAGCTTTCATACCCAATTGGGAAGAGCAATCTATTTAACCCTGCAGGAAAATAGGAGGGGAAGAGGATAAGGAAGAAAGGGTGAAAAAAAGGAGTGCAGAGCGAGGGAGAGGATAGTCAGAAGTACAACAGTTCTGAGGAGGAATAGGTAAAAGGAAGATAGAGTAAATGTCATGGGAAGGGAGTGGGATGGAGGGAAATAGTTGTGATGATTGATTATAATGGCAAAACATATGGTACCTACTTTGCTGGGCTTTTATGAAGAAAATTCTCTGTCAAGCTTAAGGTACTATATAAAGGTTATGATGAACAGGATACTATCAGAAAAACCTGGAAAGACCTACATGAACTGAAGCAGAGTGAAATGTACTGTATACAAAATAACAGCAATAGTGGAGGATGATCTGCTGGGAAGCATGTGGTTATTTTCAGCAAGACAATGATCCAATATAACCCTGAAAGACTTATGAAGATTGCAGCCCATCTGCAGAGAAAGAACTGATAGCATCTGAAAACAGATGGAAACACATTAAATTTTTTTTTCATTTCCTCTTTGACAATTCCTTAATCTGAAATTTTGGGGTTTTTGACTGTTTTCTCTCACAACTATCTAATGTGGGAATTTTTCCATGACTACTCATGTATAACGTTTTTCGAATTGCTTGAGTTCTTGTGGGTGGCGGGTGGGAATGGAGAGGGGAAGAGAAGTTGGAACACAAAGTTTTTATAAAAATTGATGTTAAATTTTTGTTTTTACATATATTTTGGGAAATAAAATTCTATTTGAAAGCAAAAAAACCCAAATGTTGAAAACTATTTCTACATATAACTAGAAAATGATAAAATACTTTTATGATAAAAAACTTTAAAAATAATACCTCAAAAAAAAGGGAGGCCAATTGGACATTTACTAATGATACCAGTGTCAGAGTTGATAGAGCTCTGGGCATGGAGTCAGGGAGACCTAAAGCTAAAATATGGTCTCAATAATTTAATAGCTGTGTAATCCCAGGCAAATCATTTAATGTTTTGTCTGCCTTAGTTTTCTCAGTGGTAAAATGAGGAAAGCATTTAAAACAGTGCCTAGCATACAGTAAACCTTAATAAAAATTTCTTATTTCCTTCCTCCTTCCATGGAAGACCTGTTCACCATGGGGGTCCCCTAAGGCTCTGACTTAGGCATTCTTCTCTTTCTGATTTATATTAATTCACTTGGTGATCTTACCAGTTCCCATGAGTTCAATGATCATGTTCATGCAAGAGATTCCCAGGTGTATATGTGTACACATGTGTACACATACATGTATATACATACACACATGCTTAGTCTTTCTCCTTGTGCCACAGTCCTATATCACAAACTACCTTTTGAACATTTTGAACTGGATTTACCATAAACTCCTAAATTTCAACATGACCAAAACAAAGCTTATTATCTTGTTTCCCAAGTCTGTATCTTCTTCTAAACTCCCTTCTTACTATTGAAGGCACCACAATTATCCCAGTCACCTAGACTAACAACCTTGATGTCATCCTGAACCCATCACTCACCATTACCCCCATATATGCAAATTATTGCCAAGGTCCTGCCACCTCTATCTTCATAACATTTGTTGTAAACTTTCCTGACTTGAGGTCCAGCATTCTATCTACCACATCATTTAGCTGCTCTCCCTATTTACCTTTGCCTCTTAGCTTTCCTGGCTTCCTTCAAGATTCAGTTCAAATCCCACCTTCCTCAGAAGTCCTTTCCTGGCCTCTCCCACTGCTTTCCTCTGAAATTACCTTCCATTTATTCTCTTTTCTGTGAGCTACTTTTCCCCAGTTCACCTCTCCATTTCCCTTTCTTCCAGTGTATTCCTCTTACCCCTTAACTTTATTTTGAAGATGTCATCATGGGTCAGCTAGGTGACAAAGCACCAGCCCTGGACCAAGGAGGCCCCAAGTCCATTGTCTGCTGTTTTCTTTGCCTACTCATCTCAACCCGGAAGCAGATGTCTGGTTGAAATCTGATTCTCTATGGTCAGAAACTTGGTGTGCCTGTGCCCCTCCCCCACTGGGCCACCACCACTTGATTTGGCCCACTGGTTCAGAACCAGGACGCTTCGTCCCAACTCCAGCAGAGACTGCAGCCACTTCACCCCCGCCAACCACCAACCCCTCACCAGTCTGTGAGCTGAGCTTCAGAAGAAGACACTGTCAACAAAGACTCCGAGGTACTGGAGGCCCAGTCTGTTCTTGGCTGAGTCCTGACCATGGATGAACTCCTCTCTCAGCCCAATCAGCAGGTGATCCCCTTCCATTTATTCTCTATATATTTTGTATGTATTTACTTATTTACAGTTTGTCTTTTTCAATAGAATGTGACTTCCTTGAAGGCAAGAGCATTTGCATTTCTTTGTATCTTTAATGCTTATTGATTGGTCAAAAACAACCATCAGTTTGAACACACATCTTTTTACATAAGAATCTGGGCCTTTTATAAATTAAGATTAAGGACTCACTCTAGGCTTCTTAATGTATCTGTTCTGATAAAGAAAACTAAAGAAAAATGCCTCAGGAGGAGCTCAAAGCATTCTTTTTTATTTGAAGTGATGAATTTGTCTGTCTTTTAGGATACTGATTTTTAAAGGGGATGGATGGAGTCTTTTTATCCCTTAGCCTATGTCTACCAACATCAACTTTTAATTTATGTAACTCCTGTAATTGGCAAGAAACCCTCATTTAGTCTTTTCCCTAAAGAAACTCGCTGGTGATTGGTAGCAATAGGACCTCTATCCGCCCACCATATTCCTCTAAACAATTCAGTGGCTCTGCCTCATGTGTCCTATCCCTATTTAAATGTACCATTACAGGCTGCTGTAACAATTAAGTTATCTCAAACTAAGAATAGTAGTCTGACTAATGAACAGTCTGAGCCCAGGCTACTAGGAGAACTCATTTCTTTTCCTTGGCTTCTAAATAATAGTTTCCATTTTGTATGTTAATTTTTACATTTGGGAAACAATCTTGCTATTTGAAACATTGTCAGGTGCATAATGATGTGGGCTGAGTGAGTTAACTAGTCTTAACTGCAAGAATTATCCACACATCTTAGGCAGTGTTCTTTTCTAAGCATATGCACAGTGGGATGCCCTATAATTAAGTTTTCCGGGCAACTAGCATGCGCATGCACACACACACAAACACACACGCACGCACACACACACACACATGCACACACATGCACGCACACACCCACGTGCACGCCCATGCATGCACCTTCCTTCTCCCTCTCTCCCTCCTTCTCCTTCCCTCCACTCCCTCCTCCCCTTATATAAGCAGTATTCACTCGTTTCCCTTCTTTCTCCTAAGAATTCTGATTCGGTGCCAAAGGTTTCTTCATGATTTATTTAGGTTTTGTTTGTTTGTTTTTTTAAAGGAAATTAAACTAAACTGATTAGGTTTTTTTTTCTTCTTCTCTCATGAAATACGGAATCATTGATTTAGAGTAGCAGTGCCTTTAGAAGTCTCATTTCAATTGTAATGGAATTTATTAATTTGATCATTGACAATGCTATGCTAAGGTTTAGTAAAAATCCAACAATTCAAACAATTAAAGAAGAGAATCCAGCTTTCCAGACCAGAGTCCAGAATCCAGTTTTCCAGATCAGAGTCCAGAGTCCAGAGCCCAGTTTTTCCAGACCAGAATCCATCTTCCTCCTGATGACATCTTACCACTTCAGGAAGACAAGAGAACTCAGAGACTTTATATGAACAGTCTTGTTTTGTTAGTTTTTGTTATCTCCTTCTGTTTTCATATACCATCTGTAACATGTACTCTCTGCAGAGGCCCTCCCTCTGCAAGACCAATGTCAAAGCGTCGCGTTCATGAGCGACTGCCCCTCTGGACAAAACTTTTCTCTCTCCCTTTTCTATATTGATATTAACATATTGTTAGTTAGCATAGGATATTATTTTGGTTGTTTCATTGAGCAAACTCATTCATTTTTCAAATGAAACAAAGGGGGGGGATATGGTAAAAAATGGAATTTTTAGCTGAATCATTTGAGAGTTGAGCGCATGCTACTGAAGTGGCTTTTGAAGGACCGCCCTTTTGGGGAGGAGACCGCGACGAAAGGCGGTGTGCCTGCTGCTGCCCAGAGAGCATGGCCAAGTATGCCATACTTCCGGGACACCAACTTTAAACTGAGAGTGGGAACGGAAGTTCGCTCTCTGGCTCACTCACTCTGGCTTCTGAGCTTAGTGGTGACAGCACACGCTTTGGTGGTCAGCTCTGGTTCTTGGCCTGGCAGGCAGTTTGGGGATTTGGTGAGTTTTATAAAAGAATATAGATTAAGCTTAGATCTAAGATTATTCATTTGTATTTCTACTTTCCTATTTCCCTAATCAGTATCACCTGTTTGTTATCTCATTAACTCCCGAACAATAAAAGCTAATCCCTCACTGATTAAAGCTCAGAGGCTTCTTTTTCTTAGTGGTCTGGGAGATATATAAGAGAAAAATTAAAGGGGGAGTTTAATGCTCATATATCCAATTTTAAATCTCACACAATCTAGTTCAATCATCTCATTTTACAAATGAGGAAACTGAAGCTCAAAGCGGGAAGGTCACAGGTAGAAATTAGAAGAGAAGATTTGGACCCAGGTACTCTGGTTCCAAAGCCAATAGTGTTCTTTCTACTGCACCACACTGCCTCTCCTAATGATTATTCAAGCTCAAGGGTATTTTTGACCTTTCAATAAAAAGAGCCTGATATTCAGACTACATTGCATTTGAAGAGACTGAGAGTTTGAAGATCAGAATTAATAACACCCATAAAGCCCTTCACTGTTGTAACGATTGGAATGATGCCACCTGCTGGCGACTTACTGTAGAAAAGCTCTGCCATGAGGTGAAGGTCTCTGAGGGCCAGACCATGTGTCTTTACTTTGGTGTCAGGAAGTGACGTTTGCTTGTGGGAGGAAGAAGGGGGAGCCTGGCACTCTGACTCTCTCTCTTTCATGTGGACTCTGGCAGAGAGTGGAGCTAGAAATGCGCTCTCCCTTTAATAGATAGATGAATGTAGGCCTTTCTCTCTCTACCAAATTCTTATTCTCCTTAATAAATGCTTAAAAGTCTAACTCTTGCTAACTCTTGACGACCACTCATTAGATTTTAGACAGACCAGCTAGAATTTTAGCTACTTAACACTTTACAATAGACCCTTTCATCCTGAGTGGCCAAATGAGATCTATGTATGTAGTATCTTAAAAGCATTGACTATAATATAGAAAATTGCAGCTATTTTATCTGAAAATGATCTAATTTAGAGAGAACTTAGCAAGGACTTCCTAGGAAATCTGAAATGCATAACAGGACAACTGCAACCCTCGTTTTAGAAAAATAAGTCACTCTACGTGTGCTAATACTGGCCCAGGGAGGGTATGTTACTCATGAAGTCCAAGAGTGATAAGTAGCTTGAGCTGCTTAAACTATTGGCTTAGCTGTCCTCCTTAGGGACACTTAGCCTATCAAAATGGCATCAAAACAACAATTAGCTTTGAAGACCAAAGAGTAAACACAAGCAGGATGTAGTTATTGTGTCAGACCCCAAAGCATAGTGTAGTTGTAGCAATGGCTCAAAACAAAGCTATAGACATCAGTTAAATAAACACACCATTGGGGTGAAAATAGAAGTAACAATATCTACTAATATTATAACCATTGATGGTCATTAAGTGGTTGATGACAAGTATAATACAAAATATGCACTTTCATTGAAATACCATGGAATGGTATCTATGTAAAAGCATTCAGAATTATTCATTTTGAAAGCTGCACATTCTGAAGTCAGAAGGACCCAAGTAGACACTTACTAGTTGAGTGACCCTGGGCAAGTCACTTAACCCTGTTTGCCCCAGTTTCCTCATCTGTAAAATGAGTTGAAGGAAATGGCAAACCACTCCAGTATCTTTGCCAAGAAAACCTCAAATGGAGTCACATTAAGAGTCAGACATGATCGAAACAACTCAACATCTTTTTGCTAGGACAGGGTGCCATAGGAGCAAACCTCATAGATGGCCTTCTGCAGTTGGTTCAGATCACATTAGAGAAATTAGTATGATAGCTTAAACAACTGAATAATGGAAAAACCAATGCAAGTCTTAGAGAAGTAAGAATAAAACCTACCTCATCCCTCATGGCAGAGAAGTGGCCAACTATCAGAGGAGAATATCATGCACATCATCAGAAAAGGCTTATCAAGTTTTTGCTTAATCCTGTCGTTATCACTATGTAATCGTCAATCTGGAAGGAGATAGAAAATGACTGGTGTAAAGGCAAAAGGCATCAGTCAAATGTATTTTTGAAAAACATAATGGTTAAGACTTAGTGCTAATATGAACTTGGAGATTTGGTTTATGAGACTATACCAACCATAGTTCCTTCACACAAAAAAGGGATAGCAACTGGGATATGTATGGAGGAGACTTGGACACAGAAGTGGTGGGAAATGATACACTTAATCAAATACAGACTTAATGAGAGCATTGAGACTTATCTCTTCCCTACCCCCTGCCCCCACCTCTGCCTTTTCTTAGGTTTGAAAGCTAAACAAAACTAGGGCGTCAGTTGCCAAAAATAAAAATAAGACACTGGCAAACGTTTAACATTAGAAGTGGCAAATACCAGGCAAACTGCATTATCTATCCTGTACAGTCAATCCCCACTTCTCTATGTATATTATCATAATATAATAATCACTCATTTGTATATAAAGCTTTAAGGTTTGTTAAGCACTGTATGTAAATTATCTAATTTCATACTCATAACAACCCTACAAAGTAGGTGTTGGGCTTATTTGTTTGTATATTTATTTTTCATTTTAGATTTAAAGGAATTTAGGCTTAGTGAGGTTGTCACTGGCCCAAGATCTCATCACTAGTAAATGTGTCAGGCGGAACTAGAATATAGGCCTGCCTGACTCTGAGTCCACTGTTCTATCCACTCTAATATGCATCTGAAAACTTTTTTCTAGAAGAGTTTCCCCATTGCCCAAACCATCCACCTACTATTCACATCAATGGAGTATCTGTGATAGAACCTTTGGTCCACATGTCCATGATAGCAATCAATATCAGAGCAGAATTTGATATAAGGTGGGACTTGGATATTTAAAGGATGAAATAGACTTCATCATGCGATATTACATATAATCTCGTCTACTTTTTGTACTTAGTTTGCATGCCTTTCCCTAAAATATGTAAGAGATTAAAAGGGAATATGTTTTCAGCCTCCTGAAGGATTAAAAATTGAATTAGGGAAGGGCATTTGAGTTAGAGGCAACATAGTACAATAAAAGAGTTGAATTTACAATTAGAGATTGGGGTATAATGGGAACACTGGTCAATAAAGGCCCAGTTCTTAGAATGATGGTACCAGTCCACATGGAACTTTGGTGAGCCTATTTCCAGGCATACACAATGGAGGTACCTTTTTGCTCACTTCAAAATTCTCAGGTATCACCTATGATTGTTTTCTATCAGCTTACTGTATCATAATGAAAAGCCATCAGTAGATTGTCTACTGAACCAAAATTGAGTGCAAATGAAAACAAAAATTCTTGAGCCCTGATGACTCTTGTGTGAGGAAAAAGAACTGCTATGTGCCTCTGACTGGAGGAGGACTACTGGGCCTTATCTCCCCCATGAATGACATATGGCCATGAACACATGGCACTTGCTGCTTTTTTTATGTTTATTCTTTCCTGATCATAGATGACAGAGTATTCATAGATGGAACTGACCAGGTTATGGTCTTGTGAGCTTTGAAAGGTTGAAAGAGGCAGGGGAGGTCCAGGAACTGGAATCCATAGAAACATTTTCCAGTAGCCACAGCAGATGAGTCCAATGAGGACAGAAACTGAGTGATCTGCTTGGCCCAACACTAGAAGTGAATTTGTTGGATACTCTTTGAAGGTATAAAAGGTGCCAAGAAGTAACAGCCCTGGTTGGGGTGGGGAGAATGTTTAGTATTAACCATTTCCATTATGAGTCTACTTTCCTCAGGGACTGAATGGGCATGTTTGAGGGAAGAGTGAACCTCTTCTCAGTTTAGGGTGTGTCATTTTACTTTAATTTTTGCTGTGACTTCTCAGTAAATATTCCTTTGTAAAAGCTAATTGATGTTATTTAGTTAATTGGTACTGGGGAGATGTTAACTAGATAATCAATTTTGAGAAGAGCCCACATCCTCACGTGGTAACCACCCTCTGTGGACCTGACCTGCTAGTTCAAGTGTGAGTTGGAAGACTGAGCTCAGAGCTACATGAATTTGAATCTTAGTTCTGCTGTTTACCACCAATATAGTGGGGACCATCCTGTGGAGTATTTGCATCCTCATATCCTAGGCCCTTTCAGTAGGCCATATGTGCTCTGGACCCTTTTTAAAGAACACGGATGACTTACAACTCCTGTATTTGTCCTTCTGACAAGGTTGTTAGTGACTGTGTTAAAGAGCATTGGCAACTGAGCTAGAAAAAGTAATCAACTCCATGGGCTAAAAAGATGGAGGGAAAATGACTTCCAGTCAATGGCAACTTTCTCTTGGACTTCTGATTTGTGTGTGTGTATGTGTTAGGGGGCGGGGGTTGATTTCTTTCCCCTTCCCCTCTCCAGCAATGGCTATAACAGCTACATGCACATGGCAGCAAAAATATGTGCTTGCCAAGGGGAACCTGATACTGGAGTTCAAGTCTCTAGTTGCTTCTTCTGCTTTGTTCTTCCTTTTGCTGAGCACAGGTCAATGAAAAGTGTTTCTGAAAAGGATGTTTCCAACCTTAGCATCAACCTTGTGAGCTCCATAGTCTGAGAGCTCTGGTATCAGTGCTAATTGCCACTGGTGGGGGTGATTCCTGCAATTATCATGCTTTTCTGAGAAAATTGCCACCAAGGCGAGTTCTGCAGCTTAAGAGCTAAAGCCCAAGCTATGCCTGGAGATCTGGACTCGTGAGTTGTGAAAGTAGTATGGGTAAAAGTGAAATACCTGTTAAGCAATCCCACAAAGTGTCTCCCATTAGCACCCACTCATTTCTCCCATTCCACACTCAAACTCATAGGTTGGGTCCCCAAAGTATCACTATTTCCCTCCTCAGAGTTCTAGGGGTAACATTGAAAGGTTGTAGTTTTTAACATTGTAGGTACAAAGCCCCCATCTGGTGTGTTTCCCATAATCAATCTACCAGTAGAAAAAATTAGCTCTTTGAAAAGAGCTTTACTGAGAAGGTTACAAAATAATGCCCCACCCCCCACCAAACTGGAAACACATTCCCCAGAGACAGTATAAAAGTTAAAAGGCCTACATATAGGGAGCATGTGTAGCAGCCAAGAGATGCCTCCTGTCTTCTACCAAAGGAAGTACTTTTTTCCTTTCATCAAGTCCTCAAATTACCCCCCAAACTGCTTCCTTCTGGGCTCCAGAGATAAGTCCCTTTTTAAAGATCCTAGGTGGTCCTTCTCTCTATCAAAGGGCCCACAGTCACCAAAGTTGCTGAGGTCTTTGGGTGACCAGCTTTTCATATCTATTTACAGGTGCTTCCTTGGTCATCAGCTACTGCTACCACCTTCGGTGAACTTTTCTACTGACTTCAGTTGCTACTGATTCAATTTTCTACTGACTTCATTTCGGACTTTTTATGGCTCTTCTGACCTTTTGAACTTCAAGTTGTAACCTGATCAAATCTGTCTCTGCATATTCATTCATCTAAGATTAGGGATGAACAAAGATCAAGAAACAGAGGCACCAGGTGAGGAAATGCTGCTTATGAAATGAGATATTGTAAACAACTAGGCAGCATCCTATAGAGGAATGGGCATTGGGCATGAGTCAGGAAGACTTGGGGACCAATTCCCATGTCTAACACTTATTAGCTGTGTGACCTTGGGTGAGTGACTTAACCTCTCTGGGCCTTCGTTTCTTTCACCTGTAAAGAGAAGGCTGGACTCAATGACCTCTAAGGTATCTTCTAACTCTAAATGTTTGATCCTATGTATTAACATCATCAGCCTCTAAGGCTTTGAAAGTGCCCTGAAGAAAGAAAGAAAGAGAGTCTGGGGGCAGCTAGGTGGCAGAGTGGATAAAGCACCAGCCCTGGATTCAGGAGGCCCTGAGTTCAAATCTGACCTCAGACACTTGACACTTACTAGCTGTGTGACCTTGGGCAAGTCACTTAACCCTTATTGCCCCATGCATTCCCCCCTAAAAGAAAGTGCCCTGAAATCCTGTTTAGAAATTCCACAAGTTGGGGCAGCTAGGTGGCACAGTGGGTAGAGCACTGGCCCTGGATTCAGGGTACCTGAGTTCAAATCCAGCCTCAGATAATTGACACTTCCTAGCTGTGTGACCCTGGGCTAATCACTTAACCCCAATTGCCAAAAAAGAAATTCCACAAGCTTCCTGTACCTCCTCTGCCATGTCCCATTATGGTTTGTAAAGTGCTTTGTATCTATTATCTCGATTAATTCTTCCAACAATGCTGTAAGGTAGGTAGTACTATTATCCAATTTTACAGATGAGGCAACTAAGGATCAGAGAGGTTGTTAAATGTTTTGTAATAACTGAAATGAGAAAGCATAAGGATGTTGCAACAAAATTGAAGGAAAGATCCTAGGGTGCCATTGGCGAGACAAATAAAAATGCTGGAGGAGTTGGTCTCATATCACATATTCAAAGACAACAAGAAACATAATTTCATTGACTACTCCTTTACCTTGCTTTGCCAATGCTCATGATGGGGATAAACAAAAACAAAAACTCACCCTGAAGATAATTAGAAACCATGAATTGTTTTTTAAGGACAATGAAAACCTAATTATGAACATCAAAAATGAAAGAAGATAATTCACAACAGATGAAAAAATAATAAAAATTGTAAGAAACAATTATACGTTTATGTGAAATTGGTGAATATTTATAAAAATGTGTAATGCCCAAAGAACAGAACCAAATAAAGTGAATTTAAACAACCCAGTCTCAGAAACAGAAGTTGATTGAGCCATATCTGGGGAAAAACTAAAATCCAGTCCTAGGTGGATTTACAAAGAACAATTGTATATTCTTTAAATTATTTGGGGAAATGGAGATAGAAGGCACCTTACTAAACTCCCTCCCTAAGACACATATCATATATTCCTGGTACCCAAACCAGGAAGATAAATATTGATTCAAAACATTGACTAAAATATCAGCAGAGACTATCATAGTATATTCAAAGATTATTCACCATGACAAGGTTGGGTTTTGCTGGGAATGATTGGATGATTCAGCACTGGGAAAGCTATAAGCATAATAGGCCACATTAATAACAAAAATAATAAAAATTTACATGATTATACCAATAGCTTCTGAAAAAAATGAACAAAATTTATATATTTATGTTTAAAAAGACACACTAAGGTACATTGGAATAACAGAACCCCACACTGTTTGTTCTCTATATCTGTAATATACTCCTCCTCCCTTTGCTTTTTAGAATCATTTATTAAATTACTTATGAAAATAATTTATTAAAAATTCATCTCAACCACCTCCCACATGAAACCTTTCCTAATCTCCCCCCTGCTACTGTCATCTTTCCCCAAACTACCTTGTGTTTATTCTGTATATACTTATATATCAGTCAGTCCTAAGTCTGTATATACTTATATAACAGTCCACAAACATTTATTAAGCACTAAGTACCAGGAAAGTGCTAAACTCTAGGAATACAAAGAAATGCAAAAACATGGTCCCTGCCCACAAAGAGCTTGCATTCCTTTTGTGTGTGGGGGGGGGCAATTGGGGTTAAGTGACTTGCCCAGGGTCACACAGCTAGTAAGTGTTAAGTGCCTGAGGCCAGATTTGAACTCAGGTCCTCCTGAATCCAGGGCCGGTGCTCTATCCACTGCACCACCTAGCTGCCCAAGAGCTTGCATTCTAATGTGCACATTGTACAACACCTTCCCCAGTCCCCCAATGTAAGCTCCTTAGGGACAAGATATGGTTTCATTTTTGTCTTTCTATCACCAAGCTAGTGTTTAGTACTGTCTGGGTTCTTAATAAATGTGTTGATTTATGAAGTGAATTGCATAGGGTTACACAGGTAGCAAGTATCAGACTTTAGAATTTCTATGTTTGCTGAAAGCCAGCTGAGTCAACAGTGCTACAAAGAGTAATGTGAGTGTGTAGTCCCTAAAGAGGAGGGATATGGTTAAGGTGACTGTGTGACAGAGTGTGGGATAGCTGACCTCTGAGTCAGAAGACCTGTCTTGCCTGTGACACATATTTCCTATGTAGCTCTGGGCAAATCACTTAACCTTTCAGTGACTCAGACAACTCTCTGATGGGAAATTAACCTGGAGTTCAGGAGCTTGTTTGAGAGAAAGAGAGACAGAGACGGAGAGAGACAGAGATAGAGACACAAAGAGACACACAGACACACGGAGACAATTATTCTGAAAAGGGATCCACTAGACCACCAAACACATCTATCTCATACACACAAACACACACACACACACAAAATGTTTCTATGAAATGCTCTAATACTAAATTTCAGAGCAGGGACCAGCTACATTAATAGAGGATATTTACTCTACCAGAGTTCCCCATATGAATACAATTATAAGTCTGGAGGAGGAAAAAAGGTAACCAGATACCTTGATATTCTTGAACTGTCTTGGGGTCAGGGAAGGTTTATATTCCTGTACTATTATGAGACATATAATGTGCTACAGTAATAGTCTAATATGTAAAATGTATAGACACATCCCTTGCTTTGCCAGGGTTCTAGCTCCCTGGCTATATACCTCTTGTCTGTCTCATTACCCACATGACTCACCTACTTTGTTCAGGCATGCCTTGCCTCATTGCAGACTTTCTTCTATACTCCACATCCTCTTACAGGACCCTGTGGCTAAACTCTTGTCCGAACCCTGCAATAGTCATGGTAAGAACTGAACTCTGACCCTCACTCAGAATTGAGATTACTGCCACCTGCTGGCTTAAACCCACCTGTCCTGACTCAGCAGGGAAGGAGTAGTGTCCACCCCTGCTTGAGTTCAGGCCAACTTGGCTGGGCTTTCTAACCACTCTGTATACCTCTGCCAGGGGAGGTGGGGAAGAGGGTCAGGCTGAATATTTAAGCGCTTATGGTGTGTCTCCTCACCTGGTTTTTTGGTGTCTTTGTTTTGTTTTGTTTTTGCCTGTCTACTCTTTAGGTGATGAAACAGGGCACCCCTAGGATTACTCCCAAACTGGGGCCTGGGATGCATGGCCTTCCTCTCATTTCTCTTCTCTGGTGATATCCTTCCCCAAGTTCCTGCTCTCCTTGACCCTTTACTGCAGTACAGATAAACCAAATTCTATTCAAGTTGCATGACTATTTTTACTGCAACATGAGGGCACCTAGACACAGTTGAGAGAAGTTACAAATACAGTCTCATGTTACTGAGTTGGCACAGATTTAAATCATTACCACTGTGACTTCCAGGTGATCCTTGTCATCATTCCCCTGCCCGGTCAGTTTATTCCTTCTCAAACCACAAGCCCTTGTGTGACTTGCTTCCTTCCCCAAGGAGCCTTCCTTCTCAACCAACTCTTTTTCTCAATAACTATCATATTAGTGATAGTTAATATTTGGGTTTTTTTGTGGGGCAATGAGGGTTAAGTGACTTGCCCAGGGTCACACAGCTAGTAAGTGTCAAGTGTCTGGGGTCAGATTTGAATTTAGGTCCTCCTCAATCCAGGGCTTTATCCACTGTACCACCTAGCTGCCCCTATAGTTAATATCTTTTGTTTGTTTGTTTGTTTTTTGGTGAGGCAATTGGGGTTAAGTGACTTGCCCAGGGTCACACAGCTAGTAAGTGTTAAGTGTCTGGCCGGATTTGAACTCAGGTACTCCTGACTCCAGGGCCGGTGCTCTATCCACTGCGCCACCTAGCTGCCCCTATAGTTAATATCTTAACAATATAACAACTTAATTTACCTTTTCTTAATGCCAATAATAACAACTTACATTGATATCACACTTTAAGGTTTTCAAAGTGCTTCCTAAACATATTTTCACTTGATCTTTACAAAAGCCCTGGGAATGAGGTGTCATCATCCCGTTTTTCAGATGAGGAAACTGAGGCAGAGAGGTTCAGGGACTTGCTCAGGGTCATAAGTAGGATCTGAACCCAGGTCTTCTTTTCTAATATACCACACTGCCTATGAACCCAAAGGACCTTGAAAAGCCTTAACTCTACCATAACTGACACCTCCTTCTCACCTGTACATCTGCATTTAATTGAAATCTAATTCTTCTGATTGCAGCCAGGCTGGATAGTCCTCAATTCCTCCATGATTGGGGATGGGGCAGGATGGGGGGGAGAGCTTTTTTTTTATGTTATAGCTTAGACAATTAAGCAATTCTATCCCCTATTAAATGCCAGAAGCACTTGAGATATGCATCAGAATGAGGCTAACATAAAGTAATCAAAGTTTTTCTTCAATCTTCTCTTTTGATTCCTCATTGTCTAGTCATCCCTCCCAAGGGATGTTCTCCCTGGCCTGAGGTTCTTTTGCTTGACCACTCCCTGGAGTTTATGACAATCACCACCAAGGAAACCTCGTATATCTTGTATCTCATTCTCTCAAGACTTAAGGGCTCTGAAAAACCCATCCCAATAAATGTGCTAATTGGAATTTTAGTTGTAACCTTCTAGAGACAATGCCCTTACCTGATTTATTAACGAGATGAATATTAAAAGCTGATTTGATCACTCAAATCATACCACTAAAGCTTCTAATTCTAGATATGAGTCCTTCTTTGGTTATGTTGATGGTGGTAGCAATGTGTGTCATTGGGGCAGAGGGATTCTGAGGCAGGACTATGTTGAAAGGGGAGAAGAGGGACCTTTGGAAAGGTAAAAATCTCTCCTCTAGCCATAAATGCCTATGATTTATAATGAACCAGTCAAACCTTGGTCCTAGGCCTGTTGGATAGTTCTTCATTTGTATGTAGCACGCAGTTTTATTTTTCAACAAACAAATATCTATTTTCTCTTTTCCACCTCTTTCCTCACACTGAGAATGAGAAAAAAGGAAAAGAACAGAAAGAAAAAGAGATAAAACCCTAGTAACCAATACACATAGTCAAGCAATGTAAATTCCCACATTGGCCATGTTTAGAAATGTATGTCTTATTCTGCATTTTGAGTCTATCACTTGTGTCAGGAGGTGGAAGGTATTCTTCATCATCAGTCGCTTTGAATCATGGTTGGCTATTGTATTGGTCTGAATTCTTAAATCTTTCAAAGTTGGTTGTCTTTATAAATTGTTCTCCTGGTTCTGCTCACTTCACTCTGCCAATTTATACAAGTCTTCCCCACAATGGAGAAGTTTTAATAAATAATAAATAAGAAGCAAGGAAAAATAATTGAATTCTTCTTATCTGTCTAGCTTCTTTTGGCAAGGAGGCAGATGAAAAATGTTGATGAGATTGTAGATGTACGCGTGAAGCTGCACAAGTCAGTTTATCATTATTTTTAAACCCATAACACTACCACCCTCCCCCCAATTGCAATACATGAATAGAATTCACCAGGACAAGCATCCTCAATGATATTAACCACCATTTGGCAAAATAAATACACTGTCTTTAACAAAATTACCAGGAACTTCATTTGTTTCCCAGGGTATGCTGACTGAAAGGTTGGAGTTTATATTTTCAAATATATGCTTATGGTTTTATTTGTCAACACCTATTTTCTCTCCTTGTCATACATATAGAAAAGCTCATAATTCAATGCATTTAGATAAAGGGTGGCTTGCTTTGGAGTGTGGGTAATAATATAAGTTTTCAAAGCCCCTCTTGCCTCGAGCCAGTAAGGACAGAATGACTAAACCTGGATAAAATATTGATTCAGTGTGTGATAGAGAATTCAAAATGATTTTTATGAGTTTTTATTATCAAGGATCCAATCATTTTTAAAAACTGTCTTTTTTGGTGGTTTTTTTTAGTGAGGCAATTGGGATTAAGTGACTTGCCCAGGGTCACACAGCTAGTGAGTATTAAGTGTCTGAGGCATTTGAACTCAGGTACTCCTGACTCCAGGGCCGGTGCTCTATCCACTGCACCACCTAGCCGCCCAAAAACTGTCTTTTTGATGATGACTAATAAAAATCCCAAGTAGTACAGATAATGAATCTCCTGCAAGTGCTTACATGTTTGAGTTTACACTATTCAAAGTTATAATTATGTAAAATATGGCAATTGGTAGGGTAGCTAAGTGGTGTAGTAGATAGAGTGCTGAGCCTGGAATCAGGAAGACACATCTTTCTGAGTTCAAATCTGGCCTCAGACACTTACTAGCTTTGTGACTCTGGGCAAGTCATTTAAGCTTGTTTGCCTCAGTTTCCTCATCTGTAAAATGAGCTGGAGAAGGAAAACAGCAAACCACTCTAGTCTCTTTGCCAAGAAATCCTCAAATTGGATCAGAAATACTTAAACATGGCTGAACAACAAAAACAAATGGCAATTGGTTCCAGCCTACTGTGGGAATGTATAATGCAAAATCAAATATCTCTTTCCAAAGAACTTGTGACTATATTCAAGTCATGCCATACTCACCCAGCTATACACAAATAATAAAGTTTGACCTCCTAGCTCAGGGAAATATAGTTTTACGGGTATTTGAATAACTAAGTGTATATCTGTTTTTGCTTATAAACATTTTCCAACTATTCTCACAAAATAGTACATGTGTATGCGTAATACCTTGGAAATCTCATCTCACATTTGGGCCTCCAGAAAAGCTTCCCCATGCTTGAGGTACTCTGTGGGAGTGAATATACAGACAGATGTATTCACTCAAAATCATAGTTCATGAGCACCCCACCAATGTGTGGGTGCTTTAACCATTTTGTTGTTCAGTCATTGTGTCCAACTCTTCATTAACCTATTTGGGATTTTCTTGACAAAGATACTGTAGTGGTTTGCCATTTTCTTTTTCAGGCCATTTTACAGATGAGAAACTGAGGCAAATAGGGTTAAGTGATTTGCTCAGCATCATGCAGTTAGGAAATGTCTGAGGCTAGATTTGAACTCACAAAAATGAGTTTTCCTGACTCCAAGCTCAGCACTGGATCCACTGAACCACCTAGCTACCCTTCTTTTACCTTTTAGTATAAAACAAACCTTTTGGGAAGAACTACAGTAGAAGTAATTTAAGGATTTGAGGTTTGACCCATGTGAGTTTTCTTTCCTGTGACAGATATTTTATCTTCTCCATGCCCTAGGTGATTTCATGAGCTGCTATTGCCCCCTCCCCCTAAATTGACTCTCATGGACAACTTTCTAGTGATGAGTCAAGTTGCTGAATTTAGTTATCCTGGTCTTCATGTGACAGATACAGTCTGTTGCTAGGGTTGTAGTTTAAGTCTTTCCCAGTGTGGCAGGATCTAGCAGAGTTAAGTTCCACTGGCATGTGCATTGAGAATCCAGGATGACTTCTATGCCATAATTAAGTTCCAGAGGGTGACTTAAGTAGACAAATATTTCTTAAATGGTCTGAAATAGTATGTTCACCTTAAGACATATTCTTCAAGATAAATTAGTCTTCTTCTTCCCTCCTCTTTTCACGAGAATCACTTTCAGAGAATAATTGCGGGGTGGGAGGGAGACCATTTAAAATGAATTCACATAAAATGAGCTATTTTGAGTCATTTTCCCTTCTCACACCCTATATCTAATCTGGCCCTTTCTTGGGTTCTCTTCTTTTCTCTCTGTACCCTCACTCTCAGTCTTTCACCAATTCTTTAGGTTCAACTAACATCTCTATGCAGGTCACTCTCAGATCTACATTTGACAATGCTTAATAAATCATACCCTCCCCATCCCAGTGATTCTAAATGCCTAATTATCTTTATTTATTTGTTTGTTTGTTTATTTATTACAGGGCAATGGGGATTAAGTGACTTGCCCAGGGTCACATAGCTAGTTAGTGTCAAGTGTCTGAGGCCAAACTTGAACTCAGGTCTCCCTGAATCCAAGGCTGGTGCTTTATCTACTGCACCACCTAGCTGTTCCCTAATTATCATTATTTAAACCCTGTTTTCTGTCCCGTGACTATCTCTTTATTACCATCCCCCTTAACTCAACCTTCCTAACATTGTGTACTCTAAAGCTACCCACTCCTTCCACTGTGTTCTCTGGAATGCCTTCTCTATGGGTAACAAACTAGCTTTCATCTTAAATTTTTGCCTTCTTTTTCCTCCCATTTTCTTGCATTTACTGCAACCTATCTCCCTCCTGATGACACAGCTTCTTTGGCCACCTTTTCCAGTACCCTTTCACTCATACGTCCCAACTCTCACTGGTTATGAGGAGGAACTTGTATTACTCTTTGTTTCCTACTGACACATCCAGGCTCTCCCTGTACCATCATCACTCAGTAACCTTTCCTACTAAGGTTCATTCAATCAATATTTACCACCCAGTGAAGATTCCAGTAGCTGCTATCTACCAATTATTGGGACAATCTCCTTTCTTCCACCATTTCACTCACAATCTTTCTCTCTTGTCCAACATCCGCTCTCATACTGTAATCTTGCCATCACCCACAAACACACTACTATGTTCACAAACTCTAAAATTGCCTTATCTGATGACAATCTGTTGTCTTCCAACCCTTGCAACCCAACCTCTGTTCTTCATCATCACTGTGACCTTTAATCCCTTGACTCTACCCCATTCCTTCCTAGGCTGTCACCTTCCTTTACAATGTCCACACTTTCTTCTCTTTCCCATCTTGAGCACTCAGTGAACCAATTCAGTTCAATGCTATCCTCTGTTCTCTACTCCCTTCTTCCTTTATCCTAATGCTGATCTTATTCTACCAAGTGACAGTTTGAGTTGCCTACTATCCACTGATTTCATTCCTATTCACACTGAATTATAAGATAATTATGAAACTGTGCTGAACTGGATCCACTACAAATTTGTTATGTTGAACCTGAAAACAAATTACCAAAAAGTCACAGGCTATGCAACTACTGTAACCCTAAAAATACCAAAGAGCTCCCACAGGTTATCACAACCACCAGAGTTCATCCACAGGATGAGTACAAAGAATTGTTGTTAGGCCAAGTTCAGGGCACAGCTTGCTTGTTGGACCTTAGCTCTGGAAAACAGGTTGTCTCCTAATAGTAATAAGAAAGGAGTAAAAAAAAGAGGGGTGGTCTTGGCAGTTGCATAATCTCAACTGGGACCTGACTATAGCAAGGCAGTTCTTTTACACATCCCTTATTGATTCACTATCTCACTCACCACAGTCATTTTTCCAAACCCTTTTCCAAACCCTTTTATCCCTCCTCAAACCTTTTATGGCTCTTTCTAGTCCCACCACCTTTAACTGACAACCTTGCCCCATATTTGAGCCCATTTGCCAATAATTCCCTCTTTTCTTCTCCTCCTCATCTTGTATCACTCAAATGTCTTCTGCCAGTATCTCCTACTTTACCCATCTCCCATGAAAGGATATGCCTTCTCATAACCAAACCTTTACATGCACAACAGATCTCACGCCATCCCATTTTCTCCAATAGATTGTCCTCACTATCATCTGTACTCTCCCTGTCTACTAGTTGCTATCCTACTGCCTATAAACACACTCATGTTTCCCCTGTCAACATAAAATCTTCACATTATCCATTCATCTTTATTCATTTTATTCATTCATTTGTACCTAAACTCCATGAGAAGACCAATTACAATAGATGTCCCAACTTCTCCCCTTTGCTCACTCTCTTCTTGATTCTCTCTAGTCTTGAATTCTGATCTCATCATTCAGATGAAACTGCTCTCTCCCAAATTACTAATGATCACTTAATCACCAAATCTAATGACCTTTTTCTCAATCCTTATCTTTCTTGACCTCTTTGCTGCCTTTGACATTGTCAATCGCCCTCTTCTCCTTGATATTCTCTTCTCTCTAGGTTTTTATCCCAGGTGTCATCCTTTCTCTCACCTCTCACGTCCAATCTTGTGGCAAGTCCTATTGTGTCTACCTTTGTAATATCTCATATATTATTCCTTCTCTCTTCTGATGTTGATACCACAACTCTAGTCCAGGCCCTCATCTCTAGGCTATTATAATAACTTTCTGATTGGTCTCTCTGCTTTAAATCTCTCCCTCAATGCCTCTCTTGAATGCATTCTGGGAAGATGCTGGAGTAGGTGAGAATCCAGGCTCTCCAGATTTCCTCCCCGGACAGAACATCACCACAAAATGAATGTAGAGCAGTGAAAGTAAAGGGGGTAAAGTAGTTGTCCACCTGAGATAACTTGAGAGGACCTCAGAAAAGCCAGGACCTCCAGGGGATGAGGTTTGGCTTGAGTGAAGTGTAGATACCTCCAGGCCGACTCTACTGAGTCAGCAAATAGTAGGCTCTAAGGGCAGCTCTTTTGGGAAGCAGACTAGGCCTCGGGAAATTTCACCTCAACTTTAACCTCACTCAAGGCCTCGAAAAATTCCACCTTACAAACTTTCATCTAAGAATCAGCAGGTGGCTGAGTGGGGGAAGATTGAAGAACTCCAAATATTTCTGGGAGCCAGCCCTAGAAGTGCTGACCAGAAGTGACCCCAGGCTGTGGTTGTGAACGAGAAGGGAGCACACATGGGGTGAATGCAGTACCACAGGGATGGGGGTGGGGGAGGGATGTGGCTAACTGTAGCTTAGAAGAAGAGAAAAGTCCCTGAGGTTGAGCCCTGAACAGAATTCAGAAAATAACAGTAAGGAGGACTTGAGGCCTAGGGCAACATTACTCACAACTCAGGATTAAAACCTTATTGTAATAATAAGCTGATAAAAATAAAATAAAACAAAAATGAACAAGCAAAGGAAACAGAACCTACCCATAGATAGCTACTTTGGTGTAAAAGAAGATCTGGGTTCATATTCAGAAGATAGTGAGGTAAAAAAGCCACTCCTACCCCGAAGAATAACATCAAATGGTCACAAGCCTAAAAGAGTTCTTGGAAGAACTTAAAAAGGAATTTAAAAAATCAAATAAGAGATCTTAAGGAAAAATGAAGGGGGAGGGGAATAAAAACAATCTAAGAAAATTTTCAAAAGTAAGTTAGCCTATTGGAAAAAGAGGTACAAAATCTTACATAAAAAATAACTCCTTGGAAACTAGAATTGGGCAAGAGGAATTGAATGACATTATAAGACATCAAGAAGTAATGAAACTAGAAAAAAATAGAAGAGAATCTGAAATATCTCATTAAAAACAACTGATCTGGAGAACAGATCAAGAAGAGACAACATAAGAATTAACAAACTACCTCAAATTTATGATAAAAAAGAATCTGGATACAATATTATAAGAAATTATTAAGGAAAATTACCCTGAAGTTCTAAAACAAGAGGGTAAAATAGAAATGGAAAAAAATCTACCATTCACTACCTGAAAGAAATCCCAGGAGGAAAACTTACAAGAAGTTTTTACATAGCTAAGTTTCAAAACTCCCAAGTTAAGGAAAAAATATTGCAAGCAACAAGAAAAAACCCACCAATTTGAATACTGTGGAAATACAGCCAGGATTTCACAAGACCTAGCAGCTTCTACTCTTTAAACCTATGCCTTGAAATATTTTGAAGAGCAAAAGAGCTGGGGTTGTGTCCAAGAATAACTTACCCATCAAAGTTGAGTATAATCCTGAATGGTAAAAAATGGAATTTGACAAAATGAAAGACTTTCATGTATTTATAACAAAAAGACCAGAATGCAATGGAAAATTTTATATAAAAGATCCAGAAGAAATATAAGGAAAACATTGAAGACTAATTATAAGGCACTCATTAAGGTCAAACTATGTATTTTTTATACAAACACACATATATGTATATATATAATATATACATGTATATATTATATATTATATTATATATATGAAAATGTTATCAGTATTCTTAATACTGTCACTGATCCTAAGGTAGATTGAAGAAAATTTGGGGCTGAGTTGTGTGTGATGGAGTGAGTCTAAAAAACAAAATTGAGTAGGAAAAGATAAAATAGAGCAATTATATTATAAAAATAAAAGGAAGAAGTAATATAGAAGGATCAGGTGGGTGTGGAGGGCTGGTAATGTTGGAAACTTCTCATCTGAGTTGAAGAGGACACAACATGTACATATGTAAAGGTGTAGAAGTTTTCTGAACATGTAAAACTGGGAGATGGGGGAGAAACTTTTAGAGGGATGTGTGGATTGGAACTGAGGGGTGGGGAGGAATGGGGGGGACTCTTGGAGGGGTCGATGAAGTGGACAGCAGGAGGGTGGGGACAGAAGATAAAGTAACAGGGACAGGGTAAAAAGACAGTCTGAGAAAGAAAACAGTGAGTAAAAATAAGATAGAGGGAAGTTCACAAATAGTAATTATAACTGAATGTACATGAAATGTTTATAGTATCTCTCTGTGGTGGAAAAGGACTGGAAGTTGCAGGAATCCCCAACCAATTGGGGAATGACTGAAGAATTTGTGGTGTATAGTTGTGATGGAATACTACTATGGTATAATGAAATGATGATCTCAATTATCTTAGAAAGACATGGAAAGACGTGCTTGAAATTATGAAGAATAAAGTGAGCAGAATGAAGAGAACATTGTATATAGTAACAGCAAAATTGTTTTAAGAATGACTTTGAGGGGCAGCTAGGTGACGCAGTGGATAAAGCACCAGCCCTGGATTCAGGAGGACCTGAGTTCAAATCTGGTCTCAGACACTTAACACACTAGCTGTGTGACCCTGGGCAAGTCACTTAACCCCAGTTGCCTCACCAAAACCAAAAAACAAACAAAAAGAATGACTTTGAGCAACTGTCATTTTGACCACTACCCATACACAAATTAAAAATAAAGGACATATTGGGGCAGCTAGGTGGCACAGTGGATAAAGCACTGGCCCTGGATTCAGGAGTACCTGAGTTCAAATCCGGCTTCAGACACTTGACACTTACTAGCTGTGTGACCCTGGGCAAGTCACTTAACCCTCATTGCCCCCCCCAAAAAAAAAAGAAAAAGAAAGGACATATGAAGAAAGGTACTGTCTGCATTCAGAGAAAGAACTGATAAATAGATGTATAGAATACTTTTACATATATGTACCTATTTATGTCTAATGAGAGCCATCTCTTGGGTGAGAGGGGGTGGGAGGGAAGGAAAAATGGAAAAAAAGAAATTTACAAGATACATGGTAGATTTGCAGTTTACAAGGTACATGGTAGATTTGCAGTTTCATGTGTAATCATCTTTTTTTTTAAACCATATTATGGAAATGCTTATTTTATTATGTGAATTGAAAATAAAATAAAATAAAATAATTTTTTTAAAAGTCTCTTCCTTCTACATTTCTCTATTTAACTGTCAGATTGATCTTCCTAAAATTCAGGTCTGACCATTACACACACACACACACACACACACACACACACACACACACACACACGCACCCCTCCAATTGCTCCCAAATCCCTTCTAGGATCAAGTATAAAATCATCTTTTGTGTTTTCAAAACCCTTCATAACTTGACCCCCACCCGCACCCCTATATCTTTCAAATCTTCTTACATCTCCTTATTCTGGCTATTTTTATTGGCTCTTCCCTTAGGCCTAAAATTCTTTTCTTCCTCATTTCTACTTTCTGCCCTCTTTGGCTTGCTTCAAGACCCAGCTAAAATTCTACCTTCTACAGGAAGCCTTTCCCAATTAACTACCAGTGCCTTCCCTCTGTTTCCAATTGATTAGATAGATGAATAGATAGATAGATAGGTCGATAGAGATGTACAGAGATATAGAGATATAGATGTATAGCTATATACAGAGATAGAGTTAGATAGATAAATATAGACATATAGCTAGTCTAACACAACTCCGCTGCTATGCAGAATAAGTAAGACAGGTGTGACTGGAAGGCAGGCTAGGTCAGCAAAGCCATCCATATATGTAAATGATAGCTCCCAAAAAAGTGATTCCCCCCCCCCAAAAAACCTATGAGATAGGTAGTACAATTGCAAACTAGGACAGGTTAGGGGACTTGCCCATGATTGTAGGTAAATGGTTACTGTCACAGCTGGGTTTTGAATGCAGGTTTCCTGGGCCAGTGGTTGTTCCATTACCCCATGTTTCTTATATTTATAATGAAGGGAGTAATTTTCTATTGCTATCTTACTGCTTATTTTTTCTTGCTATTTCCTGCTATCTCTTGAATTGGGAGCTTTATGATATCTCACTTGTCATATTACTAACATGGCCTCTCAAATCTCCTAGCAATGAACAATCTAACTGTTCTCTCAGTGGGTCAAATGATTTAGTTTCAACCCATTGTTATCCTTAATTCTGGATGATTCCCCTCACTTGTAATGATTTTGGAATTAGACTTCTTAAGTACTTGGTGCACTTTCCGAGCTTAATATCCTGACTCGAAGTTAATGACAATTTGATTTTAAATGTTACTTTTTGAAGTATAAAAACCAAAAACCTGATGAGTGTACAGGAGTATTATTAATGCTTCCCTCCCAAATTATTTAACTTTTGAATAACATTTTATTTATTTCCAATTACATATAGAAACAATTTTAACATTAATTGTAAAAAATTCTCTCCTCTTCCATCCTCTCCTCCTTTCCTGAGACAATAAGCACTCTGATATTGGTTGTACATGTGCAATCATGCAAAACACATTTCCATATTAGTCATTTTATGAAAGAAAACACAGATCAAAAAAAGCACCATGAAAAAAATAAAATGAAAAATAGTAAGCTTTGATCTGCATTCAGGCTCAATCACTGCTTTCTCTGGAGGCAGATAACATTTTTCATCATGAGTCCTTTGGAATTTTCTTGGAGCTAAGTCATTAACAATTGATCATCATAAAATACTGTTGTTACTCTGTATACTATTCTCCTGGTTCTGTTTACTTCATTTTGCATCAGTTCATGTAAGTCTTTTTAAGTTTTTTTGAAACTATCTTGCTCATTATTTCTTATACCACAATAGTATTCTATCACAATCATATGGTATTGCTCACTTCATTTTGTATCAGTTCAGGTAAGTCTTTTCAGGTTTTTCTGAAACTATCCTGCTCATCATTTCTTATACCACAATAGGATTCTGTCACAATCATATGCCACGACTTGTTCAGCCATTTCCCAATTTCTAGTTCTTTACCACCACTAAAAGAATGGCTATATTTCCCCTTTTTAAAAAATCTCTTTGGGATGCAGACTTAACAGTGGTATTGCTGAATCAATTGGATACACAATTTTATAGCCCTTTGCCTCCCCAATTTTTTTTTTAAGAAAATTGCCATTTGAGCTAGGGAAGTCACTTATCTTCAAAAACCTTTTAAAAGTCAGCAAAAAAAGGGGAAACAAGAAAGAAAACAAAATAATCATGTAACCAATCTTATGTGTATCTATGAATAGGAGCGGGCAGGCAGGATAAGGTTGGGGTATAAACTTTTTAACAATGTAAATACCTGGGCATTTTAAATGAAAGAAAAGAAAAAAAGGTTGGATGATCTTTGGTAAGGGTCCCTAAATGATTGCTAAATAACACTGGAATTCCTGAAACATGATGGATGGGTTATTGAAATGAAGAGAGAACAAATAGTGACTGTTGAGTAACATTTTATCCTCTTCCTATCTCCTTTCATATTTTTCTCAACTCTATGCCTCACCTATACTCTCATTACAGGCTTTAAAAAAAGTATTTTATTATTTTCCAGCTACATATAAGGATAGTTATCAACATTTGTTTTCACAGGATTTTTAGTTCCAATTTTTTTTTCTCCCACCCTCCCTTCCCTCCCTCCTCCCCAAGACGGAAAACAGTCTGATATAGGTTGTATAGGTACAATCACATTAAACATTTCTACATTAATTCTCTTGTGAAAGAAGAATCAGAGCACAAGGGGAAAACCACAAAAAAGAAGGGAAAAAAACAGTCCAAAAGTAGAAACAGTATGGTTCAATCTGCATTCATGATTCACAGTTCTTTGTTCTGGATGTTGAGAACATTTTCTATCATAAATTCTTTGAAACTGTTTTGGATCATTGCACTGCTGAGAAGAGCCAAGTCTATCCCCATTGTTTATCACACAATGTTGCTGTTACTGTGTACAATGTTCTCCTGGTTCTGCTCCTCTCAGTCAGCATCAGTTCATGTAAGTCCTTCCAGGTTTTTCTGACCACCTGTTCATCGTTTCTTACAGCACAATAGTATTCCATTATATTCATATACCACAACTTGTTTAGCCATTCTGCTATTGATGGGCATTCCTTCAATTTCCAGTTCTTTGCCATACCCTTTGACCCAGCGGTACCACTTTTGGGTCTTTTTCCCAAAGAGATTAATGGAAGGGGGAAAGGGACCCACATGGAGCAAGGAATTGGAAGTTGAGGGGGTGCCCATCAATTGGGGAATGGCTGGACAAGTTGTGATATATGAATACAATGGAATACTATTGTGCTGTAAGAAATGATGAGCAGGAGGAGTTCAGAGAAACCTGGAGGGTCTTACGTGAGCTGATGATGAGTGAGATGAGCAGAACCAGAAGAACATTGTACACAGTATCATCAACATTGAGTGTTGACCTACTGTAATGGACTATATTCTTCTCACCAATGCAATGGTACAGAAGAGTTCCAGGGAACTCATGATGGAAGAGGATCTCCAAATCCAAGAAAAAAAAAAAAGAACTGTGGAGTATAGACGCTGATTGAACCATACTATTTCTTTTCTTTTGGGTGCTATTGGTTTTTTTTTTTCTATTTTGAGGTTTTGCATTACTGCTCTGATTTTTTTCTCTTATAACAGGATTAATGCAGAAATAGGATTAATGTTATTATGTGTATATGTGTGTGTAGATATATATCTATATATCTATATATCTATATATCTATATGTATATGTATATAGATATATAGATATAACCTATATCAGATTACCTGCTGTCTAGGGGAGAGGGGAGGGAGGGGAGGGAGAAAAATCTGAAACTGTAAAGCTTGTATAAACAAAAGTTGAGAACTATCTTTACATGTAACGGAAAAAATAAAATACCTTATATGTAAAAAAAAAAGAAAAAGAAAACTGCCTGTTCATATCCTTTGACCATTTCTCAATTGAGGAATGACTTGGATTCTTATAAATTTGATCTAGTTCCCTATATATTTTAGAAATAAGGCCTTTACCAGAAATTCTGGCTGTAAATATTGTTTTCCAGTTTTCTGCCTCCATTCTCATTTTGGCTGCATTGCCTCTGTTTATACAAAACCTTTTTAATTTAATGTAATCAAAGTCTTCCATCCTGCATCTCATAATATTCTCTATCTCTTGTTTGGACATAAATTGTTTTCCTCTCCATAGATCTGAGAGGTAAACTCTTCCTTCCTCTCCTAATTTATCTATGGTATCACCCTTTATGTCTAAATCTTGAAACCATTTTGACCTTATTTTTGTATAAGGTGTAAGATGTTGGTCTATGCCTAGTTTATGCCATACTATCTTTCAGTTTTCCCAGCAGTTGTCAAATACTGAGTTCCTATCACAGAAGCTGGAGTCTTTGGGTTTATCAAACAGTAGATTACTATAGCCATTTACTACTGTGTCTCCTGTGCCTAACCTATTCCATTGATTCACCACTCTATTTCTTAGCCTGTACCAAATAGTTTTGATGACTGCTGCTTTATGGTATAGTTTCAAATTTGGTATGGCTAGCCCACCTTCCTGTGCATTTTTTCATTTGTTTCCTTGATATTCTTGACTTTTTGTTTTTCTAGATGAATTTTGTTATTATTTTTTCTCACTCTATAAAATAATTTTTAGGTAGTCTGATTGGTATGGCACTGAATAGGTAAATTAATTTAGGTGTAATTGTCATTTTTATTATATTAGCTCAGCCTATCCATGAGCAACTGATATTTTTCCAATTATATAGATCTGTTTTATTTGTGTGAAAAGTGTTTTGTAATTATGTTCATAGATCATGGGTTTGTCTTGGCAGGTAGACTCCCAAGTATTTTATATTGTCTACCATTACTTTATCTTCTTTTTCTTTTTTTAAAAAATAAAAGTATTTTATTATTTTCCAGTTACATGTAGAGATAGCCCTCAGCATTTGTTTACATAAGATTTCCAATTTCACATTTTTCTCCCTCTCTCCCCCCCATCTCCCAGACAGCAGGCAATCCAATATAGGTTATATATATACTTATATACACATATACATAACAACATTAAACATATCTCTGCATCGGTCATGCTATAAGAGAAGAATCAGAGCAATAAAGAAAAACTTCAAAATAGAAAAATAACAGTACCAAAAACAAAAGAAATAGTATGGTTCAATCAGCATCCATATTCCACGGTTCTTTTTTTCTCTTCTGGATTTGGAGAGCCTTTTCCATCATGAGTCCCCTGGAACTCTCTTGTACCATTGTATTGGTGAGAAGAATCCAGTCCATCACAGTTGATCAACATACAATATCGATGATACTGTGTATAATGTTCTTCTGGTTCTGCTCATCTCACTTATCATCAGTTCATGCAAGTCCTTCCAGGTTTCTCTGAGCTTCTGCTCATCATTTCTTATAGCACAATAGAATTCCATTACATTCATATACCACAACTTGTTCAGCCATTCCCCAGCTGATGGGCAACGTCTCAATTTCCAATTCCTTGCCACCACAAAAAGAGCAGCTATAAATATTTTTGAACATGTGGGTCCTTTTCCCTTTTCTATGATCTCCTTGGGAAAAAGACCTAACAGTGGTATTACTGGGTCAAAGGGTATGCGCAGCTTTATAGCCCTTTGGGCATAATTCCAAATTGCTCTTCAGAATGGTTGGATCAGTTCACAGCTCCGCCAACAATGCATTAGTGTTCCAATTTTCCCACAGCTTCTCCAACATTTATTATTTTCCTTTTTTGTCATATTAGCCAATTTGACAGGTGTTAGTGTTTACCAGTGTTTTAATTTGCATCTCTCTAATCAATAGTGATTTACAGCATTTTTTCATATGGGAATAGATAGCTTTGATTTCTTCATCAGAAAACTACCTGTTCATATCCTTTGATCATTTCTCAATTGGGGAATAACTTGGATTCTTATAAATTTGATTTAGTTCCCTATATATTTTAGAAATGAAGCCTTTATCAGAAGTACTGGCCATAAAAATTGTTCCCCAGCTTTCTACATCCCTTAGAATTTTGGATGCATTGCTTCTGTTTGTACAAAACTTTTTAAATTTAATGTAATCAAGAAGGTCCATTTTGCATTTCATAATATTCTCTATTTCTTGTTTGGTCATAAACTGTTCTCCTTTCCAAAGATCTGAAAGGTTTTCTACCATTACTTTAAATGGAATTTCTCTTTCTACCTCTTGCTGCTGAGCTTTGTTGGTCATGTATAGAAATGCTGATGATTTATGTGGGTTTATTTTATATCCTCCAACTTTGCTAAAATTGCTAATTGTTTCAAGCAGTTTTTTCATTGATTCTTTAGGATACTCTATCATCTGCAAAGAGTGAAAGTTTTGTTTTCTCCTTGTCTATTCTAATACCTTTAATTCCCTTTTTTCTCTTATTGCTATAGTTAACATTTCTAGTACAATATTAAATAATAGAGGTGATAATGGACATCCCTGTTTCACCCCAGATCTTATTGGGAATGCCTCTAACTTATCCCCGTTACATATAATGTTTGCTGATATAAAACCATTGGATATAGATACTGTTTATTATTTTAAGGAAAGCTCCACCCATTCCTATGCTCTCTAGTGTTTTTAATAGGAATGTGTGTTGTATTTTGTCAAACGCTTTCTCTGCATCTATTGAGATAATCATATGATTTTGGTTAGTTTTGTTATTGATATGGTTGATTATACTAATAGTTTTTCTAATGTTGAATCAGCCTTGCATCCCTGGTTATAGTGTATTATCCTGGTGATCACTTGCTGTAATCTCCTTGCTAACATTTTATTTAAGGTTTTTGCATCAATATTCATTAGGGAAATTGGTCTGTAATTTTCTTTCTCTGTTTTGGCTCTGCCTTGTTTAGGTATCAATACCATATTTGTGTCATAAAAGGAATTTGGTAGAACTCCTTCACTTATTTTTCCAAATAGTTTCATTACAGGCTTTCAACAACACTGCTGCTAGATTCTTCTCTTTGAACTGCACAGGGCAGCCTTCAGAGCAGTGGTAAACACTGAACAAATAGTCCTTTGCTTCATCATGACCTTGATGTTGATATTCAGAGAATTGTTGCACCTGGTTATCTGTTTTCTCTCAAAAATTTTTGCATGATTTTAACAAGTACATGGGAGAAGTCTTATTGGGGAGAATCCTTTAAGGAACTGTATTTGCTCTTTCTATCCAAATGAATTTTTTTTTCTTTTTTCTTTTTTTTTTTTTTTTAGTGAGGCAATTGGGGTTAAGTGACTTGCCCAGGGTCACACAGCTGGTAAGTGTTAAGTGTCTGAGGCCGGATTTGAACTCAACTACTCCTGGTTCCAGGGCCGGTGCTCTATCCACTGCGCCACCTAGCTGCCCCTTATCCAAATGAATTTTAATAGTCATCAAAGAGCAAAGATAATGGGATTTTGAGTTCTCTATACTTTTCATTCAATTATGTGACTGAATATGTGGGTTATTGGGAAAAATTGCTTGAGAAAGTTTGATTGTAGGGGCAGCTAGGTGGTGCAGTGGATAAAGCACTGACCCTGGATTTAGGAGAACCTAAATTCAAATCCGGCCTCCAGACGCTTGACACTTACTAGCTGTGTGACCCTGGGCAAGTCACTTAACCCTCATTGCCCCGCAAAAAAGAGAGATAGATCGAGAGAGAGAGAGAGAGAGAGAGAGAGAGAGAGAGAGAGAGAGAGAGAAAGTTTGCTTGTTTCCTTCAAATATTTTCTTTATCATATTAAAAAATCTTTGATTCTTGCAGGGATTATTCTCATAAGGATTTTATTTTTAGTAAAGTAGACATACTTCCATAGTTAAAGATTTCTTCTCAGTCACCTATTTTTTTAAAATTGGAAATAATGTATTCTTTTTGTATCATTCATCTTTGAAATATTTTGAGAAGCAACCTTTATTGGCATTTAAAATTGAATTACCTTTAGAATAGATGACTTCTGGGGCAGCTGGGTGGCACAGTGGATAAAACACTGGTCCTGGATTCAGGAGAACTTGAGTTCAAATCTGGCCTCAGAAACTTGACACTTACTAGCTGTGTGACCCTGGGCAAATCATTTAACCCTCATTGCCTAGCGCCACCCCCCCCCCAATAGATTACTTCTGAATGTATTGGTCAACTTCAACTACTCTGACATTTTCTTCAGTGATAGTTTCCCTTCCTCATATAGCACACTGGATACTAAGGAATTAGAGTTCTAATGTTATGACTCCACTGTTTTTTGATGATTTAAAAAATAGTTTATCATAGAAATACAGGTAGATCTAGTACTTTTTTTTTTTTTTAGTGAGGCAATTGGGGTTGAGTGACTTGCCCAGGGTCACACAGCTAGTAAGTGTTAAGTGTCTGAGGCTGGATTTGAACTCAGGTACTCCTGACTCCAAGGCTGGTGCTCTATCCACTGCGCCATCTAGCTGCCCCGATCTAGTACTTTTTAATGTTTGTTTTCCTCCTAACAGTTTCATGTATGAATGCTCTTGGATCTTTTGCCTTAGTTGAGTCTGACAAAGTTTTCTGCAGTCTTGTTTCTCCCTTCCTCTCATTGTTTCATGAGACATATATCTTCTCCCTATTATTCTCTGAAACATTTACAATTAAGTTTATATTTTAACCAGTGTTATCCTTGACTGTTACATCTCTCCATCTGGCAAGGAGAGGGGATGTTTTTTGGCTACAGACTCTTCTGATCTCTTTATGCTCCCTTGTTATGCTGACTGCTTTACATTGGTTAAACTTCTATTTCCTATGTTCCGTCAAGGAAACATTTTGTTTCTTGAGGAACAACAGGGGGGACTGTAACGATTGGAATGACGCCACCTGCTGGATACTTACTGTAGAAGAGTTCTTGGCGGGAGGAAGTGACGCAGACTAGTGGGAGGATGAAGGAAGAGACTGGCGCTGACTCTGGGGCTCTTTCCTGAGGACGCTGGCGGAGAAGGGAGCTAGAAATGTGCTCTCCCTTTAATAGATAGGAATCTAGGCCTTTCTCTCTCTCTTTACCAAATTCTTATTCTCCTTAATAAATGCTTAAAAGTCTAACTCTTGCTAAAGCTTATAATTTATTGGCGACCACTCATTAGATATTTTAGACAGTTTAGCTAGAATTTTAGCCCTTAACACCTATTTGGGGCTCACTAAGAGCTTGTATGAATAAGTCAGTTAAGAGCCGTCCTATTCACATGCCGCATCTTTTTTTTTTCTCCTAATTTAGTTATTAGTTATGCATTATTTAGTTAAATGGTCAAGCTACACATAGATTCAGAAATGACTTGTCACATCAGTCACCAATCATTTCCTATCAGTTAAGAACTAGTCAACTATGGGGGCAGCTAGGTGGTGCATTGGATAAAGTAGCGGCTGTGGATTCAGGAGGACCTGAGTTCAAATCTAGCCTCAAACACTTGACACTTACTAACTGTGTGACTCTGGGCAAGTCACTTAACCCTTATTGCCCTGCAAAAACAAACAAAAACAAACAAACAAAAAAACCCAAAACAAAACAAAAAAAGAACTGGTCAACTATGATCCAAGACAATTCCAAAGGACTTATGATGGAAACTGTTCTATATATCCCCAAAAAAGAACTGTGGATTCTGAATGCAAATCAAACCATACTGTTTCTACTTTTTTTGTGTCTTTTTTCTTTTTTAAGGTTTTCCCCCTTGTGTTCTGATTCTTCTTACACAATATAACTAATGCAGAAATATGTTTAATGTGATTGTACATATATAACCTATATCAGATTGCTTTCTGTCTTGGGGAAGGGGGAGGGAAGGGAGGGAAAGGAGGGAAGGGAAAACATTTGGAACTAAAATTCTTATGAAAACAAATGTTGAAAACTATCCTTACATGTTACTGGAAAAAATAATTAAATAATTTTATGATCTAAAAAAAACCTAGTCACCTCTGTTTTTATGATGTTATTTGACATTTACTATGTCCAATGGCTTCTGACACTCTGCTAGATGAAAATATTCACAATATACAAGTACATGGTTTCTGCGTTGTCTATATATATTTAGTTTCCCATTAAAAATAATCTTGAACCACATTTTCCAAAGAAGCAGAGGTGAGCAGGGGAACTCTTGATTTATTGGCCTGGGGTACTTCTCATAGAATGCATGCAGTCTGGGCCCTTGGGAAAATGATCCTGAAAACACATGGTAGGTCACAAGTGACTAGGGCTATGCTAAAGCTGATTGGGGGATATACTCTTTTTCATAGGAAACAGGCCCTCTGCCAGGATACAGGTCCAGTATCATGAAAGGTGCCCCAGGCAAAAAAAAATCAGAAGGATCTCCTCATTACCCTTGCTGTACCAACAGTCTATATGAAAGTCTTCCTCTAAAGACTCATTATGCTCATTATGATATAGAACTGGATCTTTGAGGGGGGGAAATGAGCCAATACCAATAGAGCAGGGTGAGATGTGAATAGTTTTTAAAAATTATGTTTACTTACTTTTTAACATTTTAAAATTTATTTTGAGTTCCAAATTATCTTCCTCCTTCCTGCCCCTCCATAACCCATTGAAAAAGTAAGGAATATGATACCCATTATATATGTGAAACAGGCAAAACATATTTCCATATTAATCACATTTTTAAAAAGTAAGAAAATCAAGAATGTGGAAAAAATATGCTTCCATCTGCACTCAGAGTTCATCAGTTCTCTCTTTAGAGATGGATAGCATTTTTCATCAAAGGGTCCTTTGGAATTGTTGTAGAACATTGGATTGATCAGAGTAGCTAAGTCTTTCTTTCTTTTTTTTTTTTTTTGGTGAGGCAATTGGGGTTAAGTGACTTGCCCAGGGTCACACAGCTAGTAAGTGTCAAGTGTCTGAGGCCGGATTTGAACTCAGGTCCTCCTGACTCCAGAGCTGGTGCTCTAGCCACTGCGCCACCTAGCTGCCCCAGTAGCTAAGCCTTTCAAAGTTGATTATCTTTATAATATTGTTGTTACTGCATATACTGTTCTCCTGCTTCTGCTCATTTTACTTTGCATTAGTTCATATAAATCTTCCTAGATTTTCTGAAACCATCACCTTCATAATTTCTTATAGCACAATACTATTCCATCACAATAATATACCTCAACTTGTTCAGCTATTTTCCAATTGATGGGTACTCCTCAATTTCCAATTCTTTGCCCCCCACTAAAAGAGCTGCTATAATTTTTTTGCACATGTAGGTCCTTTTCCTTTTCCTTTGATTTCTCTGGGATACAAACCTAATAGTAGTGTTGCTGGGTCAAAGGGGATGAAACTTTATAGTCCTTTGGGCATAGTTCCAAATTATTCTCCAGAGTGGTTGGACCAGTTTACAATTCCACCAACAAGGCATTAGTGTACTTATTTTTCCACATCCCCTCCAGCATTGTCATTTTCTTTTTCTATCATGTTAAATGAATAGTTATTATTCTTCATTTGCCCCTCGTTTCTTGTTATGTAAATCCCTCGATAAAGGAGGGAAAAAAATCCAGCATTTATGTTCAGTTGTTTCAGTCATGTATGACTCTTTGTGACCCCATTTGGAGTTTTCTTGGCAAAGATACTGGAGTGGTTTGCCATTTCCTTCTCCAGCATGTTTTACAGATGAGAAAACTGAGGCAAACAGGGTTAAAGTGACTTGCTCAGGGTCACACAGCTAGTAAGCATCTTAGATCAGATTCTAACTCTAGATTCATTGCTTAAACCACTGCACCATCTAGCTTCCCTGTTTATTTATTTTGCATCTATTATGTGGTAAGCACTATGCCGAGTGCTTTACAAATATATCTCAGTTGCTGTTCACAATAACCTTGTGGAGTGGGTGTCATTATTATCACCATTTGAGGAAACTGAGGAAGACATTTGCTCTGGTCACACACAGCTAGTAGGTGTCCAAGCTTTTATTTCAGCTCAGTTCTTGACTCCCAGTTTAGTGTACCACCTTGTTGCCTTTAAGGCCCATTTCTCTGGTTCTTGTCTCATTGAGTTATTCCTAACTAAACAGTCTCCCTGGTGTTATTTGAGATGTGATTCTCAAATATTCCCTGAATTTAAGGAACTCTCTGACTCCAGTATATCTGGCTCTCTCTGCTTGACTCAAAGTCAGTGGTGTCAGTTTATACTCCTGGTCCTCAGGCAAAGCTTTGTATATACTGGCTTTATCATAGAAGTCTTGTCTCCTTATGTTAGTTCCTCAGCCTTATAAGGAGCAATCACAGTTGGGCCATGTTGTGACATCTATGTGTGTTGGTATCCAGTAAACACACATTCAAGACTTGCATTCATTAAAATATTGTTGAATTTTGTTATCCTACCATGCACCCCAATTGTGTTTTCTGCTGGTCTGGAAGGCACAGAGAACCAGAGGAGAGCACAGTCCCTGCTCTCAGCAGCTCGGGTTCAGCCAAAGAGAGATAACACAGTTCTAATGAAAGATATACTTGATATGCAGGCAGTAGTCTGATATCAGGACTGTGCGGCCTTGAGTTTTGTTTCAGCTTCCTTTAAAACACACCTTTCTTTGACAGTTAACCCACGAGGAAGTTTTACCGTCAGGATATTTCTAGTTTCAGGAAACTCCAAAATCATTGTAGTCTAGTGAAGAGATAAAGGGAGCCAGCCACCACTGCTTTGGTCCATGCAATTCTGAACATTCTTATGGAATTTAGAATCATAAAATTTGTTTCTTTGTTTTGACCTTTTCTGCATTTCCCAATGTCTCTGCCCCTTTTCTTCTCTTAGACAGCCATCCATTATAAGAAGGAAGGCAGGAAGGAAAGCAGAAATAAATATTTATATAGTGCCTACTATGTACCTACCAGGCATTGCACTGAGCATTTTTTAAAACAAATATAATTTCCTTATTTGATTCTCACAATAAATCTGCAAGGTAGGTGCTATTATCATCCCTATTTATAGTTGGGGAAACTGAGAAAGGCAGAGGTTAAGTGACTTGCCCAGAGTCACATGTCTAATAAGTGTCTGAGGCTGGTTTTGAACTCACATCTTCTTGACTCCATGCCCAGAGCTCTGTTTACTGAGCCACCAGCAGACTCATGAAGAGAAGGAAGGCAAGGAAGGAAAGAAGCACCTATGTGCCAGGCACTATGCTAAGCACTTTACAAATATTATTTCATTTGATCCTCACAATAACCCTGGGAGGCAGGTGCTACTAATATACCCATGTTAAACTTTAAGTAACTGGGGTAGAGAGTGGTTAAGTGACTTGCCCATAGTTACAAAGTGTCTAAGGCTGCATTTGAACTCAGATCTTTTGACTCCAGAGCCATTACTCTGTCCACTAAACCACAGAAAAAGAGAGGGAAAACAATTTTATAAAAATAACCAATTCTGTGTTATGCGCGCACACACACACACACACACACACACACACACACACCTCTGCAAAGAAGTAGAAAGAGGTAACTTGTCTTATTTCTTCTTTGGAGCCAAGTTTGATCATTATAATTTTGTAGCATTCAATTTTGAGAATTATTAAATGTTAGGGTTAGAAGGCAACTTTCAGATCACCTAGTCCAACCCCTTGATTTTACAAATGAGGAAACTGAGGCTCACAGAAGTGAAATGACTTACACAAGATCACTTGCCTAAGCTAGTTTGGTTGTAGGGACAGAAATAGAACCCAGGTCTCCTGACTCTCAGGCTTTTGTTTGTTGCTCTATCCCAGGGGTTGTGTGTGTGTGTGTGTGTGTGTGTGTGTGTGTGTGTCTTATGGACCCTTTTGAAAATATAGCGACACCCATGTACCTTTACTCAAAATGCATAAAATATATATAAAGACATAAAATACATAGGATTACAAAGGAAACCAATTACATTGAAATATGGTTCTTAAGGGGTAGCTAGGTAGCACAGTGGCTAGAATGCTGAACCTGAAGTCAGAAAGACTCATCTTCCTGAGCTCAAATATGGCCTCAGACACTTACTAACTGTCTAGTAAAGACCCCGGGCAAGTCACTTAAGTTTTCCTCAGTTTCCTCAGCTATAAAATAACCTAGAGAAGTAAATGGCAACCCACTCCAGTATCTCTGCTAAAAATACCCCATATGGGGTCACAAAGAATCAGACTTGACTGAGAAAGACTGAACAACAACAAAATGATTATCAAAATATAATAACAAAAAAAGTTCCCAGACCCCAGGTTAAGAACCCTTGGCCAATACCAGGCTACCTTTTGATACCATCATAATTTTAGAGATAATAATTTCCCAGTCTAATAATAAGAAAACTGGCTTCCCATGCATAGTGATACAGATATTTCAAAAGAAAGCATATATTTAGTTTGATTATTAAAACAACTTCATTCTCAGGGCAAAAACTGATGTATCAATTACTTTTTTTTTTTGGTAACTGAATCAACATTTAATAATAGGGGGTGAGCTCTCCTCCATGCTGGAGCTGTGGATGCCATGGAAATCCTGCCAGTGTAAGGCTGGTAATTATATCAATACTGGGTTACCAAGAAGTCCCTCCATCCCCTTTCATCAGAAGCAATGTCCATCTTCCCCTGATTTGAGGCCCAAAGGAAAATGAATACAGTTATCCAAATGCACTCCTGGTGATCAACAGCTGGCTGTGGAGGAACTAGCAGCCAGGGTAGCAGTTTCACAGTGTGGGGTCATTGCATGTTCCTGTGTGAAGAACTAGTGACAATAGAAAGTCAGTGATAGATAAAAGGGATGTACATGATGCTATCAGCATAATAACCAAATATCTCTTCTTCTATCAATAAATGAACTACTAGATTTTTCAGTCCTCTTTGCTGGTCAAACTTCTGACACAGGAAATCCCTTGGATTTAATGACAAGGGTCATCAAGGCAAGGAAGACACTGTCTCTAATTTATTCTGTGTTGGATACATTTGTGGCTTTATTGCCAGAAATCCCTTAATTCAGGTCTGAGGTTTGGAAAAAAATGAGGCTCTCATAAGTCATCAAACATTTAACACAGGAACTTTACCCTAACTCAGCAAGATAATGCAACAAGGACAAAATCTTACAAAAATGAATGTTGAAAACTATCTTTACATGTAATTGGGAAAAATACTATTTAGAAAAAAAACTAGGGGACATCTAGGTGGTGCAGTGGATAAAGCACCAGCCTTGGATTCAGGAGGACCTAAGTTCAAATCCAGCCTCAGACACTTGACACTAGCTGTGTGACCCTGGGCAAATCACTTAATCCTCATTGCCCTACAAAAAGAAAAAAGAAAAAAAAAAAAACAGAAAAAAACCACCTGTTTAACATGATTGTACCATATGACCTATATCAGATTGCTTGCTGTCCTGAGGAGGGGAAAGAGAAAGGAGGGAGAAATATTTGGAACTCAAAATCTTACAATAATGAATGTTGAAAACTATCTTTACACATAATTAGGAAAATAAATACTACTGAGCTAATGCAACAAGGAGACAGAGCGGCATTCCCCTTCACTGAGAAGGCAGGCTCAGCAGTATTTGATAATTCCTGTATCCTTATGTAGTCATGAAGTTTGAGAGGCAGAGACACTGGGGCCAATCAGGTCCTGTGACAGCTTTGTCCTGAGCCTATCCCATGTTGAGTAAAGGGGTAGGAGGTGGGGAAGGAAGCTTCATCATCAAAGCTGAGGCCAATCAGTTGAGGGAGGAGGGGGAAGGGAAGCCACAGGTTTGTCCTATCACATGCTATAAATTATTTTGTTTGTACAGAGTTGTTTGCATGTTGTCTTCCCTATTAGATTGTGAATTCCTTGAGGGCAGGGACCATGTGTTTTTTGCCTTTCTTTTTATCCTTAGTCCTTAAGACATTGCTTGGCACATAGCAGGTGCTTAATAAATGTTAGTTAATTTCACTTCAGCCACTAGAGCTCCCCTCTAACTAAAGGAATGAGAAGTAACAATTATGGTAGTGTGTGAGTAGGAATGGGCATGTCTCCCCTCCTAATCATCCAAGTGCTTCATAAACGGTAATTAAAAAAACTGATTACTCAGCAGTAAATTTGTTTCACTAAATGAAATATTTTATCAAAATTATTGTTAAGAGTAGATTAAAGGTGGCAAAGTGGATAAAGCACTGGCCCTGGATTCAGGAGGACCTGAGATCAAATCCGGCCTCAGAGACTTGACACTTACTAGCTATGTGACCCTGGGCAAGTCACTTAACCCTCATTGCCCTGTTTAACAACAAAAAAGCAAAAAACCACAAAAAGAGTAGATTAAAAACCCAATTTTAGACATTTCTGCATGCCTGCTTATAAGCAATTTTATTATTTAAATTAAATTACATTCTTTCCTTCAAAATATATCTTATAAACAACTAAAATAAAAATCTTTAGGTACACAGATGAAATATATACCATTTCTTCCAAATTTTAAGGCTTTTTGTTTTCTTTCAAATAAAAAGAAATCTATGATATTTTTATTATGAGGCAAATGGACCATATCATGTATGACCATATTATTGTATTCCCCTTGTTCCTCCCCTCATCCAGTTAGTAATTTTTGTTTGTATTTTGAGGTTTTTTTGGTGGGGCAATGAGGGTTAAGTGACTTGCCCAGAGTCACACAGCTGGTAAGTGTCAAGTGTCTGAGGTCAAATTTGAACTCAGGTCCTCCTGAATCCAGGACTGGTGCTTTATCCACTGCACCACCTAGCTGTCCCCCATTTAGTAATTTTTTTTCTTTTTCTTTTTTTTGGTGAGGCAATTGGGGTTAAGTGACTTGCCCAAGGTCACACAGCTAGTAAGTATCAAGTGTCTGAGGCAGGATTTGAACTCAGGTCCTCCTGACTCCAGGGCCAGTGCTCTATCCACTGAGCCACCTAGCTGCCCCCCATTTAGTAATTTTTAAAAAATATTTTTTAAAATCCTCTATAATAAAATATCAACACAACTATTTAAATGCTGATTACCAATTTACATAATAGAGGATAAAATCGAGAACTAAATTTGAAGAAATACAAATATCCAAGGTTAATTAAATTAAAAATCTTTCTCAACTGATTTTAATCACTACATAATTTCAACTGCCTTGGTTCTACTTGGAAGAGAATGTTCAGCTTTTTTTCATCTGTAGCATTTTGAACCCAGGGCTTTGTTCATAGATCCTGTTAGCTGAAAATACTGCTAGCTACTTGGCCTCTCTTTACTGTTGGCACACCAGTGGAGATTCCTTTGATGGTGTGGACTTCCTTCCCCTGATAGCAAAACTCAGCTCTCACTAACAAGTTGTTTGTGTATGAATAAGGGAGAATTGCTATCTGTCTCTTCCACCTGACTTTCTGTTCCTGTGGCAACTCTTTGCTTCCTTTACCTTTTGCTGCCAGAACAGCAAAGCAAAGAAAGATCATGAGTACTTTCACCCACTTAGTGCCCTATTACCCTATGACTATCTTTTTCCAGTCAGGAGAAAATTTCCCTGACAAGCAAATTTCCCTACTCCACTCACTCCTTTCTTTCTTTATCAAAGCTTACTTTCTATATAGAAGAAAATGGGTTTTTTTTATTAAATCTAGGTTCCTGAAGTTTTATGACCCAGCTTTTGTCAGGGACCTGAACGTTTTACATATGGTAGAATGGAACAGAACCTTTTTTTGAATAAAATTAAATTTTTCCAATTATGTGTAAAAAACATTTTTTTACATTTTTAAAAAGGTTTTTTCCTCAAGTTTATTATAAACCAAGTTTAAAGGTAGTAAAACAACTATTTACAAATTTCCAGGTGGAAAACCTGGAAAGAACATCTGATCAAGGATCTTAAGGTCTTGGTGGGCGCATCCCTGGAGGTGAAGGACTTCTCATTCCTGGAGGAGGGGGTATCATTCCAGGAGGGGGCATGCCCATTGGTGCTCCTCTACCAGTGGGCATACCCATTGGAGGTCCCATGGGAGGTCTCATTCCAAGTGCGGGGATATCATGCCTGGAGGAGGTGCTCCTTTGCCCATTGGTGGGGGGGTCCCCCTCGGCCTGGAGGATATTTTGTTGGAGCCCCTGCAATGCTGGCTGTAAAACCTGAACACTTTACATATGGTAGAATGGAACAGAACCTTTTTTTTTTGAATAATATTAAATTTTTCCAATTATGTCTAAAAAACATTTTTTACATTAAAAAAAATTTTGAGTTCCAAATTCTTCTTCATTCCTGCCCTGCTCCCTGAGAAGCAAGCAATTTGATATAGTTTATGTACATACAATCATGAAAAACATAATTCTAAATAATCTATAATATATATATAAAATTCATGAAAGAAAACATAGATCAATCTCCCAAACTATGAAAATGAAGAAACTGAAAAATAGTATGCTTTCATCTGCTTTCAAAGTCTGTCAGTTTTTCCTCTAGATATAGGTAGCATTTTTAAAAATCATGAGTCTTTTGGAATTTTCTTGGATCACTGTATTGTTGAGAACAGCTAAGTCATTCACAATTGATCATCATACAATATTATTGTTACTGTGTACAATGTTCTGGTTCTGCTCATTTCACATTACATCATTTCACGTAAGTCTTTCCAGGTTTTAAAAGAACCATTTTAAAACCAGGATTCACAGTGGTTTTCTTACAAAATGTAAGGTCAGCTTACATAATATATATATATATATATATATATGTATATATATATATATATATACATACACATATATATACACATATATATACATATTTCCCCCCCCCCCCCAGGGATCCATAGTTCTTTTAGAAGCACTACAATAGAATAGCTGATTCAAAGTCAGGAAGACCTGGGTTCAAGTCCTGCCTCTTATACATACTGGCTCTGCAACCCAGGGCAAATAACTTTAACCTTTCAGTGTTCTTGGCACCATTCTATGACTAGAAATTGCAGAGAAGGTGCCAACCTGCTTTTTTTTTCTTTCTTTTTTTAATCAACCTGCTTTGATGAAGTTTTCTCATCAAGGAGTTCCCCATACCAATGAAATGACAGGTTCAATACCTGTCCCTATTCCTATGAATGCAAATTGCAACCTCTCTATGGCTTGGTAGATGTTTTTCTAGAGTTGTGGTTAAAAAAATTATTACCCTCCAGCCAACCTCGTGGTGAACAGCTTTTCCAAACAGCTAGAGGCTGATTTTCAGTTTAAAATGCACTGTCCTGTCACTTGATCTATACTTTAAGGCTTTCTACATTGGTAGGACTTGTTAAAGCTTGTCCTTCATCAACATAGCCTTCGAGAACTCAAAGGACACTTGCCTAATGAGGAGGACTTTAATGAAGGAGCCCCATGTAGGAACTTATAAGATCATCTCTAGACTTGGAAGGAACCTGGGGTCATATAACTTCATTTTACATGTGAGGCAACCAAGGTCAAGAGAGACTTGCCTGAAGCTACATATGAAGCAAGTAGCACAATTAGGATTGAAATAAATATTTGTTCAACAGTCAGTTGTTAACCCAGGACCTTTATTGTGTTCTTGAGATAGCAAGATAAGAATGAAACAATACCAATCCTCAAGGAGCATTCATTTTATTCATGTGCAGAGAAAGTGAGGAATCCCTGAAGTGGTTGTAGTATTTGAATTTGCACTGCATATTTCCATTGGGCTGGAACCAGTTACCATATTTTACATAATTTATAACTCTGAATAGGTTGAATTTGAATACTTGTGGCCAATTCAGGGAATTAATTATTAACCAGGACCTTGCTATAAACTAAAACTATATGCAAAGTGATCTCAAGAGGAAAAGAGAACTAAAAACTAAAGGGAATCAACAAAACCCTGTGTGGGAAGTAATGCTTGAATTGTGTGCTTTGAAGAAAGGTAGTTGAAAATTGAGGGGATGCCCATCAATTGGGAAATGGCTGAATAAGTAAGTAGTGGTATATGATCATGATTGAAGGCTACTGCTGTAAGAAACAACAAGCCAGTTGGGGTTTTTTGTTTTTGTTTTTGTTTTGTTTTTGCAGGCAATGGGGGTTAAGTGACTTGCCCAGGGTCACACAGCTAGTAAGTGTCAAGTGTCTGAGGCCAGATTTGAACTCAGGTACTCCTGAATTCAGGGCCGGTGCTTTAACCACTGCGTCATCTAGCTGCCCCTCCAGTTGGTTTTAAACATGGGGAGACTTGCATGAAATAATGAAGAGTGAAATGAACAGAACCAAGAGAACATTGTATACAGTAATTGAAGAGTAACGGAGAATGACTAAGATATTCTGAGTAATATGAATATTCAAATAAACTACAAAGAACTTATGAAAGAAAATGCTATCAAACTCCAGAAAAAGAACTGATATACGAAAGTATGTATTGTATGGTTTCACACATATGCATGCATACATACATACATACATACATAAGTATGTATTGCATGGTTTCACATACATATATATGTACATATCTCTCTGTCAAAGGTTGGCCTTTTTTAGTGGAGGGTTGGAAGGGACAGGGGAAGACAGCTCAGAACTCAAAAATGTAACTAAAAATAAATATTTTTTTAAAAAGAGAAGAAGAAAGGTAGGAATTTTAAGTGACAATTTAATTTTTAATTCATCAATTAATTGAACACCTCTTATGTTCAAGGCACTGGGCTAGGTCCTTTGGGGAATATAAAAATTATAAAATGTGGTCCCTGCTCTCAGGAAGCTAGTAATATAGTTGGGAAGGAAATGATATACATAATTATATACATAAATTAATAAAATTAATTATGATTAACATAAATGAACTACATAAGTATATACACAAATATATTACTAGTAATAAAAGCTAAAATTTTGCCTGCATTTTTCTGCATCTTTTTTGTACATATGTCTCCTCCATTAGAATGTAGATCCCTTGGAGGCAAGGATCATCTTTTTGTACACCTAGTACTTTGTACAGTGCCTGGTATATAGTAGATACTTAATAAAATGCTAGTTGATTAACCTACTGAATATACTAAGACATTACATCCTATTGGATTTTAGAGCAGGTGGAGATTACAGGAAAGGGCTGGGCAGGGACGGTTCCACAGAGGAGATGGGATCTGAATTGCTGTTGAGGTATGGGTAGGAATTAGGTAAACAGGAAGATAGACAAAAGGTCCAAATGAGATAAAGGGTGGAGGCAGGATAGTACAAAGAAAGTTGACCAACATGACTGGACCAGAGGGTTCATGTTGTGGGACTTAAGGATTGAAAACTAAATTGAGACCAGATTCTGAAAACCCTTAAATTCCAGGCTGAGAAATTTGAGCTTTATTCTAAAGGCAAGGGGCCTTACTTAATCATTTGAATTTCTTCTTGTCATCTCATGCAAAGCAGTGTCCATTTTCCTTGGCATTCTGGGAAGGTTTGACTTTGTCTTGCTTTGTTTTCAGAGGCAAAGAGATGGCAAAGGTGGCTCAAAACATAGACTGCTGTGATATAGAGTGCTCTTCAGACTTGGTTTGAGAGCCACTGAACTTTCAAAGGATGACTTAATAGTCAGAACTTGGTTTATAGTTAGCCACAAGGTTCTCAATATGTCTCAAAGCTTGGTTTGTTGTTGATTTTGTTTTTGAGTGGATCTGTAATTTTACTAGCATGGGGAATTGGCCCTAAGTGATCTTCCTCTCCCCATGCACCTGTTAAATAACATATTTAAGTGACTTAAATATGTTATTTAACAGGTCAGACAGCTAAGTGTGTCAGAGGAAGGTCTTCCTCATTCCAAAGTCAAACTTTTATCCACTCCACCAGACTACTGCTTTTCATGTTTGATCCACAGAACTCCTACTTGGCCCTCAATGATGGTTACTGTCCCAGAAGATGATATTTGTACTCTTTTCTATCAAAACTGCCTGAACAAATGGGAGGTTTGAAAAACTAGCATTCTGAAGATTCCAGCCTCATTTCAGTGAAATATAGCTCTTGACTCTTTTAGCTCTGCTCAGAGTATTTTAGAGGATTAAACAGGAGTCAGCTTTAGCTATTCAGCTCTCTTCCCAAATTACAACCCTGTACAGTGAGAGATGTAATTAAAGTTGCCACCTATCCATTTTTCACATTTGACTTCACACAACACTGCTCCTAAGCAGTGGAAAAACAAGAAGCACAGGAAAACTGACTCAAAGTTCAGAGCTCTATATTTTCTCCTTTGCTCTGGTCTAGTTAGTTTGTTGTGTTCAGTCCTGTCCAACTCTTCAAAACCTCACTTGGCATTTTCTTGGCAGAGATATTGGAATTGTTTGCCATTTTCTTCTCCCACTCATTTTACAGATAGGGAAACTGACAGGTGCCTAGGGTCACCTGGCTAGTACTGTCTGAGGTTGGATTTGAACTCAGCTCTTCTTGACTCCAGGCCTAGTTCTGTATCTACTGTGCCACTTAGCTGCTCCATATTTAGTAACTAACTTCTATGTCTTAATTTCCTTAATAAGTAAAACCAAATGAAATACCTTGATATTTCTGTGTCCCAAAATGTGCCATTTGGCACATTTGGGTACTCCAAAATGAGGCACAATGAAAACAATTTCAGTGGATGTATTTAACATAAAAATAAAATGAGGGGTTGAACTAGATGTTGTTAAGGTCCTGTGAGGGTGTGCTGAAGTTGACTCTAGTTGCTCATGAGAGCTGATTGTTAAATTTACACTGCAGAGCAGGACTTGATGGACAGTCTCCTCATCTAGACTAAGAAAGTGATGGAGAAAACATTAAAAATGTGGATTAAATTTAAAATGATCTCCTGTACATTTTTTCTGAAGAGCAGATTGTTAGACATTTATTAGCATACCATTGGTTTGAATCTTGCTTTGCTACCTGTTTGTCTTTGAGCAAGTCACATAGAATCAAAGATATTTGAGCTGGAAAATGGTCTTGTTCAATTCCCCTTTATTTTGTAGAAGCCTCTGTTTCCTTATTTGCAAAATGAGAGGGTTGGACTGATTTTTTTTTAATTTTTTTTTTTAGTGAGGCAATTGGGGTTAAGTGACTTGCCCAGGGTCACACAGCTAGTAAGTGTTAAGTGTCTGAGACCGGATTTGAACTCAGGTACTCCTGACTCCAGGGCCGGTGCTTTATCCACTGCGCCACCTAGCTGCCCCGGACTGATTTATTTTTAAGGTTCCTTACAACTCGAAATTGTGTCTGTAATCTTTCAAGGTCCCTTTGGGTTTTATTATTCTCTGGGTATTTTTTGTTTTGTTTTGTTTTAATGGGGGGGGGGAATTAATGTTCTCAGTACAAATAGTAAATTTTACCATAGTAAGGTATGTTACAATGCCAATGATGTAATAATACTTCACTGTCTCAATTTCCTCATCTAAAAATGAAAGGATTTAAAAAAAGAAAACCAATTTTCCAGGTCAAATATCTTTGACTCTATGATTCTAAACTGGAAAAGCAAAAGAGCAGGACAGTTGTGTTTAATTCTAAGTGATCCCTGTGTGCAAGACGAGTTATTAGCCACTACAGGAAACTAGAGAGTCTGAAAAAACATAGTCCATATGATTCAGTGGTATATAATTTAAAGAGGAAGCAGCTAGGTGGTACAGTATGGGGCCTGAAGTCAGGAAGTCAGGAGGACTACCTTTCAATCTCTTTTATATCAAGGTATCTCCCAGCTATACATTAAAATCATTCAAAATAGGGGGCAGCTAGGTGGCACAGTAGATAAAGCACCAGCCCTGGATTCAGGAGGACCTGAGTTCAAATTCAGCCTCAGAGACTTGACACTTACTAGCTGTGTGACCGTGGGCAAGTCACTTAACCCTCATTGCCCCACCCCCCAATATATATATATGTATATATACATATACATATACATATATATATATATACTGTTATTGCTATATAGTAGCAAGTCATGAGCTACAATATTTTCTAAAGCATTAAAAATGAAAACCACACAGAAAATTATGGAGGGACATATGGTAGGTGTGGGCAGACTGGATACATCATATACCAAGGGGAAAACTGAAGTAAAATATATCATCAACAAATTATATGCTAGGAAGAAAGGTGTGCTGTCATATGGTTTGGACAATGGATGGCAGGTAGATAGCCAGAATGCACCACTGATAAAGTCTTGATATAAAGAGAAAGGGAGAAAGTCTCCGATATGTCCATAAATATTTTGGAAGCCTGCCTCTATACAGAGTAACTTTAAAATCACATGACATGGTCAACTGCTAGCTTTCTTTTACAGGGCTTAGAAGAAGGGAGGACAGAGTTTGCTTGGAGATATGGAAACTAACCTGAACAAAGACTTCAAAGACAAAGGAATGTAAAAAGGAACAGGTAATGAGGTTGGTCAGGAAATACTGAAAGTGATAGGAGCAGGAAAGGAGGAAAATCAGGTCTATGAACAAGGGCAGGGGGAGAGGGGAAATTGGGGTAAAGGTTTGGAGCCAGATTATTTTTACCTTGATCCTGAAAAAAATGGGAACTTTTGTAGTTTCCACATCAATGTTATTGTATTTTGTTATTGTATCTCTGGTCTTTTTACCCACCTAAATCTAGTACTACGGACAAACTTTTCAGAAGTCTGCTCACATTGGTAAGTGGATGCCTAAGAGGTGAGCATACAACTCACATTTTTACATTTGAATTAGGCAGTTCTAACTTTCTGCTTTAAAAATTATTGCAATTTCTGTACATACCATGTTTTATCTCCACTCCCCATGGTGACAAATAAAAGTAGCTAAACAGAGATAACAGCTAAAATGATTGAGTCTGACAATGTATGCAACTTTCTACTTTTGAATTTGCCATATCTATGCTTTGAGGAGGGAAATGTTTCCATATCTGTTCTCCCAGACTAAGGTTGACTACTCATTTCTTTTTTTCTTTTTCTTTTTTTTTGCAGGGCAATGAGGGTTAAGTGACTTGCCCAGGGTCACACAGCTAGTAAGTGTCATGTCTGAGGCTGGATTTGAACTCAGGAACTCCTGAATTCAGGGCTGGTGCTTTATCCACTGTACCACCTAGCTGCCCCCCCCAACTACTCATTTCTTAAAGTAATGAATGAAATTTATCTTCCACAAGGGCCTGGGCATACAAGCTTTTGATCAAGATATTGCTAGGTACCATGTTGGACACGAAGACTGTCTTGTTTTAATTGTTTATGGATATGGTAATCTATTAAGATAGTCTTCATTATAGAAGTGCATGAGGTGATGTGGAACACTGGAAATCAAAAAGTGGCTCTGACATTGTAGGATATCAGTACATTTCTGAATGAGTCCTGGGACAAGTCTTTAGGCTTCAGTTTTCTCATCTGTAAAATGAGGGACTAGATGATCTTTCAGGTCTCTCCCAGTTCTAAACCTTTCATCCACTAAGTTCATATACACAAATACACAATAGGGCAAGTTCAATTAATTAGCCTTCTATAAAAAGTGTATATGTAGAAGGGGTCAAAGCTACTGGTTTAAATGAGGTTCCTATATTCCCTGTGGATTTCAATTATCCTTGATATCATCCCTTTTTTTAAAAAAAATTACTCATAGAGGTGTCTGTATAAATTAAGTACTATAAGTTTGTGAGGGAAAAATTCTACATAGAGCTAAGGGCATATTCCCTGCCCTATGTCCAAGATGTTTATAAACAATTCAAAAACTCAGTATTATCTTCTGGTCTTAAAAGCCTTTTAAAAACAACAATTTAAAAAGTTTATTTTAAGACCATTTGTCCCAGGTAATAGCTATATTTATAGGGCACCTAGGTGGCACAGTGGATTAGAGCACTGGCCCTGGAGTCAGGAGGACCTGAGTTCAAATCCAGCCTCAGACACTTGACACTTACAAGCTGTGTGACGCTGGGCAAGTCACTTAACCCCAATTGCCTCATCAAAAAAAAAATCTATATTTATATCTATCTCTCTATGTGTATATAGAATATAATTATATTATCACATATAACATACTTTATAATTGTGTTATATAGTTATATTGTTTAGTGTATACCCACATGTACGTGTGCATGTTATAGTAATTGTATAATGAGAAAAGAAGGTGGGCTGATCATGTAGCTAGAAAAAAGGGATGCAACATGTAATGGTAGAAAGAGCTTTGGATTTGGAATCAGTGGACTTGAATTTGAATCCTAACAATACTTGGTGTGTCCTTGGGCATTTCGATTAACCTCTCAGAGCCTCAGTTTCCTCATCTATGAAATGAGGGGTTTAGCCTCTGAAGTACCCTTCAACTCTGTATCTATGACCCTATGACAGAGAGTTCGTGTATTATCTAATAGCCTTGAATGGCTCTAAATCTTTGGTCCTTTGACAAGATGGCCAACTTATGATGTCTTTTCCATCTATAAACTTACAAACCTAGGACAATCCAAGGCCCTGCTCTGACACACCAGGGATCTTAAAAGACCTAGAGTGAGGCTTCTACCTTGCTAGGTAGATCCTCTATGCTTCTGTCAGAATGTGAAGTCTGGTTTCTACTTGTACCATTGGAGGAATAATAGTAATGGAATAATAGTAATAGTAGTAATGGCTGATATTTCTAGAAAGTTAGTTTTAAGATCTGTGAAGTGTCTCTACATATAAAATATGTGTCTGGTCAGAAAGTTGATCCCTGCTTAGGCAGATTGGTGTTTCTGTCCTCCAGGCTCTGGTACCATATTGATACCAGTCTTAGTAAGGGCATTTCACCTGCATTAGCTCTACTGAAGCTCAAAATTCCCAGCTTTATCCTCCCTGGTAGCAGGGATTATAGGTGTGAGCTACTGAGTTATTCTATATTTCTATAAATTCAAGTTTTCATTTCCAAGAGTAGTTTATAAACGAAATGTCTTCTCAAAATTAAACACATTATACTTTAGAAATTCTAAAGCTTTATATGCAAACCCATTGGCAGTAAGTATGCCATATATTTATGGTCATAAATTATGCTGAAATTAATAGAATCTCTGGCCATATTTAAACCATAAAAGAAGATGAAAGTTTTATATGAGAAGCAGCTTGGTATAGTGGAGCCAGCTCGGGGGTGGGTGGCTGGTGGATATGGGCTCAAATCTTGGCTCTGATACTTATACATTATTAATTGCGAGATCGGGGCAAGTCAAATTACTTAACCTCTCTGGCTTCATGATAATCTGTAAAATGAGAGGGTTTCACTAGGTGACCTCTAAAATTCCTTTCAGCTTTAAATCCTAGGAATCCATTAAACAGGAGGACACTAAATATCCCCCATGCGAAGATTATCTGCCTTAACACCCAATATGACTTAATTACAAAATTACACTGCCTTGGCTTTCATCCACCATAAAATCTCATTTAAAATCACCTTAGGTTTAGCAGCATTTTTCTGAGCATTAAAGTTCCCCCCTCACTGACGGATATGTTATCAAGGGAAAGTCATATTTAAACGTAAATGTGAAAGTGTCTGGCAAATATTCAAATGAACTCAAGCGCATAGATTGGAATTTCATTTGTTTTGGTTTTCCCTGGAAAGTTAAACAATTTCTCTTATATCTAGCAAGGAATGACTAATTTAGAGTAGAGGGTGTCAGGGGAGATAGGTGGACGTAGCATTCATAATATACTCAGTCCCTCCAGACATGAGGAAATTCCTTTCTTGATACTGACTGCTTGGGGTGGGGGTGGGGGGAACAGACAAACATAAAAAACTGTATCTTTGGCCTCTCTCAAATACCGGGATGGGGTGGATCTATTCTTTGACTTTTTCCTATTATGGGTGACGGGAGTTGTTCTGAAAGAGCTCCTCTGTGGAACATCTCATTACGAGATCTTCTTTCTTGCAGCCCCTCCCTTGCAGCTCTGCCCGGCAGTGTTAGCATCCTGAAGCCCTGAGCCAAAGGCTGCGTGTGGGAATTGAACTCGCGACCTCCCTTCCCCGAGGTAAGCAGTAAACTCACCCAACCCTTTATTTCCTGATGCCTTGTAGCTATTTCGGTGACAGGCCGGTCCCGGGCACATGTGTTTGCTCTCTTCTAGCTGCCCTAGGGCCCTCTCTGCCCCTTCCCAGTTCTCTCCACCCATCCTCCCACGTGGAGACTGGAACCCCTCAAACAGGTTAAAGAAAGGATGCCAGCCAGGCCGAAAGCATCAACAAGTGGAGATTGGAGAGCGACCCTATCCGCTCAGGTTGCCGGCTCTGAGCACAGCAATTTGGGGACTTCGTCGGCCCAAAGGATTGCCTAGAAACACAAGAACTCTGAGCCTCAGGCGGGTGGCCAGGAAGATCTAGCTGGCTGAAGTCATTCTCAGCCCGCCCACCTCCCGAGAGACTCCGGTTTGGAGTTAGAGACGCTGCTTCTGGGGAAAGGGAGGTCTGGGACCCAGCTCGGCGTCTGCTTGGCATTTGCAGCCGCGGCGTCAGCCAAACAGACCCAGTCTCCCTCCTTTCCCTCCCGCCAACCCCCACAGCCTCCCTCTCCCAGGATCCCCTCTCTCCTCTCTCTCTCTCTCTCTCCTCGAAGGGCCGGCAGCCAAGACCCGACACGCCATCCAGCTGCTCAGTGGCCGTGCCTACTACCCCAGGAGGAGTTAGTTTAAAACTTCAAGCTCAGAACCTTACCCCCCGCCCGCTCGCCTAAGGGGGACGCCGGCTGAGAGAGGCTGGTGGCCTGGGGCTCTTCCTCCTGGGCTGTAGCCGAGCTACAGGGAGAGCAGGAGAGAGCGCGAGTGCCCGTGCACTTGACCGTGGGCGGCGGCGGCGGCAGCAGCAGCAAGTAGTTTGGCGTCGGTGGGGGCAGGGAGGAGACTGTCAGTGGCGGCAGGTGGTTTGGGTGGGTCTGGCGGCCACAGCAACAGCAGCCCAGCGGCTGCCCGGCTGGAAGAAGCGCTTCCAAGTGTGGGAAGAGCGGCGCTGGCCAAGGGTCCGAGTCCGCCGGTGTCTGAGGCTAGCTCAGCGCCGGCCGCAGGAGCCGGGGCACCACCATCTCCCTCTTTCTTCGTTCTCGGACAGCTCCTTTGCTCCCGCCCCTTGCCCCACTCTGGGTGGTGCCAGCCGCCGCCGCCTCCTCCTCCTCCTCCTCCTCCAGCTCCGGGTCCCCTCCACCCGGCAGCGATCCAGTCCCTGTCCTTCAGCGTCTCCTTGCAGCCGCGGCCACCCACCCTTCCTCCGCACCCATGTCTCTGCCCGTGGTGCTCCCGGGCTCCTGCTGCCCGGTAGCGGGACTCTCCGCGGGGACGCAGCCTGGCGGTCCTGGCGCCGCGGCTGCCGCTGCCGCCGCCGCGGCTGCCGCCGCCCAGGAGCCGCCGCTGGCCCCACTCCGGCCCCGCTGGTCGCGGACAGGGCTACAGCCCCCCGCGCGGCCTCGCTGCGTCGCTGCCTCAGCGACCTCGGGGCTCCCGCCGCCGCCGCCCCCGCTGTCTGCCCGCCGGGCCGCCGCGGCCGCGGCCGCTGCCGGAGTCCCTGGCTCCGGACTGCTGCCCGCCCGCCCGCTGCTGTCCCTGGGGCTCCTGCAGCTCATCTTGGGCTGCTGCATGGTGGCGCTCAGCTTCGGGGCGCTGTCTCTGAGTAGCTCTCCGCAGGTGAAGAACTCGTGCCCGTTTTGGGCTGGCTCCTCGGTAAGTGCTCCTGCTCGGTGCAGTCTCCGAGTCTGGGCAGCCCCAGGTGAGGGGGAGGCAGGAGAGCGCCAGAGTTCCTTCAGGTACGGGGAAGTTCAGGGGCATCACCTAGTTCAATCTCTCCTGCGCTCCTTTTAATACTCTCTTTGGGATAGCACTTTTGTGGTGCCATCCTATTGTGGCTCATAGTTTTTTTTGAGAGGTGTCAGCCCCTAATGAATGTATGTAAAGGTTGTCATTTCTTTCCCTCTGGGATTTCAAATTTTAATACTTAACTGTCGTGTTTTTGGAGTCATGTCTAGCAGCTATTTCCAGCAGTTAAAGCAGAGAGGAGCAGATTGAGAGAGGAGGAAAAAGAAAAGTTTCCCCGGGGAAAGTGGGTTATGGCGAGCTTGTCTGGGGTGGACTCACTGGGTGTATACATGTATTTTTTTATGTGATATTTGCGTTGTATCGCTAGAATGTATTTAAAGAAAGTTTCAGATGTAACAGAAGGGCGCAGGGGGAGATAGGGTGTATTTTGTTCGACTTTAAGTGCAGAAAAGTTGTAAGTAACCATAGTGTTTCTAGAGGCATGCCACACTTGCTTACTATGTGCATAAAGGTTTTGTTGATATGGAGAAAGCAGTTTTAACCCAAAATCAGATACAGTATTTAATTCTAGAGAACCTAAACCATGGTGTCTTCCTTAATAAGTAGGCACAACTCCCGGAGATCATCTAGAGATGCCTGCTTTTAGTCTCAGGATTCCTGTCTTCCACTGCGGCTGCAATTTGATGCTGATTCCATGTCTGCAAAGTGCATGAACCCCTATAAACCTGGTCACAGGATCTCCACATAGGCCTGGAGGAGAGAGAGTAATAACTTCAAAGGATGTAGGCACAGCCCACTTAAGAGGCTATGACGAATCTAGGTCCAGTTAACAATTTAGGCAAAACATCATGTCCCTTAAGGTTTCCATGAGGGGTTTGCCCTCTGGGATGAGAGCCTTGGAAACAAAGGTTCACATTCCACCAAATGGGCTTCGTGGGAAAGCAGAGGACCAGTCATTATGAAGTTTAAAGCAAATCAAGTTTCTTATGAATTACCTAAAACATCAATGACAACTTATAAAGTGCAGAGTTTTTTACACATTCGAGTGTCTTTAGGGCTTTAGGGTATGGCAGGCATCATTTCATACTCGTGTTCCTTAAAAATACAGAAATCATACAGAAAAAATAATATAGAAGAGTCAAAAATAATTTCCCACAATTCAATCTTATGTTTGATTCGTATAACATCAACGTCCAAGGTACCACCTGGGCTGACATTTTATCCTTAACTTTTCTTTCCTCACTGCAGTAGTCTGATGGTAGTAGATGATTTTATGGATGGCACAGTATGTGCTGTAACCAAAAAGGTGACCTCCATTACTTCCAGTAATGTGTCCACCCTTCCATGAGATTGCCATTCTCACCTTCTAATGACCAAAAGTTGGATTCTTGCTTTGCTCTCCATTCTTAGGAGGAAATCTAATGAATTTATAACCATTAGATCACAGGAGCCTCATAACCCTTATCTTCTAACTCCCTCTTCCTATTTTACAATTGAGGAAACTGATGTCAGGGAAAGTTAAGTGGATTTGGTCATGGTCAAGAAGGAAGTATCCTTTCCCTAGTACTGCACTACCTCTGAACTTCAGAGATGCTTATATTTAACAGTTTGGGAATCAGATGCATAGTTCATTTATCAAAGTAAGTGATCATAGCATGGTAGACTGTTAGAACTAAATGGGATCTTAGAGACTATTGAAAGGCACTTGGGTACAGTGGGAAGAGCAATGGGTCAGGACCTAGTTAAAATCCTACCTCTGACACTTATTACCTGTGTGTGTTCTTGGACAAGTCCTTGTCTCCCTGGACTTCAGTGTCTTCATTTATAAAATGAAGTGATTGGACTGGATAGTCTCCACATTTACCTTTCCTCTTCATTTTAAATATGAAGGACTGAGGCCCAGAGGAGTAAAGGATCTTGCCCAAGGTCACAAAGATATTGGTTACACTGACCAAAATAAACTACTCTTTATTCCTTGGATACAGCCTGGACCCTCCTGGCCAGAGTGCCTTCTTTTTTGCTTGTTAAACTCTTTATAGTCCTTTAAAATTCCACTCACATGCAATTTCCTCCTGGAAACTTTCCCTGATGCTCAGTGTAGCTGTACCAACCTCAACTTCAACCTCTCCCCTCAGATCTATTGCCCATTTGTTTTGTAACAACCATGACATGCAGCCACCACATCAAATTTTGTGTTCTAGCCCTCTTCATTTGTGTATCATCCTTCTTCAACTTCTTAAGTCCCATGAGATTAGGGACACTGTATTTTCTGAACCTTTTCTCTCTCTCCCTATGTCAGTAGGGTGTTATACACACAGTATATGCTTAATGAAAGTGTAAGACACTGGAGGAAGAACAGTAATACTCTATTAATCAGAGTATAAAGAAATTAGTCCAATTAGTCCAATCATCCTCACAAGAGCCTGTACTGTTCCCCTTCCTCCCCATCTCACTTGTGCCTTCAATGGCGTGATGCTTAGGAAATGGCAAACTGGCTTAAATAATCCATGATTTGGAACCAAGAGATTCTGTTTTGTACTGGACATTCTTTTCTTGTTCTAAATTCAACCTTTCCACTGAGTTATGTCCAGTTATTTTCCATGAATGATTTCTTTAGATTGATCTTAGTCTTCACCGGGATCACAAAAATCAACAGCTACTTACTGTAGGTGAATAAAACAGGAGGATAGCAGTGTCTTAATTCTATGAATTATTTGGGGATCAATATCTTGATAAAAATTCACATATCAATTAAGATTTTTTATATTAATTTTTTTCAATCAATGAAAACCCAACCTCCCTTTCTCCTGCCTCACTCCACTGAGAAAGAAAAAAAATTCTGTTGCAAATATCTATAGTCAAGCACTATCCATATCAGAACACACTGTCTCAATCTGTTCATTACCTCTCTTAGAAGGCATTTCACCATGAGTTCTCTGATCATTGTGTTGATGAGTGCCACAATCTTTCAAAGTTTTATGGCTTTACAGGTTGTTGTCCTTGTATCAATTGTTCTAGTTCTACTCACTTCGCTTTGCATTGGCTCATACAAGTCTTTCCAGGTTTGCCTGAAACCATCCTCTTCACCATTTCCTCTCACATAGTAGGTTTTTATAAACCATAGCTTGTTCAGCCATATCCCTCCCCCCAGTTTCTAATTCTTTGACATCACAAAAAGAGTTGCTATATTTTGATATGTGAGGGTCAGACCATTTTAAGTTATTATTTATGCTCATAGTTGAAATTATAATATAGTCATGAAATTCTGGAACTAGGAAGCTTTTTGAGTTATTTCAACATTAGAGTGACAAATATTGACAGCTCTCTTATTATTGGGCTCAACTAATTAATTTTATTTAGCTAAAAATAAAATGTTCATGGAAAAATTGAAAAACACCATAGATGAAGACTAGGCAGAAGTTTTAGATTCAAGGTAATTGATTCATTAGCATTTGAAACATAGGGAGCTAGATTAGAAAGGCCAACATAACCTAAGTATTGAGTTGCCGTGAATACAAGATAGGAACACTTGGTATAAGAGTAACCTCATTCGTCAAGATTTGAATGACATTATTGGCTTTGGCCTATACCAACTAAGCAGACAAATCTATTGACTTTCGGGAGAGTTTTGCCCAGAAGAGGAATACAGATTAGGTTCCATGAATAAATAAATGTATTACTTAAGAGAGAAATATAGTATTAGAATCTGTGAACAATAAAGGTATTTTTCCAAAGAAATTTCTGAAAATGATAACATCCCAGAAACCATGAAGAGGATGTGTGAGGAGTTTCTGTTGTTTAAACACTGAAGAGTATATTTATAAGAAGTAAAAATATATAGTTTTATATTTAAGAACAAAAAAGTCCTATTTGCTAAAAACAAAAGGAAAAGAACCAGTTTTTAGAACTTTAAGCTGTACTCTCAACAGATTATAGGAAACAATTTAAAGGTGTATTTCATTAAAATATATTTATCTTTATGGCATCTTTGGAAAGTAGTATAAATGCCCACTCTGTCTCCCTTTTCCCCTCATCCCCTACCTGTGATTCCATTAGTAGAGAGGTCTCCCAATGAGCAAACTCATTGTGCCCATGCAGATAATATGCAATTTGTGTTCTTAGAGAATTGCTGAGAACATGGAGATTAAATGTCGAAAGCAGGCAGAGAGCATGAGTTGGAGGCCCATGTTATACATGAGATTTGAACCCAACCCTTCCTAACTCTAGAGAGGCAGAATGTAATTGTTGATGAGGCCTGGCCCCAGAGTCTCGAAAAGCTGAGTTGAAATCCAGCATCTGAAAGATTCTAGCTGTAGGATCTTGGGCCAGGCTATTCTCTATAGAATGTAAGTTAAAGATAGTCAGGGATTTGGAAGGAATGTCCACACTGCAACTTCCCATACACTGATAAAATGACACATAATGGGCAAATAAAGATATAGATATAGACATACACACAACATATACATGCAGTGTACACATGTATCTTTACCTTTTAACAAATCATGATATTAAAGAATAGTTTTCTTACAAAAGAATCCAAAATTCTACTCTAGGTCAATTGCAAAGTCAGGCTTCCTCATTCTAAATCTTGTGCTTTGTTCCCGAAAACCCATGTCCCAATTAGGAGGTGTGTTTAGTCAATTAATATTAATTACTTTCCACAAGGATATTTTATTCTCCTAGGTGACCTCGCTGATCACACTTTGATAGATTTAATTAAAAAGTACAAAGTTTCATTGCTTCATGTCTCCCACTTAAAAATCCTGACTGATGTCATATAACTTTTCAAAGTTATCTCAGCTATGTGGTTGAGATTTTTTTTTCATGCCAGTGAAACCTTGATTCTGACATTTGTGCTTTATAGATATCCTCTATACACAAGCACAGTGAATTCCATATGCTACAGTGTTGACATGCAATTGGGGTTCCATATCAATAACTCTGCAGTCCCCTGGCATAATGTCAGCTTCTTGTAAGAGATAGACTGTGGTTACCTTCCATTAGCAAGCCTTAAAAAAGGTCTCAATAATTATTGACTTCAAAAGGAATGCCTAAAAGGATAAACTAGCAGATAGAATCAGAAGTCTCTATTGTCCACATTAAGCATACATTTTTATGCACATCAAATCATAGTCTATTATTTAAGGGACCACATTTGTTTCATTCCTTTGGATCATTCTAGTGGTTTGATTCTGCCCTTTGTTTTTAGAGTAATAGATGTAGCAGAGGGAATATTTATCAAAAGTAAGTCTAATGCTTGAACCTATATGATCTACTTTTGTAAACCCTTATAATTACCAGAGGAACTGCTATATCATACAGAGCAGCAATGGAAATAAGCAATTACCCTACTTCCTCTTCCCAGGAGTGTGATGATTCATGCTAGCCAAATAGAAAAGAATGCTAGGTTCATTTATTTTACTGCCAATGCAATTTTGAGGTTGGGACAGGGCAGGATGGTGGGAAATAGTTTTGGAGGGAGAATTAGTAAATTCCTTTGGTGATATTTACAAGGGGACATATTACATGATACTTCCTATCTTTACATGGAGTATCACATAGGATCATAGATCAAGAAGGGACATCAGAGGCCATCAAGTCCAACCTCCTCATTTTATAAAGAAATGGTGGTCCAGCTGGGGCTAAGTGACTTCCCCAAGATCACATAGGTAGTAGGCATCCAAGGTGGGTTTTTAACTCCAGTCTTCTGAGAAAAGAGCTAGTACTCTTTCCACCATACACACTTAACAAATGAGCTAGAAAGTTTTGGTTCAAAGATGGTGGGTGCATTAAATAAAAGTTAGCTTTTGAGCATAATAAGTTTATTTTAGGTTAGGTATTTCAGAGATAAAACTGTTCATCTTGCAAGTGTATTTGATTAGTGAGGGTCACAAGGATAAAGATACTTTACTAAATCTTATTTCGACTTGTGGTTTATTTAGTTTTTGAAAATAAGCTCTTGTTAACTTACTTAGGACTAGTAACAATTAATACTGAGCAAATAGAATGCCCATGTAGAGGGCTTTATTTTCAGTGCAGTTTCCTAATGTGGAGTAATTAGGTGGTTAAAAATGTGGGCTTCCACAGTCAACTTTCAGCTACTGCAGTCTCTGGCTTATAGATGACCTATACACAGTAACAGCTGCTACTATCCCCCCCAACTTCCTTCCCCCCCCCCCCACTGAGCCCCAGCTGTTGCTGCCTAAGGGAGCTGATGCCCTTGAAAGCCTTGCCCCTCCCTTCTGGGAGCCACAGATTCCTGCCCCTACACCTCCAGCTCTTCCCTCATTAAATAGGCAATGCAGGAGGTTCCACACCCATAGTTCTCTCTTCCCACCTTCAAGTCACTCTCACCTGAGCTCCACTAGAGATCTTTGAGGAGTTGGAAGGGAGGAAGAGGGAGTCTTCACTACAGGTCTAGGTGGAGAAAATGGTTTCATGTGCTGGGATGGTGTCAGGGATGATGAGTTCTTAGCATTTCTAGTAGGAATTTTCAATACATTTTCCCAATGAAACAATTTTTTAAAGTGGCTAGATTCTTTTATTCCATCAGCACTACATACTGTTTTTTTTTTTGTTTTGTTTTTTTGGGCCGGGCAATGAGGATTAAGTGACTTGCCCAGGGTCACACAGCTAGTAAGTGTCAAGTGTCTGAGTCCAAATTTGAACTCAGGTCCTCCTGACTCCAGGGCCAGTGCTTTATCCACTGTGCCACCTAGCTGCTCCCACTACTACATACTGTTTTTGTTGATCAGTCATATCTGACTTTTTGTGACTCCATGGACCATAATGTCCATGGGATTTTCTTGGCAAAATTACTGGAGTAGTTTGCCATTTTCTTCTCTAGTGGATTAAGGCAAAAAGAGGCTAAGTGACTTGTCCAGCTAGTAAGCGTCTGAGGACAGATTTGAATTTGGATATTCTTGACTCCAGTCCCAGGGTTCTATGCACTGAGCCATCTAGCTGCCCTGTACTACATAGTACAGCAATATAATAATACACTAAATAGATTATTGTGGGTTCACCTGGGAACCTAACCACAACTTAAAATATTTTTTGGGGGGGAGGGGAATTCATTCTGAATTCCAAACAGGTAGCTACAATAAAGTAATCATTTAAAGCAGGAGTTCTTAAACTTTTTTTTGTGGTATAAACATCTTTGGCAGTCTGGTGACACTTATGGATCCCTCCTCAGAATGCTTATTAATGCATAAAATAAATTACATGGGATTACAAAGGAAACAAATTTTATTAAAATAGTTGTCAAACTATTCGGTTCACTGACTCCAGGTTAAGAACCCCTGTTGTAAAGCAACCAATTAGTAAATTATAGTTGATAAAATTAGTAAAAAATGGAGAATAGTAGCAAAGATGACAAAAAGCCAATAGATAATCCCCAAACTATTTAGAGTTGCCCCTTTGGGGCTGTTCTCCATATTTACCTTCCTTATCATTTATTGAAAAGCAGCAGGGTACCAGTGGAAATAGCCCTTGGTTCCAAAGGAGAAAAGTGAGAAGGCTCTTACCTCCAACCCACATCTTACCAGAGATGGAAGACTATGGGAAAGTTATATATCATATCATAATTTCTCAAGAGTTTACTGAATTGCTTCCCTCCCCCTACCTCCCTTTTTTATTCTTTGTTAAAAGGGATTGCTTTTAGAACAAAGGTATACTATAATTTAGACACTAAATGGGAAATCTCTGCTAACTGCTTTGGGTTTTTGCACATTTTAAAACAAATCTCTCTGGGAAGAGAGGCATTCATTGGGAAATGTAGGTGATTGAAATTAGGACTGGAACTCAAATGGTTCTCTTTTTTACAGTGACAGATCCTTAGTTTCACATTCATCTCTTAATCCTTGTCCTGATTCCTAAGCTTTTTAGATATTGAATTTTTATTTTTTAAAAGTAATGTGATATGAAGAATATTCTTTGAGGGACTTAAATTTTTTTCATAACTTTGAAATAAGCACCTAATTTAGTTTTGTTATGCAGATAGATATCAAATGATAGTAATACAATGTACTTTTAAAAAAGGAATGGGTTCAAATTTTGGCTCAGACATTTCACTTATTAACTGAGGGGCCTTTGATAAGTCACTCAACTTTTTTGTGCCTCAGTTTTCTTATCTGTAAAATAAGAATAGTGATGCCTATATGACCCTCTTCATAGGATTATTGTGCAAAAAATGCTTTGTAGACTTTACATTAATATATACATATTGGCTGTTTTAATTTATTTTGATCTTTAAAAAAGCAGGGTTTTTTTTCTTAGCATATACCAGGGACATATCAGAGACAAATGACATACATATCACAAACAGGCCTTTATAGAAACATACTAACTTAATAGCTAGCATTTAAATAGTGCTTTAAAGTTTGCAAAATGCTTTACAATTATTATCATATTTGATCCTCACAAGAAATTTGGGAGGTAGGTCCTATTATTACCTTCATATTACAGATAAAGAAATTGAGGCAGACAAAAGTTAACAGACTCACCCAGGATCACACAGCTAGCTATTATCTGAGGTAGGATTTGAACGCAGATCTTCCTGACTCCAGACTAACACTCTAGCCACAGCTAGACCTGACTGACTTGGATAGAAATATGATACCAGTCTGGATTTAAAACATTTTATGGGTAAACTGTAAAGTGGATAAACCATACCCAAATAAATGAGTGTTGGCAATGTATTTTATACATGTTTATAAGAAGGAGAGGGAAAACCCCTTTTTGAAACATGTAAAATGCCAAGGCATTTAAAGAAATGTTCTATTTAGTAACATGTCATCTTTAAATCACAGTATGATTTTGTTTCAAGAGATGATGGTGCAGGGAAACCTATTTTTCCCAGGTTGTTTTTGACCATCAATCCTCAAATGAGTTTATGTTTTTCCACTTTCACAGAACATCTGTCTTAGGTACTTTGTACCCAAATGGGAATCCCCTTTGCAACATTTCCCCAAAAGTTATCATCTCACCTTTGCCCCCAAATGATAGAGAACCCACTGCCTTGGCAACTCGAATTATTAGGAAGTTTTTCTTTATATCAAGCCTATATTTATTTCCTATGTACTGTATTTTATTATTTTTGAGGGAGGGCTATTTTATTTATTTTAAAATACCTTTCATTGATACCTTTTGTCTTTATGTCACTATCATTTTTGGAAAAGGGAAAAAAAAGTTGACTCCACCAGATTAACCTCTTATTACAAATAAAATCAATTAGGCAAAAATTGCCAACACAAGGACCATCTCTGATAATGTATATAACATTCTGTCCTAGTAGTCCCTCATTAATAACAAATACATACAATTGGGTATAGAAATCTATCTTACCCTACAGGAAACCAGGAGAGGAAGGGAATAAAGGGAGGGTGGTGGTGGTGCTAATAGAAGGGAGGGTGGATTGGGAGAAGGTGGTAGTCAGGAGAATAACACTTTTGAGGGAGGACAGTGTGAAAGGAAGGAGAGAATAGAATACATGGGGGGTGGACAGGGTGGAGGGAAATGCAGTTAGCATTCATAACTGCAAAAATATTTTTGAAGTAAGTTTCTCTGATAAAGACCTCCTTTCTCAAATATATAGAGAAATGAGTCAAATTTACAACAACAACAACAAAAATAAGAGCCACTCCCTAGTAGTCCCTTACTTCTCTGTGAAAGTGGAAGTTATGTTTCATTATCCATCTTCTCGGGCCATCATTGGTTTTTTAAGTTACTTTTCATCGTCTTTTTAGTGATTTCATGTATATTGTTTTAATCATTCTGTATATTCCTATTTTGGTTTGCTTATTTCCATCTTCAGGCAGAACAGTTTCTGTATGACCCTTAAATATGACCATATAAACCCTTAAATACTTGAAACCTGTCATTCCTGTCTCTCCCTCAGTCTTGTCTTTTCCAGACCACATGTTACTAGTTCTTTCACTGATCCTCTCATGGCACAGTCGAGTCCTCCCAACACCCTCATTCCCCTTCTCTGGATACAGTGCTGTGTATCCTAAAATGTGGTGCCCAGGATACACAAACTTAATCTGACTGGGGAAGAGTTCTGTGGGATTATCATCTCCCTCATTTTCAACTCTGTTATTATAGTCTAAATTTGAATTATTATTATTACTATTTTGGTTGCCATGTCATCCTTTGAGCTTGCCATGGAGCTCTTTTTTTACATGGAGGTTCTTTTTTTTTTTTTTTTACAACTGATTATCTGACCACATCTGTTTCATCCAGTATTTATGCAATTAATTTTTTGAAGTCAAGGATAGGACTAACCCTTATTGAATTATATCTTATCAGATTTTGCCAATCATACTAGCCTGTCACAAGCTTTTAAAACTCTGACTCTGAATTATCCTTATTTTCATCTGCAGATTTTTTAAGTACATGCCTTCATCCAAGTCATTGATAAAAATATAACAGATAAAATATAACAGAAAAAATAACAGAAAGCCAACGCCATATATTGGCATGCTCTGCAAGTGATCTCTTTCTAGGTTGACACTTATCCATTAATGATTGTTCTTTGGTTTTTGTCATTCAATTGATTCCTAATCTACCTAGCTCACATGCCTCCATCTTGTTCACAAGGATGGTATGAGAGACTTTGTCAAATGTTTTCCTAAAAATCCAAGGAAATTGTAGCTATGGAATTCTTCTGATCTCCAAGTTTAGTAACTGCCAAACAAGAAAAAAGTTTAGTCTTCAGCGATCTATTCTTGATGAAGCTACGGTGCCTCGTAGTAGTGATCATTCCGTACTTTCCCAAATGCTCACAAACCATCCTTTTAATAACATGTTATAGATCTTTGATGTGAATCAAAGCTAAGCTCCCCAGTCTCTTGTTGACTCTACTCTTTTTCCTTTTTGTTCCTGTCCTGTGGTACCTGACCGATTATTATCTACATTTTTTTTTCAGGGATTAAAGACCATGAGTCAGCAAGCATAGGTGCTATAGTTCTTTCGCTTCCCTACCATGTAGTCCATCCAGGGCTGGTAACTTGAACTCATTGAGGGGAGCAAGATATCATTTGCTTATTTATTTTTGGTGCCAGCTCCCTTCTCCTCTTCTCTTCTCTTCTCTTCTCTTCTCTTCTCTTCTCTTCTCTTCTCTTCTCTTCTCTTCTCTTCTCTTCTCTTCTCTTCTCTTCTCTTCTCTTCTCTTCTCTTCTCTTCTCTTCTCTTCATGGAGCTAATTCTCCCTGGTAGAGAAACAGAAGCAAAATTATATTTGAATACTTGTCCCTTTTTTCCATCATCCATTATCACTGTCCCATTTAACTGGATTATAGGCCCAATTCCTTCTTTGATCTTCCTTTAGTCCTCAAAGTAACTGGGAGGGGGGGAAACCCCTTTTTTGGTTGTCCCTTGTATTCCTCACCAGCTCTGTTTATCCTGAGCTTTGGCATTCCTGATACTTCTTAGAGGACTTTTGTTTTCATCCTCTTTTACCTTGTCCTTGTTTCTGTGTGTCCTTTGAAAATTTAATCTGGTTAACAAGTTCCCAGACATACAAATCTCTTAAAACTTGATGTCTTATAAAAACTTGTAAGTCTCTTAAAACTCTTAAAAGCTCCCTCCTTGCCCTTTTCTTTCTTTTGGGGGATCTTTTATGTTTGTATCTCCAGCATTTTATTCTTCAGAGTTCCTTGTCTCTCCAGGTCCATTTAATGCTGCTCCTATTTAATTTGCTCCTAATGTGTGAAGGTGAAAAGTGTTGTAAGCTTTCTTGGGTGTTTTTAACTTGTTGAATATTTAACTTTTCTGAAAAAAAAAAAAAACCCCACAAGAAGTTGGTTATTAGTGAATGGTCATTGTGAATTGATGAACTTGTTGGAGTTGGCAAGTAAAAAGCATATGTGAATAAAAAAACCTACCACACGTGGCCTGAATTTCATTGTGCAATGGTAATGGGCTTGAACAGTGACTGGAATGTAACCAACAGCAGAATAACTACTTCCATTGTGATTCATTGGCCAACTGCTTAGAATGAAAATATCCACAGGGTGGATACTAGTTTGAGGTTTTAAGGGAAAAAAAGCCTCTCTGGTTCCTTCTCCTGAATTTTGAGCTTGTGTTTTATTGAAATGATACCGTGACTTTCTAGTAAAATTATTTTTAATTGAAATATTGAATTTTGTCCCCAAAGAGTACAACCTAAAATCATTTCTGTTTAGCCCCACCTCATCCTGCTTCCACTGTACTTCTTCCCAAGAGGCAGTGTGGAACAATGGGAAAGATGAATGGATTTGGAGTCAAAACACATCACACATCCAAAATTTATAGCTCTAGCCAAGTCACAACCTCTCTCAGCCTCAGTTTCTTTATTTGTAAAACAAGAGGGTTGGAATAGAAGGCCTCTAAGCACTTATCCAGGTCTAATCTATGAGCCTATGATATCTTTGCTGAAAACTTCTATAATAAAGACCTTTGAGCAAAATGAAACCATTTATTTCTATTTACATAGTCCTACTTGGATGAAAAGGAAAGACACCCATGTGAAATAGCATACATGACAGAGCCTAGGTGGTGTCTTCCTGGGCTCAGAGTATTGTTTGTGACAAGCAGCAGTGGTAACACTTTTTTATTGGAGAATTTTTTAGTTTTACAGTTTTTAAAAAAATGATCTCAGACATTATAGGGAGTCTTCTGTTGAAAGTGAGACTCATATTTATGTTTACCTTTGCAGGTGATCCTCTCTGGAATCATAGGACTGACAACATGGAAAAGACCGATGATACTTTTGGTATGTAGTCATTTTACACATTGTTCATGGGGTTAAAACATACTGTTAAAAGGAAGCCAGTTCTGATATAAAATGAACATTGTAAAAAAGGTTACATTTCCTCTTCTTCTCAAAAATGAGTGGTGCCAACAAAGGCGAAATATTGCAGTCTTACTTAAACATGGGAAATACAATTAGTCATGTCAAACATTCCATTTTTTGGCCTCTTTTTTTTTGGGGGGGGGGTTTAAACAATAAAACAAGCCACAGCACTTGCCAGCATTGAGAATTTACTTAAGTCTTCTTGCATGGTTAGTGTCATATATTTTTAGCCTTAATTCTGCCACTGAGCCCATTCTGCTTTTTAGGTACTCTTCTTCTCAGTTGTATGTAGTACATAATTTATAGGTACTTTGATAATTAAAGGGGTCTCTATTCTCATTGGTATCAGTACTTTCTCTTCACCTTTTTCTTCCTTGTAGTTCTTGTATATGATCTGTAAATCCTCTTTAAAGGGTCTACTTAGTGTATTAGAGGCCTTCCTTTTATTCTTTTAACTGACATAAGTTGACGTTAATACTCACTCACTGCTTTAAGACCTATAATACTACAAATCTCCCCCTCCTCCCATGAAATCCATTGTTATTTGAAAGAACTTGGTTTAACTAATTGTCCTGGAAAAACAAAATGGATGAAAAATGTGTATTGCTCAGATGATAACCTGAAATTGGAGTTAGTCCATCAGTATGTACAACCTGAGCAGGTGCTGTTGCTGTACAATGATCTGGACCCAGAATCAAACAGGAGATCAAAATGGATCATATTTGGGAACTAATACAGGTCATTCAGTAATCCTAAACGGTTCACCGATACAAAAGTCTTCTTTTGAACAATAATATTCTTTGGGTGACAGAATGTGGCTGCAAATTTTGGAATGCCATGAATTCAAAAGAGTCAAAATTGTAGGTTGCTCCAAAAGTAATGGAAAAAAATGTCTGTGGTCATACTTACGTGACACAGAAGAATTAGCATAAAAGATATATCTCAGGCTAGTCATTTAGTGAGAGTAGGGAAGAACATATGGACAGCAACTGGACGGACTATAACTTGGAATTTTTGTGTCTGAGTCAAATTCAATTTTTCTGGATCTCAGGGAACCACTAAGGTGGCATTGGTACAAAGTATTAGACCAGAAATGAACCCCTGAATGTGTCTGGGAGCAAGCTCCATGCTCCAGCATCTGGTACTGTTAAATGCTTGAAAATGTTAAAAGAAAAAAAAAGCCACGGATGGCTTTCCCAGCATCAGAGGGATAATTTACAGAAGTTGTTCAGTTGTTTTAGTTGTGTTTGACTCTTCTGAACTCACTTGGAGTTTTCTTGGCAAAGATATTAGAGTGGTTTGCCATTTCCTTCTTCAGCTTGTTTTATAGATGAGGAACTGAGGCAAACCGGGTGAAGTGACCTGCTAAGGATCACACACCTAGCAAGCAACTGAGGCTAGATTTAAACTCAGGAAGATGAGTTTTCTTGATTCCAGAACCTGAGCTCTCTCCACTGTATCACCTAGCTGTCCTCTAGTTTACAGAAAGACATAGCCAAAAGTTACACAAGATAAGTTATGAAAGGGTTATAATCTGTACCAGTGGAGGAGGCAATTAGATTGATGGGATCATGGATCTAAATACAATACCTAAATAGAATTCTAACTTCTATTTATAAATTCTAAATAGAGTAGTATAACAAAGAGAGATTTCATTGTAATGACATGATCTCATAGTATCTTCTGGTCACCAGATGTAGTACACCATTTAAAGGGCAGAAGCATGTTGTACAATATCATTCATGTTGCAAACATTTGATCCATTGCATTCAACATGAAAGGCATTGGGTCAGGTGCTGTGTCAATGAATAAAATGTGATGCCTGTCCTAAAATCCTTATGATTTAGTATGTAAGATGAGTTAGGTCCATGAGTGACTATAATGTATGTGTAATTCATTAGAAATGGTTTTTCTTCTGGTGTTAGAAGACAGCTAGGTGGTGAAGTCAAGGATCTGGAGTCAAGAAGACTTTCTTCACCTAACCTGTCTCAGTTTCCTTATCTATAAAAAGGTGGATAATACAGCACCTACCTCCCAGGGTTGTTAAGAAAATAAAATAAGATAATATTTCTAAGTCATTTAACAAACCTGAAAGCACTGTATCAATGGATAGATCTGGCATTATCATCATTATTATAAAATACAGTATGTAATTTTGGCCATGTATCCCAAAGAAATTTAGCAAAAATTTGCTACATGTGGTGTTTTTTAATAAAAGATTCTCTGATGATTTGGGGGAGAAAACACATTGCTTGTTTTATCTTATTTTTACTATTTGGATCATTTGGCAGCTAGTAATAGACTTTACATGTGAGTGTGTTCTTTTAGGTTTCTCTTCCAACACTTGCCTATGTTTTCCAGAACTTTGTATTTATCCCCCTCATAATTCACAGTCATCAGGTTGCTACACACACACACACACACACACACACACATCCTTTTTCTAAGGGCTCTTTTTGGGGGGCACTTCTTGGTAACCACAATTCTAAGTACCTGATCACCTTTTACTGAAGCACCCTTATATTCCTGCTGCCTCTTTGATCATTGTTTCAGTGATTACATCAGGCTTCTTACTGTGTGTGAACAAAGGAGGGTCAGTTTGACCTAGTTTCTTGAAACTCGTTTATTTGAAAACTTCAAGGATTGGAAATTCACAGTAAGCTATCTATTCCTCATATAGATTAAGCTTTTTATATATTATATATAAAAACTGTAATATTAAAATGTTTATAAGAATATGTTTGGTTCCATTTGGATTTGAGCTAGGTTTTAGAGAAAGGTATTTGATATGAGTATGTGTATGTTTTTAGGGTATTTTTTCCAATGAGATCAGAAATTCTGCATTTTTTCCTTCAAAAGCTTGATGTATTATTTCTAGAGGTTATTCTTATTTTACTTTACTAAAATGTCTAACAAAGTAAGGACTCTTAGAAGTGAGAATTTTAGGGCTATCATCACCACTACCACCACCACCATCACCATCACCATCACAATCACCTCTGGCATTTAAGAAACTGAGGCTGAGAGTGATTAAGTGACTTGCCCAGGGTAACAACCAATAAGTATCTAAGGTAGAATTTGAGCGTAGATCTTCCTGATTCCAACTTTAAAATTCCATCCACTCTCATCTAGCTGGAAGGTCATTTGGTAACTATTGACTCTAACCCCTTCATTTAAAAAATGAGGAAATGGAATCACCTTGAGATGCACAACCCCATTGCTTCTTGGTTGATTTTGAGGGGCTAGGATTTGGTGGGGATATTCACTCTGAAAGCCCACTTTAACAGTGCATGTTCAAAGTAATATACCACTTGGAAGGCATTTTTTTTTCTTTTTCTTTTTTTTTTGTGGGGCAATGAGGGTTAAGTGACTTGCTCAGGGTCACACAGCTAGTAAGTGTCAAGTGTCTGAGGCTGGATTTGAACTCAGATCCTCCTGAATCCAGGGCTGGTGCTTTATCTGCTGTGCCACCTAGCTGCCTCCAGCAGGTATTTTAAAAATAAACTATTGCTGTAACTTTTTTTCTGGCTCACTTTGGAGCAACTGAGTTGGGATAGGCTTAATCTTAAAATAAATAGAAAAACCACAATCATTAATTTTACTCTTAGAAATTCCGTCCAGTAGCTCTTCTGGGTCATAGTTCAGGTATATTGTTTGTTCTGGTTTTCTGGTCCTATTGACTTAACATCTCATACCACCAAAAGGCTAAAGTCATTGAAGAACCAACATGTGATCAAGCACCTGCCACAAACAAGGCACTGGTGATGGAGTTTATAGTCTATCTATTATTATCTAAATAAAAAGAAAAATCACATAAATGAACTATTCCATTTACATCTAACAGAAAATCACAGACTGATTGCTTTAGAGCTAGAAGAGACTAACATGGTCATTGAGTCTAGCTTCTTCATTTTTTTTTTTTGGTGAGGCAATTGGGGTTAAGTGACTTGCCCAGGGTCACACAGCTAGTAAGTGTTAAGTGTCTGAGACCGGATTTGAACTCAGGTCCTCCTGAATCCAGGGCTGGCGCTCTATCCACTGTACCACCTAGCTGCCCCTAGCTTCTCATTTTAAAGCTAAGATAGCTAGGTGATGCAGTGGATAGAATGTTGACTCTGGAGTCAACATTATGTGCCCCTCGGTAAGTCACTTAACCCTGCTTGCCTCAATTGCTCATGTATAAAGTGAGCTGGAGAAGGAAATAAAGTACTCCTGTATCTTTGGCAAGAAAACCCCAGAAAGATGCACAAAGAGTTGGACATGACTGAAACAAGCAGAAAGTCTAAGTAACTTGTTTGAAGTCACACACCTAGTCAGTGACTGAGGAAGACTTGAACTCAGGCCTTCCTGACTCCATGTCAGTCATTTTAATTGTCTCTGACTCTTCATGACCAATCCCATTTGGGGTGTTCTTGACAAAGATACTGGACTGGTTTGCCATTTCCTTCTTCAGCTCATTTTACAGATGAGAAAACTGAGGCAAACAGGGTTTAGTGACTTACCCAGGGGTCACACAGCTAGTAAGTTTCTGATGCCAGATTTGAACTCAGGAAGAGAAGTCTCTTGATTTCAGCACCTGCACTCTATCTGCTACACCACCTAGCTGCCTTCTTTTTTTTTTTTTTTTTTTTTTTTTAGTGAGGCAATTGGGTTTAAATGACTTGCCCAGAGTCACACAGCTAGTAAGTGTTAAGTGTCTGAGGCCGGATTTGAACTTAGGTACTCCTGAATCCAGGGCTGGTGCTCTATCCACTGTGCCACCTAGCTGCCCCCTGCCTTCTTCTTATCAAAACAATTATAAAAGCCTTTGAGTGCAGCTCTCACAGATTCTCAGTAGATAGAATGCCAGGCCTCTGAACTCATCCTCCAGTTTCCAGCCTGTCCATTTTCCAATCTAGCCTTTAAATTATGACCCAAATCATGGACTTCCATGATGATGTCACTCTGCTTAAAACCTTTCTTGCCTCCCCACTTCTTGCTCAGTAAATTATAAGCTCCTGATTTGGGCATTTGAGGCCTGCTCCAGCTTATCTTTGTACCAGTATTTCATACTATTTCTCTTCTCTTACCCCACATTCCAGCTAGACTGGGCTATGCACATAATCACCCATTCTCATTTTCCTATTTCTTTGAAGACGACCATCACATGGGGGCGGGGCGATGTTATGACTTGCAGTGTATTGGATTTAAGCAAGGGAGGGATGTGCAAAATCACCAGACTCACTCTCTCTTCCAGACCCATCTGAGTCCAGTGGCAAGATATACATCAGTATGACTGGAGATGGCCCTGGATGTTTGAGGCAGTTGGGGTTAAGTGACATGCCCAAGGTCATACAGCTAGTAAGTGTCAAGTGTCTGAGGTCAGATTTGAACTTAGGTCCTCCAAACTTCAGGGCCAGTGTTCTATCCACCTACATGCCCCAATTCCTTTTTCCTAGAACATGACAGAGTGCCTTGTGTATAGCTGGTGCATAATAAATTAATGTGTTAGATGTATGCCTGGGTTTTTTTTAACTATTAAAGAGAGAAGGGGGCAGCTAAGCAGCACAGTGGATAAAGCACCAACCCTGGATTCAGGAGGACCTGAGTTCAAATATGGCCTCAGACACTTGACACTTGCTAGCTGTATGACCCTGGGCAAGTCACTTAACCCTCATTGCCCCGAAAAACCAAAAACAAAACAAAAACTATTAAAGAGAGAGTGCATTATAAATTTCAAAGATCTCCTACAGAGGGACCTATAAAGATATAGGGGGAGAAAATGGAATATCTTATACAGGGGGATGGGTGATAGGGCAATTTGATTGTAATAGCATTTATGGAAAAGTGTGTAACACATGGTGTAGGCATATAGCCAATTTACTTTTACATATGATAATTAGTGTGATGGAAACACTTGATTAGACTCACCTTTCTCAATGCATGCAATCAAGTTTTACTAACCAAGGAGTACTATCAAATAATATTGGAAATAGGATGGCAAGCAGATCATGGAGAACCTCAAATGCCACACTGAAGATTTTGTATCTAACCCAAGGTAGCAATAAAGAGACTTGGAAAATTACTGAGTCGGAGTACAGTGGTATCTGTAAGGATTGGAGAGGGGACAGATTGGAAAGTAGGGGCACCATTACTAGAGTACAATGTCTGTCTCTGGGCTCAGAAAATCAAATGAGACGTGCAGAACTGTGAGATTGCCTAGTGAAGAGCCATTTTGATTAAGTGATCTCTTCATTTTAGCAGAGATGAAAAGAATTGGGATTATTTCTCTTTGGGAAGAAAGGCTAAAGGAACACCTAATTATAGCTGTTAAATGTGTATAGAACTGGCATGTTTGTGATTTTAAGTAGCTGCTTTCTATAATGTGGGTAATGTTAGTTTAAGGGATTTAGGTAAGACATAATTACGGCTTATTTTTCATACAAATGACATTCCTGATACACCAGAAATGCACATACTTTGAGTTGTTTTCCCAGCTCTAGCACTGGATTGTACTGACCTATTGGTGACCTCATTTTCAAATGTTAGGGAGAACTTGTTGTTGTAGTACACCTTAGGGAAAACTAAGGCACATTTTCAGTTGAAGTTGAAAGATTTTCTTCTTTCAGTTTTATGAATAAGCTAAATGTTACCTGGACTGACTTAGGTGCCATCCTGATGAGCAGTAGTAGGAGGGGCTGGATGGTCTGGGGTAATCCTTTTGAACTTGATGTGATGAGCTAAAAATGAAGCAAGTGGTCAACAAATAAGTTTGCAATATGAAATTCCAAATTAGAGATTGGAGAAATCAACTCTGATATCTTTTAAAAATTTGGGGCTACATATATTTACATTGAATTTACTGGTCTTGAATGATGTGGGGTGATGGAAGGAGCACTGGAGACCTGGGTTCTTATCCTAGCTCTCCTGGTACTTAGCTGGATGACCTTGAGAAGGTCATTTCAACGATACAACAATATAACCTACAGCAGGTTAGGTTGTACTGGGTTAGGTACTGGTGATGGAAAGGCAAGAACTCTAAGCTCCTTGAGGGCAGAGACTGTCTTTTGCCTCTTTTTGTATCCCCAGTGCTTAGCACAGTTCCTGGCACATAGTAGGCATTAATAAATGTTCATTGAATGAATGAATGAATGAATGAATGACCTGAAATTGCCTCTGTCCTCAAGGAATTAATGCTCACTTAATTCACTTAATTCATTTCAACCAGCTTTTATTAAATATCTACTTTGTGTAAGATAGAATGCCTTATACATAGGATAAGGAACTGGCCTTGGAGCCAGAAGTACCTGAGTTAAAATCCTCACACTGGACCCACTTAACCTCTCAGTGCTCTGGGCAACTCTCTGAGACTATAACTTGAAGGAAAGGTGCTGACATACATCGACAGGTCCAGCCTCCATCTTCCATGCAGGGTACTAGGACAGGCACCAGGGATTTAAAGATGAGGTCACACCTCTCAAAGAGCTTACAGTATAGAAGGGGGAATAAGACACAGGCAGAAATTAATTATAAAACAAATGAGAATAAGTTTACAAGAAAGGGATATGAGATTTGAGGAGAAAGGAGCCCACTAAAGTTGTCTGAGTTTTCTCCTCTGTAAAATGGAAATAAAAAACTCTGACACAGTTGTTGTAAAAACACCTTGAAAAATGTAAAATACACATTCAAGAAGTCATTTATGTATGCTTTGATTTAGATCCTAGGCTAGCAATAGTTTGGTGCTGTTTCTGAAACTTACTAGCCATGTGAGCTAGATCCGTAACCTCTCTAAGGCTCAGTTTCTTCAACTGCAAAGTGGACCATATGATCTTTGCACTATTGACCTCTCGGAGCTGCTGGGAAGACACTACTTTGTAAACCCGACTTTAATGCTGGTTGCTAATCAGCACATGAATGACAATGTTATTGTTATTTTCTCTCTCTCTCTTTCTTTCTTTTTCTTTCTTTCTTCCTTCCTTCCTTTCCCATCTGTCATTTTTTTTTTGTGGGGCAATGAGGGTTAAGTGACTTGCCCAAGATCACACAGCTAGTAAGTGTCAAGTGTCTGAGGCTGGATTTGAACTCAGGTCCTCCTGAATCTAGGGCTGGTGCTTTAGCCATTGTGCCACCTAGCTGCTCCAATGTTATTGTTATTTAAATGTATTTATACAAATTTGTTTTGTTTTGGGTCCAGACAGTTGATTTCATTGGTGGAAGGAACTCTAGGGTAAGGGGATTCACTCTATCAATTCAACTTTAATGCAATTAAAGGCCTACTATGTGCCTGGCACTTTGCTCAGCACTGGGGATACAAATACAAAGAATGAAATAATCCCTATTCTCAATAAGCTTCTGGTCTTTTTTTTTTTGGTGGGGCAGTGAGGATTAAGTGACTTGCCCAGGGTCACACAGCTGCCCCTAGTAAGCTTCTGGGTTTGTTTGTTTGTTTGTTTTTTGTTTTTTTTTAGTGAGGCAATTGGGGTTAAGTGACTTGCCCAGGGTCACACAGCTAGTAAGTGTTAAGTGTCTGAGGAAGCTTCTGTTCTAATGGGGAGATAGTATATGTAAGGTATATACAACATAAATATAAAGTTATTAAATACGAATATATTCAAGGTAATTTAGGAAGGAGGACAATAGAGGAAATGGCTAAACAAGTTGCGGTATATGATTGTGATGGAATACTATTGGGGCTATAAGAAATGATGAGTTCACTGATTTTAGAAAAACATGGGAAGACTTGCATGAAAACAATGAAGAGTGAAATGAGTAAACCAAGAAAATATTGTATATAGTAACAGCAATACTATTTTAACAACTACTTTGAGAGAATAAGTAATTCTGACCATTAGAAATATCCAAAATATCCAAAAAAAGCATAAAGGGCATATGAAGAAAGTTTCTATCCACATCCAGAGAAAGAATTGATAAAAAGAAGTATGTATAGAATAATTTTACATATATGTATATATTTTACACATAAATACATATATGTGTATAGACACACATATATAAGTGTGTGTATATATATATATGCTTATTTGTGTCTAATGGTAACCATGGAAGGGGTGAGGTGGAGAGAAGGAAAAAAGGGGAAAAAGAAACTTACATGCTAATTTTATTATATATTTAAATATTTATTATATATTAATATATTATAAACATATAATATAAACATACAGTATATTAATATAAGTATATAAATATATTATATTGTAAATATATAATATATAATATATTTATATTAATATATTATATATAATATATTAATATTGTATATTTAAAAGGAATAGCAAGTTGCACAAAGCAGATTTGTAGTTTTATGTGCAACCTTTTTAATTATACTATGTTATAGAAATGCTTATCTTATTCCGCAAATTTAAAATAAATATTTTTAAAAAAAAACAATTAAAATTTAAAAAAAGATCCATGGAGCTATCATATTTTCAAGGAAGAAGGGGTTACTATGAGGCAGAGGTAAGGAGGGACTGCATTCCAGTTGTGGGGGACAGCCTGTACAAAATGACAGACATGGGAGATGGGTATGATATGTATGGAACAGAGAGAAGGCCAACATGGTGGGATTGCAGAGTACAGGAAGAGAGGAAGGAAGTAATGTCCAATGGGGCTGTTGAGATAGATTGGGGTGAGATAGTATAGAGCTTTAAAAACACACCAGTGGAGTTTAGTTTTAGAAGTGTTGAGCCTAAGATGTCTCTAGGATGGACATCCTTTTTTTTATGTCCACTAGGCAACTGGTGATACAGAACTGAAGGATCTCAGGGGAGAGACTAAGGGATGAGTATAGAGATCCAGATATCATTTGCTTGAGATGATAGTTAAACCCATTAGTGGTCAAGGAAATTGCCTACAGTCACAAAGTTAGTGACTGACCACCATTTGAAGTGGAATTTGAATCCAGATCTTCTTGACTTCAAGTCTATGCTTGTTACACATACAACTATGTCATAAGGATAGAGACTGCACTTGTGATTTCATCAGTATAGGGAACTCTCAGGTGAGAAAACTCCCCCACAAGGGAAGGTTCTCTGGAATTGATAGTTTGGGGGAGTTTTTCGAGTTCTAAGAAGTTGTGCCTGTAACAATAACATATGTATCGGGGCAGGACTTGGATGCAGGTCTTCCTGGCCTCATATGCCTCTTATAAATTCACACACACACATATGCATACACACATATATACATACATATAGAGATCTTAATTTAAAATTATAAGAATTAGGAGAAATTATAGTATTATTGATAATTTATCATTGATGCCTATATGCATATATAGTTTTCCATTTAAAGCTAATTAAAAAGAAAAATGCAGTTTGTTAAAAAAAAGTGATGCAGTTGGGGGCAGCTAGGTGGCACAGTGGATAGAACACTGGCCCTGGATTCAGGAGGACCTGAGTTCAAATCTGGCCTCAGACACAACACTAACTAGCTATGTGACCCTGGGCAAATCACTTAACCCCAATTGCCTCCCCTCCTCCCCCCCCAATAAAGTGATGCAGTTTTAAGAACTGCAAGGATAAGAAAATATTGCTGTCAAGAGGTCATTTGGACAACTTGCTTTAATGAATAGTAAGAATGATTTGCAATTAGTTTGAAATTGTATGTAAATGAAGCATTTCTAAAACTCTTTAAAAGAAAGTGCTTTCATGTATTACCTATATTTGATTGCTTGTTGTCTGAGGAAGGGAGGGAGGAATAGAAATTGGAGCTCAAAAGTTTAAATAAAAATGTTGAAAAAAATTTAAAGTGCTTTTCATTATTTACCTGGGATTTTGTAAATTCAATTTACACTTATTATGTTAAGAAGAAAGAGGTTGCCAAACAAGGGTAAATTCCTTCCTACCTTTTTTCCAGCTGGTTGAAAATGAAAAAAATAGAGATTTCCTATAGTATGGTTTTACTTCATTTTTAAACAAACATCATTCATGAAAAATCTATATTTATACAAAAGATTATTAGACAGTGATTCTTCATTTTATAAAAAGAGTCAGTGCTTTGATACAATATAATGTAATTAGATACAAAAAGATTCACAATATGATTCTTTAAACAGACAACTCCCCTAGAACTTTTAATATATTATTTAATTTATAAAAATCAGAATTATGTACTTTTAAAAGTAAATATCTAACATGTAAATTGGGAACCCACCTTTATTTAAAATACAAGCCAAATAAAAACATTTGTGTAGGATCCTTTTCCATATTTCTCAAATACCTAAATGTCTCATGAAATTAATCAAAGGAGTGTGGGTTATGTAAAGATTCCCCACTTTAATTGACGGGAAAACTCAGTCACTAATTTAGGTAAGCAACTTATCCAATCAATCAACAAGTAGAAATCAGCACAGTTGTCCAGCTCATAATAGGCACTTTATAAATGCCTGTTTCCTTCCTTCTTTCTTTCCTCCCTCCCTTTCCTTTTCTTTCTCTCCATTCCTCCCTTCCTCCCTTCTCCTTCCTTCCCCAAGTGTCCTTGTATGACATTATAGTGATATTCTGTTTGTTAAGGTCTAAAATTCTAGCTGTTCTGTCTAAAATATCTAATGAGTGGTCGCCAATAAATTATAAGCTTTAGCAAGAGTTAGACTTTTAAGTATTTATTAAGGAGAATAAGAATTTGGTAAAGAGAGAGAGAAAGGCCTACATTCATCTATCTATTAAAGGGAGAGCACATTTCTAGCTCCGCTGTCCACCAGAGTCCAAAGGAAAGAGCGCGAGTCAGAGCAGCCGGCTCTTCCTTCTTCCTCCCACTAGCAAATGTCATTTCCTGACACCAAAGAAAAGACTCATGTTCTTGCCCTCAAAGACCTTCCTTTCATGGTGGAACTTTTCTACAGTAAGTCTCCAGCAGGTGGCATCATTACAATCATTACATGTTTCCATAGCCCCCACCTAGCTACTAAAGAGGGACCTATGTTTTATCATGCATTCCCTGGGACCAGGCTTGGTCAATGTTACCTAATCAGAGTTTGGCTGGATTTTATGTATTTATTTTGGACCAGACTCCTAATGAGGAAATGACTTCTACCAATGAAGATCAGTACCTGCTCTGCAATTTTTATCTAGGAGTTCCTTGAGTCATTGAAAGGTTGAGTGAAATGTGTAGACAGACACAGTCAGAATATATGGCTGATAGAATTTGAACCCAGGTCTTCCTGACTACAAAGCTGCCTCTCTATTGACTATGCCTTGATTCTGCTCATGTCTGTCCTTTAAATACCAGAGCTTTTTAAACATAGAATTCCTTTGGGGATATCTTTCAGGAGGTGATTGGTGGATTCTTTCAATTTCTATTTTACCTTCTGCTTTCCCTGACAGTCTTTTGGAAGATGATGTAAAAGCTCTTTTTTTTTTTTTTTTTTTTTTTTAGTGAGGCAATTGGGGTTAAGTGACTTGCCCAGGGTCACACAGCTAGTAAGTGTTAAGTGTCTGAGGTCGGATTTGAACTCAGGTACTCCTGACTCCAGGGCTGGTGCTCTATCCACTGTGCCACCTAGCTGCCCAAAGCTCTTTTTTTTTTATCATGGTTTTCAACTAGTCCAATAATTTTCAAATTATCTCTCCTAGATCTTTTTTCCAGGTCAGCTGTTTTTTCAAGGAAATATTTCACATTGCCCTCTATTTTTTATTCATTTGGATTTGTTTCGTTGTGTCTTGATTTCTTATAAAGTCATTAGCTTCCATTTGTTCAATCCTAGTTCTTAAGCAATTATTTTCTTCAGAGAGCTTTTCCATTTGGCTTTTCAAGCTGTTGACTTTTTTTCATGACTTTCCTGCATCACTCTCATTTCTCTTTCCATTTTTTCCTCTACCTCTCTTGCCTTATCTTCAAAATCCTTTTTGAGCACTTCTATGGCCTGAGACCAATTCATATTTTTCTTGGAAGCTTTGGATGTAGGAGCTTTGACTTTGTTGTCTACTTCTGAGGGTGTATTTTGATTTTCCTTGTCACTAAAGAAACTTTCTAGGGTCTGTATCTTTTTCTGTCAATTTTGCTAGCCTATTTCTTGATTTTTAACTCCTTCTTAAAGTGGGGGACTGCTTCCAAAATTCACTGTCCCAAGCTTGGGGGGGGGGAGGGTCCCAAATGGTACGATTTAAGGAAAGACACATTCTGCACTCGCCTGGCCTGTGCTCTGGTCTGTAAATAAACCCAGGTCTACTTGCTCTTAAACCTGGAAACAAAAAATCTGTTTCACTATGGTTGCAAGCTTTGGGTGAGACTGAGCCCCTCTCCCACCTGGGCCCACCACTCAAGACTGCTTCCTGATTCCCAGCACAGGCAAAACAACTGAGGTCTGCCTCAGCACCAGCAGAGACCCCTTTAATCTTCCCCTGGTCAGCCACTTGGCCCTCTCACCAGACTGTGAGCTTAGTTCCAGAAGAAGCTACCACTGCAGCTGATTCAGAGGCTGGGGGGGGGGGGCGGGGCGGGGCGGGGGGGGGGGGGGGGGGGGCGGCGTCCGGCCTGATTCGGCCTGTGCTGAATCTGCATGCAAGGCTCTCACTCTGGTACAACAGACCTCTCCTGTTGACCTAAGCCATTTTTGGCTGGAAAATGATCTCACATCATCCTTTTGTGGGTTCTGCTGCTCCTGGAATTGTCCTGTGGCATTATTTGGAGGTTTTTGGGGTAATCTTGCGGGAAGCTTTGAGAAATCACTGCCTTTCCTCCACCATCTTGGCTCTGCCCTCCCCGCCAAATCCTTTAGCAGGCCAATTCCTTAAACATAGAAATCCTTCCTCCATTTGGACAGTTTGCTTTCTTAGCTCATAAGCATTTTTTTAAAAAGTACAACTTGCAAGAAACTAAAAAGTTGACTAAAAAGATTAAAAGAATTAGGTTTTCTGCAAATAAGATTATGGTAAAAGCCATGGGAAATAGTCATTGAGTAGAAAATGAATATATGATTTTGAAGCCAGAATTTCTAGCATGAATTTGATGAGGAATGCTTTGCTAATTACCTGGGCTTATCATTTAACCATTTTTTTTATGGCTTAGGCCATAATCTTCAAGGATGACCTCTAAATTGACCCTATTGGTAATTGATATTGAGCCCAACTAGGTAAGTAAGGACTATGGTCACCTTGGGTAAACTTGGTAAATTTCAGTTTCAAGTTTAGAAGTCATTTCAAGAAGTTTCTTTTGAAAGTGTTTTTTTTTTCTTCTTGGATATTCGAGGAAGAACATTGTGAATTTTAATTTATGTTTTTAATTCAAGGCATTTTCCTTTCTTTTTAGTTTTAGCATTTCCTTTTAAAGGGAAGCAAATTCATTCATTCATTCATTCATTCATTCATTCATTCATTCATTCATTCATTCATTCATTCATTCATCTATCTACTTATCTATGGGACACGGGCAAAGATTAAACCTGATTCTCATCAAAGTTGGCACAAAGAGGGAACAACAAATACACTCAGTTTGATATAGAAATCTATCTTACCCTATAGGGAAGTTCAGATAGGAATGGTGATAATGGAGGGGGAGGGAGGAATGTTAAGGGGGAGGGAATATTGGGGAAGGTGGTGATCATAGGTAAGGCATTTATGGGAAAGGATAGGGTGGGGGTCAGAATGGGAAGGATGAGCAGATGAAAAATAGCATGGAGAGATATAGACAGTTAGTCATTATAACTATAAATATGAACACATTTGAGGCAGAGTTATTGATACATGTGGGGTGAATGTAGAGAGTTAGAGCAGGTTCTATTGTGCTTCATTTGGAGCAAGGAAAGTAGGGATAGCAATTATGATTTCAGACAAAACAGAGGCAAAAATAAATCTAATTGGGGGAGTTGGGGAGGGAAACTATATTTTGCTGAGGGGTACCATGGACAATGAAGTCATATCAATACTTAGCATGTATACACCAAGTAGTATAGCATCTGGGTTTTTGAAGGAAAAGTTGAATGAGTTGAAAAATCTCTAGGACCAGATAGATTCATAAGTGAATTTCTAACAAACTTTTAAAGAATAATTAATCACAATACTATATAAATTATTTGAAAAAATAAGAGCTTTAAAAATGCTTGGGAAAACATGTAAGAAATGATGTATTGGGAAGTGAGCAAAACCAAGAGAATACTCTACATAGAGACAGCAATGTTGTTTGATGAAGAACTGTGAATGACTTGACTATTATCAGCAATGCAATGATCCAAGTCAATTCCAAAGGAATATTGATGAAACATACTATCCACTTCCAGGGAAAGATCTGATATTGATGGAAGAGATTGGGGCATGCTATTTTTCACATTCTTTCATTAAGTGACAAATACGGTGATGTTTTCCATGATCACATATGTACAACCCATATTGGATTATTTACCGCCTCTGGGAGGGGGAAGAGGAGGGGGCAAGGGAGGCTAGTGATTGGAATAGAAAAATATAAATAAAAATGTTTAATCTGGAAAGGTGGGGGAGGGGTGTGCTGGGAAGGGTACAGGAAGTATATATGTATTTATATACACACATATATATGTTGTGCATTTATGAGTTATTTAAGTATTATTTATATAATAATTATATTTAAACAAGTTGTCATATAAATTTATATACATTGAAAAAAATGAAGCAAATTATTATTTATTTTTAATTAATTCAATTCAAAATATTCAATTTTGATAATTAATACCCCTGATGACTAGTATAGGTTTTGTGTTTTTGATGGAAAGGAATAGCTTGGCCAACACACGTTAATTTGGCAATGAGATTCAAAAAGGGTATACACAGCTGACAAAACTGATTTACACAAGTGTTTAGTGCATAAATGCTCATGTTATCTTTGTGGTGGTTTCTGCATTGGATTTTATTGCATAGTCTTGGCTTTGGTATAGCAAGTTAAATAACCTTGATTGAAGCATGGAAAGGACATACTGATTTAGCCCCACCCTTGGCTTAGTTGGAAAGTCATTTGTTCACATCGAAAAGGAATAAAAACCTACCTACAGTATTGTTTCTTTTTTTTTTAGTGAGGCAATTGGGGTTAAGTGACTTGCCCAGGGTCACACAGCTAGTAAGTGTTAAGTGTCTGAGGCTGGATTTGAACTCAGGTACTCCTGACTCCAGGGCCGGTGCTTTATCCACTGCACCACCTAGCTGCCCCCTACAGTATTGTTTCTTAATGGTTTGTTGATATGGCAAAAGATGCCATAAGAAGAAAATTAAAAATATTTCATTTACAGTGGCACATTGCTGGGGTGGAGTTAATTAGAATGCCCTATTATTCTCTGAGGCATACAAAAGAGTATAGGTATAGATAACAATGAGTAGAAAGAGCTTCCTTTTCTCTCCATCTCCTCCATCAGAGATGGTTACCTCTAGACTGAGGGCAAAGGGGAGATATTTGACTAAACTTTACCCCCAAAATTGAGAAAGGTAAAGGTAAAGGTATGGAGAAAACCACTGCTTTGCTAACCCAGTACCCTGACCATCTCTCTCTATTTCCAATGAGCAAGAAGGAGAAAGTCTAATCAGTCAATCAGTCAATAAGTACTTACTTTGTGCCAGGCACTATGTTAAGAAGTAGGGATGCAAAGAGGCAGAAAAAAAACCTAGTAGCTGCTCTCAAAGAGATCACAGTGGAATGGCAGAGATATCATGAAAACAGCTATGTACAAACTATGTACAAAAGATTATATATATATATATATGCACACACATGTATATGTATGTATGTTATGTACACCCAATTTTAGATATATCTAAGATATATATATATTTATCATACATATATGAGTTAATATTTTATATATATATATATATATATATATATATATATATATATAGAGAGAGAGAGAGAGAGAGAGAGAGAGAGAGAGAGAGAGAGAGAGAGTTAATCAACAAAATTTAGAAGAGATGTGAGGGAACATCATCTCAGTGACCTGCTCCCACACAAACACACTGAAGGTAGAGAAATCAAAGTCACTGTCTCCTGTATTGTTCTCATTTAGGGATCCTCCTAAGTAATCCTTCCTAGTTAAGGAAGGTATAAAAAAGGGAGACTCCAAGCACTAGATTTAGAATTGGGAAGAATTGTAAGGCGGTTCCAAACCAATCCATACAATTGAAAAAAGCCCTCATTCGATTCAACTTTCCTTATATTTTTTGTCCAACTCTCCTCCCCTTCATGACTAAGTTCCTTGAGAAATCCATCTATACTCAGTATTTCCATTTCTTTTCCTCTGGTCTCAGACACTTTCTGGTTATGTAACTCTGGGCAAGTTTTTGTTTACCTTGGTTTCCTCCACTATAAAATGTGGGTTAATAATAGTCCCTACCTCACAGGGTTGTGGTGAAGAACAAATGAGATAATACTGTAAAGCTCTATCACAGTCTGGCACATAAGTAGGCAGTGTATAACTATTATTACTTATTATTATTATTATTACTTTTTCTAAAACTGCTACAATTTGACTTCCAACCTCATCTTTCAACTGAAACCACTCTCTCCGTAGTTGACAATGATCTCATAATTGCTCAAGGTAACGGTCTTTTCTTGTTACTCATCCTTCTCCACCTCTTCAACCTTTAACACCAAAGATCTCCATCTTTTGTATACTGCCCTTTCTAGGTTTTTGTGACACTACAGTTTGTTCTCTTGTTTGGGATGGCTCCTTTTCATTCTCCTTTGTTGAATCTTCATCTAGATCATACCCAGGAAGAGGGGGTGTGACTCAAACATCTGTCCTGGGCCCACTTATCTTCTTTTTCTTAGCTACTTCACTTTGTGATTTCATCATGATTGGGGGATTAAAATCCTATAGATATGATTCCCAGATCAATATAACCTCTCTCTTGAGTTCCAATCTCACAACACTTGCTGTCTTTTGGACATCTCACATCCTGCAGACATCCCAAGCTCAATGTGTCAAAACCAGAATTCATCATTTTCTCATCTAAACTCTCCCCTCTTCCCTTGTTGTTGTTCAGTTGTTTCAGTTGTGTCCAACTCTTAATGACCCCATTTGGGGTTTTCTTGGCAAATATACTAGAAAGGTTTGCCATTTTCTTCTCCAGCTCATTTTACAGATGAGGAAACTGAGGCAAAAAGGGTTTAGTGACTTGCTCAGGGTCACACAGCTAGTAAGTGTCTGAGGCCAGATTGGAATTCAGTTCTTCCTGAGTTCAAGCCTGATGCTCCATCCACTGTGCTATCTACCTTCCTGCCTCTCCATATATCCTATGATCCAGTGACACTGGCCTCCTTACTGTTCCTTGTACATGACATTCTATCTCCTGTTTCTTTGCCATTTCTCTGGTTGTCCTTCATGCTCAGAATGTTCTACATCCTCACCTCTTCCTTCTGGCTTCTTCAGGAGGCTTTTCTGGGTCCTCCCCTTGCTAGTATCTTCTCTTTGAGATTATCTTGTATGTCTAATTTTTTTGCATGTCCTCTTTCACTTTAGAATGAAAGTTCCTTGGGTGGTGCAGTGGATAAAGCACTGGCCCTGGATTCAGGAGGACCTGAGTTCAAATCCAACCTCAGACGCTTGACACTTACTAGCTGTGTGACCCTGGACAAGTCACTTAACCCTCATTGCCCTGCAAAAAACCCCACAACTCCCCTCCCCCCCAAAAAGAATGAGAGTTCCTTGAGGGAAGTGTCCTTGTGTTTTTGGTTTTTGCCTTTTTTTGTATTCCTGGCACTTAGTATAGTGCCTGGCCTATAGTATTTAATAAATGTTTGCTGACTAATTGACTGACAGTGGCACAAAAGCCCAGAGAGGAGAGAATATCCTGGAAGAGAGAGTGGCCAACAATATCAAATGTTTCAGAGAAGTTATAAAGGTAAGGGCCATTGAATTCAGCAATTAAGAGATTGCTGGTAACTTTGGAGAGAGTGGCTTTGGTTGGTGATGAGGTCAGAATCTAGATTGCAGAAAGTTTAGAAGAGTGGGAGGAGAGGAATAGGGAGCATTGAGTTTTAAAAGCTTTTTCAAGACAGAATTAGAAGGAACCTTACTGTTCATCTCATCCAACCCCTTCGTTTAAAAACTGAGAAAACAGGGGCAGCTAGGTGGAAAAGTGGATAAAGCACCGGCCCTGGATCCAGGAGTACCTGAGTTCAAATCCGGCCTCAGACACTTGACACTTAACTAGCTGTGTGACCCTGGGCAAGTCATTTAACCCTCATTGCCCTGCCAAAAAACCAAAAAATCAAAAACTGAGAAAACAGACTCAGAGAGGTTAAGTGATTTGTCCAGTGTCACACAGCTATAGGAAATGTGGTTAAGTTTTTAAGATTATACCCATCTTAGTACACAGTACTCTTCTGTCTAGGAAACAGTGATATAATTGAGTTTCTACCTTTATCTACCACCCAATACTTCCAAAATCTCACAAATTTAAATAGCAACTGGAACTACTTCTGAGTAGAGGCAGCTAGGTGGTACAGTGGATAGAGCTTTGAGCCTGACATTAGGAAAACCTACATTTAAATTTGGCCTCAGACACTGACTAGGCATTTGACCCTGGGCAAGACACTTAGCCTCAGTTTGCCTCCATTTCCTCAACTGTAAAATGGGGATAATAATAGCACCTACCTCCCAGGGTGGTTGTGAGGATAAAATGAGATAATATTTCTTCTACCTATTTTGATATAAATTCTTATTCCCTTCCCCTTTCCCACTTTTGAATAGATGGATGATTGAGATCAAGATGCATAAGGCTGGAATGAATCTCTCCTTCTCTGATGGGTTTTCTTACTTTTACCTCCCAGGGTAAACTAATGTCACTGTCCATCACCAAAATGGGAAGCCTGGTTCAGAACTGAAGGAAAACAGTTGATGTTTTTGAATCTTTTACACCTCAAAGAAAGGACTAGAGTGGTTATCACCACTGCTAAAGGGTTAGAGAGGAATGGTCTATTAGAAGCTAAAAGGAAGTAGGGCAAGGGAGGGGGAAGCTATAGGGAAGGGGAAACTAAAAGAGCTGGAGAAAGGTTGGGGTGAGGGACATAGAAAGTGGAGTGTGGGGAGTGGTGATAAAAACTTGAATTTTGCAACCAGAGGTCTATAATTCTAATGAAAATCTTACTTGATTCCTTTTCTACCATCTCAAATTTATTTTGTCATTTCTATCCTGAGAGGCAGGATAGAAGTGCAACCAGCATTTTGATTAGTTAAAACAGAAAATGTGATGCCTAGAAACCCACAGCTGCTGTTATAGACAGGATTCATAGCAGGTTGCTTTGTTAGTAAAATGTGCTGCAGAAAAGAGGGAAGTGATGGTAATAGTAAAATGATTAATAAAGTTCATAGAAAACTTTCAGTGCCCCAAGAATAGTTTTCACTGTCAAAAAGCAATGTTGGGGGCAGCTAGATGGTGCAGAGGATAGAGCACTGGCCCTGGAGTCAGGAGTACCTGAGTTCAAATCCGGCCTCAGACACTTAACACTTACTAGCTGTGTGACCCTGGGCAAGTCACTTAACCCCAACTGCCTCACTAAAAAAAAAAAAAAAAGCAATGTTGATTCATGGGAAGACTATAACTAGTTTACCCTTTTGTGCTCCATATGGAAGAAAGAGGTTGTAACTTTTAAGAGCTGGAGCCATGTCTGAGTCCCTGAAAGGTGCTTTTGCTTTCTGGTGCTCAGCCAGGCTACCTGTTTACTCAAATAAATTCACAGGTTGAGGACCCTAAAATAGTGTGTGACTCACATGGTGAATCTGAGAGGCAACACATGTACCTGTCTCTCTCCTCTGTTAAGTTAGCCTGTCAGCTTGCTAATAAAGTCCATTCCTTGGAAATAAAGGGAAATGACCTGAAAGTAAAGAAAGTTAAGACAAGGAAACTGGGGAGCCAAGCTAGAAAAAAAACCATGTAGAAAATCTGTCCTGACAAAAGAGAATTTGCTTTTCATGGACCAGAAGACTTGGAAGTACCATTGTGATTTGCAAGTTATTCTTGCCAGGAATAAACAATTGGAGGTAATAAAAACTTTTAGTTTTCCTGGTAACTGTGCTTGAGCAAAACAAAGTTTGTATCTTTAGCCCTGGAGGGGGAAGGGAAAGGAAGAATCCTTTTAGCTTTACTTAGAGGTAGAAAGCTAATAAAAATAATCTTTAAAAAAAACAAACAAGGAAAGCGACTATAAAAATCAGGGCAGGGTCATTGCAAAATGAAAATTTTTGAAAGGACAAAGAGATGGCTAATTCTGTTTGCAGTTAAGCCTTGGCTAATTCTGTTTGCAGTTGAGCCCCTTGTCTGATTTGTTGGCAGAGAGTACCTGCTCTAAGAGGAGAATTTATTTGCCATACTTCTGAATAAGACTTAAAGGATGTCTGAAGAAGAGAACATAGTAATAAACTTTTAGGGGTCTGAGGATTAAAGGAGTTTAAGCAAACAATTCTATGTTCATATAAACTCTAGAAACAGGTCTAAGGAAATTGGAATCTTGGACTTTGTGATGGATTGAAATATAACCTATTATGTTGATTTCCTTGGTACTGGATATTCGGTCATTGAATTCCTTTTGCTAAAATGGTGCCTCATAAAGCTTTTATTTTGTTGTCTCACTGTGTGGCCCAGCTATGTGAACCTAAGCTAGAAGCAGTCTCTAACTTAGGATCACTTGTATAGAACTAGGACCACAAAAACATTTTTCCATAGAAATTATCTGGTCCAAAGAAAGCTATTTAATTTATAATATAGTTGAACTACTTTGAATAGTCCTCAGTCTCCTTGGTTGGATAATCACTCATATTGTACCCTCCAACTGTAAAGGTACACAAGGCTCTGTTTTGGGTCCCTTTCTCTTTTCCTGCTATAGATATAATTTCTTTCTTGATTTCTCATAATGCTTACTGGTCTTTACTCAGATTTTTGAGCTATCTTTTGAGGAAGATAGGTGGCTACCTAAATAGAGCACTGGTCCCAAAGTCAGGAAGGCCTGAGTTCAGATCCTGCCTCAGGTACTGACTTGCTTTGTGAGCCTGAGCAAGTCATATAATTTTTTTCAACCTCAGTTTCCTCATATCTAAAATAGGAATAATAGTAGCACCTATCCTCCAGGGTTGTTGTGAGAATAAAATGAGATAATATTTGCAAAGTGCTTTGCAAACCTTACAATATAAATGCTAGTTGTTATTACTCTATTTTTCATGTAGTTCCAGATTTTCTTTGAGCTAATTATAGCATAAGTTTGAGTTCATCCTTTCAATTTAAAACTTGATGCATTTTTATTACATGTATTTCCTATAGATGTGCTACATGCCAATAACATACAGTGAATTATCAATGTAGAATCTCAGAATCACCATAACACATGTATAGAGCATTAAAGGAAGCTGAGCATTTGTACAATATTTTGATTGCACGTGTCTTTGGAAGATATGTGTCAACTATGTTGAGTGTTTGGAGGAACATCTACTGAGAGAAATCTATTAACACCTCATTTGGGATGAGTGATTTAGTGTCTGATTATGGGTGATTTGGTTGAATGGGTTGTTCTTTGTTGGTGTTACAAGTTCTGCACAATTCCTTTGTGCTGGACCTATGAAAGGGAGTCTTGGTTATAGAGTTACTTCTTTCCCCTACCCCTCCTTTTTTTCTAAACCAATCCAGAGAGAACTGAGACCTAAAGACATGAAAGCAGACTTTGTTCTCCAGTAGGGTGATACTTATATATCAGCAAACACACATGCATCACTCTTAGAAACTGGCCTATTATCCCTCCTTCAGCAACAGAAATGGCAGCCTCTTAACCCAAGAGATGGCAGGAATGGAAAAGCCAGAGTTGTTGTGCCCCAAGTTTCTGGATCCTAAGTCACTATGGAACCTATCAGAGGCATGTTTTGTTTGCTAATTATCTCAAGCCTGTTGTATTTGCATATGCTCTCAAGCATGATGCTCCAGGAGAGGGAAATTATTCCAAATGGCTATATTGGAGAATTCTGGGCTCAAGTCTTCTGGAAGAAAAATGGGATTACTAAGAAGTATCAGATTTTGGGGGAGAAAATGATAGAACATGTGGTCCCAAAGGTGAAGGAGCAAAAAATCTGGACTTTGTTCTTTGCAACCACTATGTTGTTTGTACAGTGCTGGTCTGGTGAGAACCCAGGTTCATTTCCCTTCTGAGGGAAATACAAGTCTTTAGTGTAGTGTAACAAGACCTACATGGGTGCCTGGGATTACAGAAGAGACTCACCAAAGTGTTATGGGATTACTTCTCCAGAAGTGCCAAATTTGATTTGCTTCTAAGAACAAGTAGATTCCAAACCATATGATGGTACTTTGAATCTGGTGGATTTTATAGACCCTAGAGAGGGAGAAAAATTATATTGATTGTTCGTGAGTGTTTTCAATATTCTGTCTGTGGAATAAAATACTATGCATTGTTTCCTTGAATGCTTGCATAGAACTAGGAGACACTTTTACTCATATCTGCATGGACCTAAACATAAACTATGTTCTGAGATTCCCCAGAGGAAATTCTGTGTAGGGGCAAAATGCATAATAAAGATATCCTTGAAACCCTTCCTCTTCCCAAATTAAATCCAGTTCATGGAAACATAGAACTTGGGGCTCTGGTCATAGGTTGCACATGTATTTTTAGTATTTCATATCTAATTTCACCCTTTCCTAGCCAGGAGAATTATAGGCACATCTATGACTAACTGATAGACAAGGAAAGAGGTTCTTCTGTGAAGAAATAGCAGGGATCTATAAGAGAGAACTCTCAGTGAAGAAGGCATGAGCTTCTTCAAGTAGGACCTATAGGTTCATTTTTTTTTGGCATAGAGGTTCCTTGATAGAGTACTGAACTTAAAGTCAGGAGCTTTGGATTCCATTCAGGACTACTACTAATTAGCTACGTGCTCATAGGCAAGTAAGTCATCTATAAAATAGGCATAATGAATCTTACAACCTATAGCCCATCATAAACCTTGGTTTGATTCTCCACCAACAAAATTTTCTCCCAACAACTCCTTTCTTTTCCTGTTTCTTTTTCTTCTTCCTGTTTTCTTATCTATAAAATGGGATCTGTAAAACTCCCATGGTTGTTGTGAGATTTAAATGAGACAATACCTGTAAAGCTCCCAGCACAGTGCCTGGCACAGTTAAGTAAGCACTCTATAAATGTTAGCTATTATTAGCTATTGCAGGCAGAGGTTACGTGACCATTTGTTGGAGTTGTTATAGAGGGGAATCTTAACTGGGTACAGGCTGAAGTAAAGTCCCTCCATTTCTGAGATTCTGTGACTCATCCCAGAACTCCTTTCTTAACACCACAATAGATGACATGACATTTATTGTGTAAGAATTACTATTCCCTAGACAGACACCAGATCAAGGTACTCCTAGGGATTCAAAGATTTAAAGAAAAAATAAAAGGCGTAGCTTTTGCTCTCTCTATAGCTGCTTTTTACTGAGGGTAGTGGGGATAGAGTGGGTGAGGGTAGGAATGAGATGGAATGATATGTAAAAGGATAAGTATAATTAACACAAGGTAGGACGTGATCGGCCAAAGGAGAATGCCAAATGTTCTAGGAAGGAAGCAGTACTTTGATCTTGGGATGGGGGGTGACTGAGGGGGGCTCAGGCTAGGCCTTATGTGAGATACAATGCCTGAGCTGAGTGGTAAAGAAAGAGAAATAGTCTGAAAGCCCAAAGGAGATGAAGATACATTGTATTCCAGGCATAAGGGATACAGGCATGTTCTCTCTCCGTGAATCTCATTAAGTTTTCTATGTAAAGGGGGGCAGCTAGATGGTGCAGTGGTAAAGCACCAGCCCTGGATTCAGGAGGATCTGGCCTCAGACACTTGACACTTACTAGTTGTGTGACCCTGGGCAAGTCACTTAACCTTTGTTGCCCTGCAAAAAAAAAAAAAAAACCCAAACAAGTTTTCAATGTGAGGTTTTACACCTTTATTGTTGTTGTTCAGTCTGACTCTTTGTTGCCCGTTTGGGGATTTCTTGGTAAAGACACAGGAGTGGTTTGCCATTTCCTTCTCTGGCTCATTTTAAAGATGAGTAAACTGAGGTAAACAGGGTTGAGTGACTTGCTCAGGGTCACACAGCTAGGAAATGTCTGAGGCAGGATTTGAACTCAAGAAGATGAGTCTATCACACTCTGTCCAGTGCCCCTTTTACACCTTGGAAATGTTATAAACCAGGACTTAGTTTGTTTGCTCATTCATTCATTCATTTATTTTTTTGTGGGGCAATGAGGGTTAAGTGACTCACCCAGGGTCACACAACTAGTAAGTATCAAGTGTCTGAGGCCAGATCCTCCTGAATCCAGGGCCAGTGCTTTATCCACTTTGCCACCTAGCTGTCCCCCAGGACTTAGTTTATTGTTCTCTTGATAATACAAACTTTGGAAAGTGATGGAGAAAATGTTAGTAATACAGATAAAACTTAAAATATACACGCATACATTGTTTTCCCTAGGGAGCCAGTTGTTGTTTTTGTTTTTTTGGGGTTTTTTTGTTGTTTTGTTTTATTTTAGTGAGGCAATTGGGGTTAAGTGACTTGCCCAGGGTCACACAGCTAGTAAGTGTTAAGTGTCTGAGGCCGGATTTGAACTCAGGTCCTCCTGACTCCAGGGCCGGTGCTCTATCCACTGCGCCACCTAGCTGCCCCCTGTTGTTGTTTTTTTTAGTGAGGCAATTGGGGTTAAGTGACTTGCCCCAGGGTCACACAACTAGTAAGTGTTAAGTGTCTGAGGCCAGATTTGAACTCAGGTCCTCCTGAATCCAGGGCCGGTGCTCTATCCACTGCGCCATCTAGCTGCCCCTGAGAGCCAGTTGTTAAAAAGTTTGCCAGAGCACTGCTGCCTGCATAAATGTATAGACAAATGACATGCCACAGAATCATAGATGAGAGCTGGAAAGGACCTTAGAAACCATCTTGTCCAACTCCCTTATACTACAGTTGAAGAAGCTGAATTTTACAAAAGTTAAGGCCTAGGATCCCATAACTAGAGGTGGGATTTGAACCGAAGTCTGTCTTCTCTGACTCCAAGTCTAACCCTCCTAAATCATTCCAGGACACTGTTTGAAGAACAGCTGGTAATAAATACAGTTTGGCTGGAACATGAAATGTGACAAATTGATAATGTTGGGAAATAAGACTGGAAAGGTAGGTTTTAACCAAGTAGTGGAGGGTTTAAAATCCCAGGCTAAGAAGTTGGTATTTTATTCCATATACAGGAAATAGGGAACCACTGAAGGTTATTGACCAGGAAAGTGGGATGGTGAGATATGTGCCTTAAGAAGATTATTTTGATGTGTGTATCAAGAACAAATTAGAAATTGCAAAAGCTGGAGGTAGAGAGACTGCTTAAGAAGCAATTATAATAGTTGAGAAGAGAGAGTGAAGCCTGTAGGAATGCAGAAAAGAAGATAGATATGGGGAGAGATGCTGTGGAGGTAAATTCGACAGGACTCAAGACTTACTGGACATTGTGGGGGCATCAGTGAGGGAAAGGCAAGCATCAAAAAAATAATTTAGCCTTGAAACCAAGGATTTTATGATCATCCTTCTGACTCTAGTATTCTTTGCTATTGCTAGAACAGGTTGTTTTTCCAGACGGAACTTTCTTTTCTGACTTCCCTGATAAAAATCCACTGACTGTGACCTTCCTGATGGAAACTCACTGGGTTCCAGGTTACGGACAGCTTTGAAATGATAGACAATACACACTCCAGAGTCATTCAGCAGTGGACATCTATCCCTTACCCAGCTGGCAGCTCCAGCAATCTTTATGCTGAGTCATGCCTTCTTCCCCAGGAGAGTGGTTTACTATTCTCCAGATTCACAATTAGAAAAAAAGTCTTAACCCACTAAATAGAAATTGAAATCTTAGCCCATATAAATAGCAAATGATTCCCCTCAACAGTAAGCCAGGGTCTGGTACCACACATGAGATGATGTCCTGTAAAAACATTTGGGGATGAAAAGCAGTTAGTTGAAACAAGTTGTTGAATTAAATGTTTCCTTTTGGATATTCTACTAGCTCATTATACAGTCTCATAGCAGGTTATTTAAATGAGAGCTATTTTGTGTTGGTGGGTGAAAGGTCAGGAAAAGGATAGAGCAAAGTAAATTGAGATTATTGCATTGTTCATTGGATTGAAAAATAATTACTCTTTTTGCTAAAAGTCCCAAAGGAATAAGCACCAGAAAACTATTTATTCATATTAAAGTCTGCAGCCAAGCAGGCCGGTTTTTAGAAGCTAGGTTTTCTATTTTGCCATTAAAATGGTTAAATGAGGAAGTTCCAGGGTACAGTAGTCAGGGGATACCTGACATATGAGTCCTTCACAGGAAACAGCGTCCATTTTCTGGCTACCCCCAGTATAACCTGAATTAGCTATTAGCTAGGCAGGGGCAATTTAAAAGCTGATAGATTTTAAGCTGAAAAAAAAACTTAGAAGACATCTAGTTCAGTCTCCTAATTTTACAGATGAAGGAGATGAGGCACAGAGAGATTCAATTATTTGTCCACTTGTCTGTATCTGCTAAGTGTCTGAGCCCCAGGTCTGGGCTCTGCTCTATTCCAGGCCTTGAAAGCAATAGTCATTATGAACTGATTCCACTAGGTCCTTTCAAGGAGAGAACATGCAACCTTTGTGCTATTTCTAGTGGAAAAAATGATCACTAATTAATCTGAGGTTGGAATAAAAGGCCTTCAATTCCTCATTGTTCCAAGGAGCTGATGCTCAGATTTGGAAGCTTTGTTAGTGGAGGACTAACCGTAACCGGAAAGTTTTCAGATGTGGGCCTGATGCAGGCTGGTTAGACTAGACCCAATTCCCCAGAGGGAGGCAACTTGACAGCCTGATGTAGAGCTAGAGAGGATCCCCTCACTTTTTGGATGAGGAAACTGAGGCCCAGAGAAGTGACTTGTTCAAGATCTCATGGGTCCTATGTGGTAAAGACTGGACCACCACTGATATCAGACTTTCTACCAACCCCTGTGTTTATCTTTTATTTAACCTCCTCATGATTAGTGTATTCAAGGGCACCTGGTGCCTGTTTACCTTAGATTGGTGCACTTGTAAAAGGTTCCAGATCCCTTTGTTTACCTCAGTGTGAGACTACATAGCTTCTGACAACCAAGGGTCGGGTCACCTGGAATCACTTTATACAGTACAGATAAAGCTGATTTCTAGGGAGCAGTTATGCAGCAAAATTGAGACTCGAGGGTGGTGAAGAGCACACATCTCCTTATCTTTCTGTCTGTCCTCCTGCCCCCACAGCCAACTGGTCATTTATATGTTTTCATATAAATTTTACAATTTTATAGATTTATATTAGTATATTATATATAATTCATGCATGTACGTGTGTATGTGTGTGTATATATATATATATATGTATATGTATATACATAAATGTTACAATTCCAATCTGGATGAGGGCTTAATTTTTTTTTTTTTTGGTGAGGCAATTGGGGTTAAGTGACTTGCCCAGGGTCACACAGCTAGTAAGTGTCAAGTGTCTGAGGCCAGATTTGAACTCAGGTCCTCCTGAATCCAGGGCCAGTGCTCTATCCACTGTGCCACCTAGCTGCCCCTCAAAAATTAATCTATTGCAGCACCTAGTGAGGTCTACAGTACCTCTGTTTGGCATCAAAGCTCTTGACAATTTGGCTCCAACCTACTCTAGCTGCCTTATTATATATTACTTTCTTTGCACACACAAAATAGTTCAATCAAATTAGTTTTCTTCCTGTTCCTCACACATGGCATCCCAATGAGGTAAGCCTAGGCTGCTAGAAACAGGGAGAAAGAACATATTAGCACAGGTTCTGGGGAAAGGTGGAAGCTATTGTGAATTGAGGCCAGCCAGAGGCCTGGGCTATGATCCCAGAAATTACAGTATAAACCAAGACCCAGGTCTGGTGAGAGGGCCAGGGAATCATAAGCTTAAGCAGATTTAGGAAACTTGGGAGCTATCCAGATGACTTTGAGTGGATTTCTTGTACTCATTTTAAAAGTAATTCTACCTTTGTATATTATTTCTGAACTTAATTGTATCCCTTCCAAAATAAACCCTACAAAAGCACACCTGGATTCCGGAGTGTTTGGCAGAGGAGGGAAAAAAAAGAATAACACGTTTGGCATTGTAAACATCTCGGGGTACAGACATCACTGATTTGAGGCGCTAGGTTAGCCAGAGACAAGTTCAGGTTGTAACTCATTTGTACCTCTCATCCTGTGCAATTCTTGTCCTTGTTCTTACACAAGTACTTCATAAAAGAGTTACCCTTTTTGTAAGTTGGCAGCCTACCTTTGGGTCTTTTCACATTTCGTGGTTATTTGTGCTGTTTGTTACTGCTAGCCTGTGTTACATGAGAAGTCCATCTTCTTTACCCGTCATATATTTCCTTGATAGTTTTTACTCAGTATCTTGCATCCACATCATCCTTGATATTCCACCATGCATCTTTGGCTCATTGGCTGTTTTAATTCTCTGATGATGGTCTTTCAAGATTCATAGTCCTAGAGTCATCACCAGGAGAAAATGGATGATAAAAAATGTGCTTTGGCAAAGAGAAGCTTGGAAAGATTGAAAGGACCATATGATTTCTGAAATGTGATCCAGTCCCCTCTTGTTTTTGTTTTTGTTTTTTTTTGCGGGACAGTGGGGGTTAAGTGACTTGCCCAAGGTCACACAGCTAGTAAGTGTCAAGTGTCTGAGGCCGGATTTGAACTCAGGAACTCCTGAATCCAGGGCCGGTGCTTTATCCACTGCACCACCTAGCCGCCCCCCCCCCAGTCCCCTCTTTTCCTTCTGTTCTGTTCAGGGTCCAGCTTATTCTCCAACTACAGTCCTTGTCTAAGAGATATCATCTAATGGATTAACTTGCATGTTGTAATCCAAATGGTATGCCTGCTTTGTTCATTTAGTTTTTCCTTTGTGGATCGCAAAGTCAGTCTCTCTCTCTTTTTTTAAAGTCAGTCTCTTTTGAGTGACTTTGGGTTTTATTGATAAAGTCCTTCAGGATTACAGGGTCTACACAATACCACCAGAAAAAAGGAACATCTGGGGAACCTCAGCATCTGGAGAATCTCTCTTCCATTTTGGGTCCAAATAAAGTAAATAAATAAATGTAAAATCCAGGAAACCTAAATTCAGGTTTTTTTCCATATATATTAATTGATTATATACTTACATTTGGGGGAATTAAAAAAACTTTAACATTATTGAAAATAGAAAAATAAGGCAAATATTTAAGAGTAAAATTACTTTCATAAAAACATGACTAGTTCTGGTGATTAGATCCTTGTTCATATAATGATGATAATGTTGATGACAATAATAATAATAATGACATTTATTTCATACAATAATATTCACAAAACATTTTACAAATATTATCTCATTTTAACCTCACAACAACCATGGGATATAGACACTATTGTTATTTTCTTCTTCCAGATGAGAAAACTGAGACAAACAGAGGTCAAGTATCTTGGTCAGGGTCACATACATTAACATCTGAAGCTGGATTTGAATTCAGTTCTTTTTTCTATTAAATGTCAATTATTGAATAAAAGCAATAATGAAAAGGTAATAATATCTAGTGAACAAACAATCATTCTTACTGTCAGGAACATATAGGTTCAAATCCTTCCTCTGGCATATTATATGGCCATGGACTAGTCATGCAACCTCTCAGGTCTTCATTCAACACTGCTAAACTATTCCTTATACCAAGAAGCTCCTTACCAAGAAGGATTTCCATATAAGATGGGAAACCTAAATTAAAATCCTGGATTGGGCCCTTAAGTAGTTGTGTGACCTTAGGCAATTTTGTTTATCTCTAAAATGGATATAATAACCTCATAAGGTTAAAATGAGATGGAAACAAGGATATAATATAATCTCAAATATTGGAGAAATGTTATGAGCTTTAGGAAATTAAATTGAAATATTCAAGGTTCAAACATTTATTTGGTTCTATGTGGGCAGCATAGTACAATAGATAGAGCACTAGGTTAGGAATCAGGAAAAATCGTCTTCATGAGTTCAAATCCAGTCTCAAATACTAATTAGCCTGTGTGACCCTGTGCAAGTCACTTACCCCTGTTTGCCTCAGTTCCTCATCTGTAAACTGAGCTGGAGAAGGAAATTGCAAACCACTGGAGTATCTTTACCAAAAAAATCCCAAATGGGATCATGGAGAGTCAGACACAGCTGAAATGACTGAACAACAACAAAAGTATTCAAGACTCTGCTAGGCCCTGGGAGTAAAAAAAAAAACAAAAACCCAAGTTCAAAACAAACAAATAAACAAAAACCTCAGTCCCTGGATTCAAGAAACTTCTGTTCTAAGAGGGGAAGACCACATATATAGGCAGGAGTGGGCAAGGAGGGATGTTTTGAACAAGGAAGCAGAGGAATGGTGAAAGGAGTCAGAGCCATCGATTGACATGACCTTGTCAGGAATGGCAGTATTGATCAGATAACTATCCATAGAGCTAGAACTGAAAAAGGAGGTCAGAGGGGAGGAGAAATGCTTTCATAGCTCACCTAAAATCCACAGTCCTAAAGTCCATGATTGTCTTTATCAGACCTAGTCTATAAATTCATTCATTATCTCCCCAAAACCTCTGCCACAAGACTTCCCTGAATTGAGTATTGAGTTTTGACTCTGTAATGATAACCATTGAACATAATTACGGATGGGTTTAAACCACTGAATTGTATGGTTTTTTAAATATGATTTGGGGATTGTGCTAAGGTCAGTACAGCATAGGTTGGTTAAAGAAGATGGAGGTGGGGAGGGAGAGAGACAGAGAGAGAGAGAGAGAGAGAGAGAGAGAGAGAGAGAGACAGAGAGAGAGAGACAGAGAGAGAGAGACAGAGAGAGACAGAGAGAGACACAGAGAGAGAGAGAGAGAGAGAAAGGGAAAGAAAGGGAGGAAAAGAAAGGAAAGGAGAAGGAGGGAAAGGGAGGGACAGCAAGAAAGGAAGTGAGAGGGAGGGAGAGGAAGGAAAGGAGAGAGAAGGAGGAAGAGGAAGGGAGGGAGGGGGATGAATAGGAGAGGGGGGAAGAAAGAGACAGAGAGAGGAACAGAGAAGGAAAGAGTAAGATGGAGGACACAAAAAAGTGTACATATTATTGTCTAGGGTTATGCATATATAAAACTATTCAGTAGCTGGGGGAGTAGGCCTTCTGTAAACCAAATGTCCTGTGACCTACAAGGCATGAGGATGCTGGGTGATCCACAGGAAGGACAGAATTCCTGTCTAGAATTTCAGAGGGTCTGCTGCTTCCCTCCTAACACACACGTTGTACATTCTCTGACCACCTCTCCCAACTCCTTTTTGGGAGGGTGCAAGAGGGAAGAAGGAGGAGGCAAGTAGGAAGTGATGGCACCTCACCTACTATCCAGCCCTACTTCCTGGGAATTTTTGCTTTACATAATGACTTTAATCAATCCATCCATTTATTAAGTGCCTGGGAATTAGAGTTACTACTAAGTGTGAGGCAATGTGCTAAATGTTGGGTTTAATAATGCAAAAGTGAGATAATCTTTGACTTTAGGAGCTTACTTTCCATGTTCCCAGATCTGTAAGTAAAGGCTATATACAAAATGAACATATCAATAGGGAGACAGCAACAACTGGGGAAATGCTGAAGGAGGCAGGAGGTGAGCTGAGCTCTGAAGGGAATTAGGGGTTCCAAGAAGTGTAAATAGAAACAAAAACATTCCAGGCATGGGAAACAGCTTGGGTGAAAGGGTGGGGGCAGGAGCTGGAACTTTGTGGGCAGGGAATAAAGAGTAGGACAGAGAGAGACAGAGAGAGACAGAGAGAGAGAAATTAGTAATTAGTCTGGACGTAATTGGTTGGAGCCAGATTGTGAAGCTTAAGCAAAGAATGACATGGTGACTTTAGAAATGTCTACCTGTTATCTCCATAGAGGATAAATTGGAAGGAAGGAAGGAAATAACCACTTCTTAAGGGCTTTTCTATGTGCTGAGCAGTATGTTAAATGCTTTACAAATATAATCTCCTTTGATCCTCACAACAGCTTTGGGAGTTAGGTACTATTATGACCCCCACTTTACAATTGAAAAAACTGAGACAGAGGTTTAGTGGCTTGCCCAGGGACACACAACTAACAAGTGTCTAAGGTTGAATTTGAACTCGGATCTCCCTGACTCCAGGCCCAGCTACTGTACCACCCATTGTTGTTTCAGTCATGTTTGACTCTTCGTGATCCCATTTGGGGTTTTCTTGGCAGATTCTGAAGAGTTTTGCCATTTCTCTTCTGCAGCTCATTTTACAAATGAGGAAACTGAGACAAACAGGTTTAAGTGACTCACCCAGGGTCACACAGCTAGTGTCTGAGGCCAGATTTGAACTCAGGAAGATGAATCTTCCTAACTCCAGGCCCAGCACTATTGCATCACCCATCTAACTCTAATTGGAGAAGGGTGAGACTTTATAACCTTAGCCCCTGCATAAGATTTGGCTTTTCTATAAAATGAATTAATCTGTTAATGATCAAGATTTCAGTTTTCAAGTGAAAAAGAAAGTGTCATTCTTGGTTTACAATATCAAATGTGGGCTGCTTGGTTGAACTTGACTAATTTTTAATTATATAGGGTTATATTTGTAAATATCTGGCTATAGGGAAAACTACAGGGGAAATGGTTTTATTTAATCCCTAGTCCCTAAACTCTCTTAAGCAGGGACACTAATAAAGATTGTGTTCTTTATCTTAGTTTGCTTGTTGTGTAACCATGGTAAATACAAAGACATTATGGCACTAGATATGTCCTGCCTGTCTCTGATTGCTGTCTCCCCAAACCTCAAAAATGTCTGTTATGTGAATAGGATTGATTGTTTTGCAAAGTTAAAACCAAAGGAGAGGAAAGAATGGGAAGATAAAATTCCAGGCAAGATTCTGAACCACAGCTACTGCCTGTAACATGTTATTCATAAATATCAGTGTTGAAGAAACAGTCTGGCTAAAACTTGTTTTCTTCCAATTGTCGTTTTCTCTCAGAGAACTCCACATACCTGTTTTGTTTAAGATTCAAGAATTTGGCAAATTTCAGACATTACTACAGGGACTATCTTTCAAGTTAAGAACTTTTAAGAGCAGCAAAATAAATAGAAAATCTTTCTCATGTACTCATTTATATAAGGTGCTATGGTAGTTTAAAAATTAATTTCAGATTTGGGGAGTAAAGGATAAAAATGATTAGATCATTTGAAATTCTGTTTAAATATTAGGGGAATAAACCATTCCTTAGAGGAATTACAGATATCTGAAATGAAATGTATCTGAGTAGTTTGAAAACATCCATCAGCCTCCAAAAAAACATATTAACTGTCGAAAGACAATTAATGGAAACATTGACTGGAGTGATGCATTGCATGGAAAAGAACCATCAATAAGATGAAGGGACTAAAAGTGCTGTGGGTTAAATTAACAGGCTGGTCTTTTTTTTTCTGCTAGGTTTTCTTTCCAGTTTAGGTTAATTTCTTTTATGCCTGCACCTCTGAGCTTGTCTTTTCCAATAAATTTGTACCAGACTGTCTCTGATTGCTGACTTTCTAAACCTCAAAAATGAACTTAGATTTTGGGCACTGGTTTTCTCTCTTCTCCTTGTTCCTTCCTTTCATCAGAGATTCTTAACTTGGGGGTCTATCAATTTGTGTTTTTTATTATAAAAGTATTTTATTATTTTCCAGTTATATGTAGAGATAGTTTTCAACATTTGTTTTTATAAGATTTCTAGTTTCAAATTTTTCTCCTTCCCTCCCCTCTCTCCCCCCTCCTCAAGACAGCAAGTAATCTAATATAGGTTATATATGTACAATTGCATTAAACATATTTCTGCATTAATTTTGTTGTGAAAGAAGAATCAGAGCAAAAAGGAAGAACCTCAAAAAAGACAAACAATAGCACCAAAAACAAAAGAAATAGTTTGGTTCAATCTGTATCCACATTCCACAGTTCTTTTTTTTCTTCTGGATTTGGAGAGCATTTTCCATCATGAGTCCTTTGGAACTATCTTGTACCAGTGTATTGCTGAGAAGTCAAGTCTATCACAGTTGATCAACGCATAATGTTGATGATACTGTGTACAATGTATGAACTTGTCTTTAAAAAATATTTTGATAACTGTTTCCTTTGTACTCCTATGTATTTTATTTTCTGCATTTAAAAACAATTCTAAGAAAGGGGTCTGGTTTCACCAGACTGCCAGAGGGTGCCTCAACATGGAAAATAGTTAGTAACTCCTTCTTGCTTTAGTTATTTATTATCTACCCCCAAGCATCTTGGTCAAGTTAGAGAGACTTAAGGAAGATATGGCCAGAGCTTAATTTGATAAAGAGTATTGGTCATATCCTATCTTTATTATAGCTATTGGTATATCTATCTTATCTTTCCTATTAGATTGTAAGATCTTTGAGGGTAGGGACTCAGTCTTATTCTTCCACATTTTCCCAGTGCCTAGGACAGATGTTGGTTTTTAATAAATATAAAGATACACATAGCAGATGTTCAATATATAAACAGTTATTGAATTGAATTTAAGGAAATGAGAGGTAGAGAAAGGGAGGCATAGGGAAGATAAAAATTGGAGTCATTTGAGAGAAGATAGGAGGTGAGTTGAAGGAAGAGAGGCTACATTGATTCTTGGTTCACTAATTTGGATGGTATACATTTTTACAACTTTTCATGATATCTAAAATATGGATGTTTTAAAAAAGATCTTTCAAGATATTATGTCTCATTTTATAATCAACCCAAGCTGCCTCACTGAAGTTTATTACTTTCCTTTAACAATTGTGGGCCCATCTTTATTGTTTCAGGTGAACCTCTTTGTCTTACTGTCTGTGGTCTGCGTCCTGTTGAACCTTGCCGGATTTATCCTAGGCTGTCAGGGGGCCCAGTTTGTGTCCAGTGTACCCAGGTGTGATCTGGTGAGCAGACCTTAAAATCCAGTGTACCTCTGAACTGAAGCTCTCATGTCTGGCTTTCCTAGTATGCAAAAGTATTGATATTTGGCACTGGCAACAGCCACATTTTTTAAAAACAGGAAAATCAGCTGGCCATAACTTCAGCAACATCAATAGTATCATGCATCATTAGTTTGTGAAGAGATGGATTAGAAACAGTTATTTTTTAAAAATTACTCAGTTAAAAACCTGATATTCTATTATGAGGTAAGGGGAAATAATCCTTTAAAATATACAATAACATTTCTATCCAGAATTCAGAAAATCAATGACCTCATTTATGGGAAAGAAGGCTGGGGTTCCAGCAGAAGGTAAAAAAAAGCTCTCTGGGCAGTTGAATAGAGGTCAGAAAGTCTATATATTAAAAACTCATGTCTTTTCTTCATAGTAGAGTCCCTTAGGCTCCCTCCTCCTGGATTTTCTTCCCCTTGCTCCCTTAATTCACCAAAGAAACTGTGGCCTTGGGAAAATCACTTAACTTCTCTGAGCTGTCATTGTCTCCACTAGAAAATGAGGGCATTGAACAAAATGATCTCTGATAATACAGATGTGTGGCACTTTTCAACTTATAAAGTGCTATCGCATACAGTGTATTCATTGTTATTTTTAAAAAAATATTTATTTTTCAAAACATTTACTTCATTTAAAATTTATTTAAAATTTTTAATTTTATTTTTCAAAAATGTATTTACTTTTCAAAAATAAATAAAAATCTTTTCTCTAACTCTCACTTCTTCCTTCATTGGAGGAAAAACCCTTTAACAAAAATGGATAGACAAGTGAAACAAATTCTCACATTGGCCATGTTCAAAAATATATGTCTTATTTTAATCTTGATCTGTGTGAATCACTATGGGTAAAATGCTCAGGAATTGTGGTTGGCCGTTGAATTGTTTTGAGTTGTCTTTCAAAGTTTTTTTGTCTTTATGACATTGTTGTTGTTTTATAAATTATTCTCCTGGTTCTTGCTGATTCAATTCTGCATCAGTTTATACCAATCTTCACAAGGTTTCTCTGAAAATTTTCATTATTTCTTATGGCATAATAGTATCCTATTACAATCACATCCCAATTTGTTTAGCCATTCCATTTCTTTGCCACCACTAAAAGAGCTGCTATATTTTCAACAGTCATTTGATGTGTCCACTCCTTTAGTTGTTGAGTGGAGAGAAAAACTTTCTTATCTGATCTGATTCTTACAAAAACCCTGGAAAAGGGTAAGAGGCAAGAAGGTAGCCATGTGAGAGCATAGTGATGAAATCCTCAGAGTAAGACATAAAGCAGGGGCGGCTAGGTGGCGCAGTGGATAGAGCACCGGCCCAGGAGTCAGGAGTACCTGAGTTCAAATCCGGCCTCAGACACTTAACACTTACTAGCTGTGTGACCCTGGGCAAGTCACTTAACCCCAATTGCCTCACTAAAAAAAAAAAAAAAAAGTAAGACATAAAGTTAGGAAGAGAATGAAGAATGACCAGCCCAGGCCCCTCGCCAAAATGGAGGCCCTAGAAAGGACTCATCAGTGGCAGAAGGTTGGCACAGTGAAGAAATGTTCCAGGGTAAGAAGGCCTTAGGGGAGCAAATAGAATATAAGCTTCTTGAGGGCATGGAATGTCTCATTTTTATATTTGTAACCTCAGCAATGAGTACAGTGCCTAGCACCTAGCAAGTTCTCAATAATGCTTGTTTATTGCTTCTATTGCTTTGGAACATCCAAACAGATTCTTCATGGTATAGACTGGGTATTCATGTTAGATGTATGGGTGAGGGGGAAATGGGGTTATCATTGTAAATTAAAACATTGTCTTTCTTTTTGTCCCCAAGGTGGATCTAGGAGAAGGCAAGATTTGCTTCTGCTGTGAAGAATTTCAACCTACCAAATGTACAGACAAAGAAAACGTGTTGAAACTCTTTCCAGTCCAGCCATGTAGTGCTGTTCACCTTCTATTAAAGGTACCTAAAAATGGATGGCAACCCTGAAGTGGTCTATTGCTGGACAATGCAAACTTTAAAGGACTACATAAATGTTTTCGACTATGATTATTGTGGTAGTTACATTTTTTTAACCAAGAAAAAATAACTGCATGTTTCTCTTTTCATTCTCTAGCATCCCTGTCAAACAGTTAAATAGCTAGATGCAGAGATGAGGAGTTGCCCCTCAGAGAATCAGGGATAGAAATAACGGGAAGGGATTATTGTATCCTCTTAAATTATGTAGATAATTGCTTCTTTTACATTGTCCATAGTGATCCAGCTGTGCAAGGTAGTTATAAGGGACCCAGAATGTTCATGTATCTGTCTTTGTGTAGAATGATATTTATACCTTTTGTTATGGTAAGGCTAGGCCATATTATAGTCCTTTAACTTGGGACTATAAAGCAGGGAAGAGCTATTAGTAAAGTCAGCAGTCATGGTGCCCATTTACAGTTCTATTCCACAGGATAACATTTGTTTGCTAAAGGAAGAGCCCATAGATTGTTAAGAAAGCTCATTCTATGCAGGAAATATAAAAGAAATCCAAGTATATTCTTTTGTTTAACAGGCAAACATTGTAATCTAGAGTTCTATGGCAGTAAGGTAGCACAAGTGAATAGAGCATTTGGGCCTAGAGATAGGAAGATCTGTGTTCAAATCCAAACTCAGACTTACTAAGCTGTATGACCTAGGGCAAGTCTCTTGACCTCTGTCTGCCTCAGTTTCCTCCACTGTGAAATGGAGATAATAAAAGCACCTATCTCCCAGGATTGCTGTGAAGATGAAATAAAATAATACTTGTAAAGCATTCTGCAAACCTTAACATGCTATTTAAATGCTATATATTATTATTGTAATAAGTTCAGGCAATACATGACTATAATTGAAGTGTAAAACTGAGCTTAGTGAAATTATAAAAGTTATTCTGTGAACCTCTGTTTGCCTTAATCCACTAGAGAAGGAAATGGCAAACCACTCCAATATCTTTTGCTAAGAAAACCCCATGGACAGTATTGGTGTGATATGGTCCATAGGGTCACAAAGAGTCGGACACAACTGAACAACAATTTCCCTGTGAAAGTACATTAATAATAGCATCAAATGATGAACATACCAATTTCTTCCATCTCCATCTTAGGTAGTGGGTTTAATATAGCCAGCTACTGACAGCTTCTTCACCCTCTCCTTTCTCTCCATCCCTTCCTTCCCTTTTCTTTTCTCCTTTTTTATCCTTCCCTTCTTTCTGTTTTCCTTCCCTTTCCTATTTTTCACTTTCCCTTTCCCCTTCTCTTCCCTTTTCCTTCTTCCCTCTTTCCCCTTTTTGTTAATTTTTTCCTCTTCCCCTTCAAATTATATTTATTTGTGTAAGGAAGGGTCCACTCAGAGGGAAGGAAATTGGGAATTTGGTGAGGCTTTTTGTTCTCTGGAATTCTGTAGAATTAAGAAATAGCCCTTTCTTGCTCTGGTTCCTGAATCTCTGGAGGAAATCCCTACCTTAGGAGCTTGGGTTATGGAAACAGAAATGTTTGGAGTTCCCTTTGCTACTATTTTAAGATGCTTGTGTAGAAGAGAAGGACATAATTCCCCACAGTCCTGCCTACTTGGTTGCCAGATGCTTTACTTTGGACATCCCATCCAGTGGCCAATGAAATAGAATTAAGGGCTGCAAATCAAATAGAATACTATGGGTTGGGAGGTACAGGAGACTATGGTGAGAGCAGCATTAGAAAAAAAAATTGTCACAACTCTATCAGATGTTTTTCTGCCTGGAATTTCCTCTGGGACACTGACTTGATGTTTATTATAAGATAAAGAGCTGCCCTTAGGACTAGATCTTTCTTAGACCAGAAACTTTTGTGACATTTATACAACCCTTGAATTCCTAACCCTTGCAAAAGAGCAGTTTTGTAAGATGAGAAAAAGAAATGCTTAAGGAATCATTGATTTTATTTAAATTGTTCTTTAAACTTGGTGTAGTATCATGTGCTTCCGATACATTTAATTCCTGAACCATGACTTTTTGGTGGTTTTGTTTTTCTTCCCCATTTCAGAAAGTCCTTTTTGCACTGTGTGCCCTGAATGCCCTGACCACCACAGTTTGCTTAGTGGCAGCTGCCCTGCGTTACCTACAGATATTTGCCACCCGAAGACCCTGCATAGTAAGTGAGTGCAAGGCGCCATTTGGCAGTTTGCACACAGGCTTCCTTGCATAATTCTCTGGTATGTTCAGTGTTCCTCTGGTGCTGAAGGCTATTGACTAATCATGGTGTTGTTTGATTAGGACGAATCCCAGATTTCTACGGAAGAAATAGAAGGACACGGACGGATTCCAGACCCAGAAGATTTCGTCCCACCTGTGCCACCTCCCTCATATTTTGCTACATTTTATTCCTGCACACCCCGTATGAATCGCAGGTACCTCCCTAAATTCCTTGCAGTTTTATTTTTGGTATGTTATTAATTCAATTGAAAGAGGGAAAAAATGTAATACCTGGTATACTGAATAGCCTAGGAGTCAGAATGACCTCACTTCACCTTGCCTCTGATAAGTGCTGGCTATGTGACTCTGGGCAACTCTCAAAGACCATGTACATTGGCAGAAGGATTTCCTCACTGAAAATTCCCCATACCAATTAAATCAGAAGACTGGATCCCCCAAAAGCCCATCTCTCTATTAAGAGAGTGTCAAGTGTCTGAGGTCGAATTTGAACTCAGGTCCTCCTGAATCCAGGACCCAGTGCTTTATCCACTGTGCCACCTAGTGGCCGCAAGAGAGTGTTATTAAGTATGGAGTTGGAATTTGCTTCCTTTCCCCCTCTCCTGCACCCCTGACTTGCCCCAGCCAATAAATCAGAGGAAAGATAGTAGTCCCATTTTGACCTGAGGATATAATTATGCATCATCCCTCAGTGTTCCAAGGGAAACCTGGCACCCTATGAGAGAAAAGCTGTCAGTTGTGAGTAAGAGCTTGGTTACCCTGTCAGGACTTTTCATTAAGATGCCTGCAAACTCTGCTTTACAACCAGTAGGACCATAAATGTATCTTCTTCAGTTCAGTGAGGCTACTAAGTTCCCAACCCTTAAGAAAAAAGAAAACTAAGCTGTTTCTTAAATTGAAACTTCCAGACAGACATCCCTTAACCATGTAAATGCAGACACCATGGGCCAGGTGATGTTTACAACCCCAATCATAATGCTCTTGCATAAACCCATAAGTTTGTTTGAGAGAACCAAGATTGGCCTCTTATTTGTTCTGACGAAAAGACCAGCTTGGTTTCTGGGAGACCCTTGACAGGACTTTTTCAGAGATTAAGTGACCCATTCACTATTCCTAGGGACCACTGTGGCTTGTTGCAGTACTTCAAGGAGAATTCTGAATTCTACCTGGATAACCAGTGGGGAGTTTTATGTTATTAGACTGTGGAGGACTAGTATACAAGGTCTAACTACATATAGTCTCAAACATTGCACAGATATAGAAAATTATTTTTGCCATTAGTGTTAGATGGGACTCTTCAAACCTGACATTCAGGCCTGGGGAATCGAGAAGATTTATCTGTTTCCAGAATCCTGACTAGGGCGGACCATCGGAGTGGAAAATTTAGAGCTTATCATTTGCATCATCCAGAGGTACAATTCCACCCCCTGGCAACTCTACCTCAGCTTCACCACTGCTATTTTCCCCTCCTATCCCCCACATGGCTGGTTGTTTAAAAGCAAATAAACCTCCTGGTGTCTCAGAGGAGCTCAAGTGAGCCTTGATCCTACCTACATACTTTGCCTCAGGAGCGAAAATTGCTAGTTATGGTACTGCCATTCCTCACTCTGGGCAATTGTTTTTGAGTTTGAAATATATTCTAAGCTGTGCATTCTAAATGTATTCACCTCAGAGACTCTGTACTTCTTGTCCCATTCCACCCCTCATGGACAGCTGACATCCTGGACCAACATTAATCTTAAGCCCTCCAGTGGCTTGCTGTGTATATGTGTCTAGGGGAGAAGGGGAAGGAGAGAAGACTCACTTTATCCTGTGGAACAAGTCAAAAATAAAACAGGAAACATCCTGTAAGGGACCAGCTGTTCACCGAGGAGTGGGCCTTATTAGCGTGGTATGAAGGCTAGGAAAGATTAGATGTACCTGCTGCTCCAAGAATGGTAAAATGAAGGTTTTAATGGGTTCCACAGCACTCCAGAAAATAAATACAGATAGTCTCCTATGTGTCTGAGATGCCCCACTTCTCTTACACTTTTGCCTATTCAATGTCCTTTTGTCTGCTCTGGATTTGTGATATTATCAGTGTGGTAAACTCCCTGGTATAGAAACTCCAACCAAGTTCAGAGGCAGATTGGCAACTGTTGGTGAATTATTAGAGTTTCTGGGGGCACTTTGGGGAGGGGGAGAAGTCAAGTGACTTGGTTTTTTTAGTCATATACATGTATCAGAGGTGGGATTTGAACCCAGGTCTTCTTAAATACTAGTTGTTGTTCAGTTGTTTCAGTCATGTCCAACACCGATCCCATTTGGGGTTTTCTTGACAAAGATACTGGAGTGGTTTGCCATTTCTTTCTCCAGTTCATCTTATAGATGAGGAAACTGAGGCAAACAGGGTTAAGTGACTTGTCTAGAGTCACACAGCTAGTAAGTGTTTGAGGCCGGATTTGACCTCAGGTCTTCCTAACTCCAGGCCCAGTGCTCTATCCAATGCATCATGTACCTACCCTCTTGAATATCTGCCCATCATTTAAAGCCAAACTCAAATGCCATCTCTTCTAGGGAAACCTTTCTTTATTCACCCCAGTCCATCTAGGTAATGACCTTTTCCCCTTTGGACCTTACAAAGCACTTTGCCACACGTGCATCTCCCAGCTAAATTTATGCTATTATACTATTTTGTACAGTGAATATGTGAAAGCTGTCCCCACCCCATCCCATCTCCCATTTGATGTTCCATGAGAACAGACACTATATCTTTTCATCTAAACTTTTCTCTCCCAGTAATTAGTTTGATCCTCTGCATACAGACACTACTGGGTACAGTAGGCATTAGTGAATCAATAAATATTTGTTGTTGAAGGGATAATAAAATTCCCTTTCTTCCTGTTTACTCCATTGTTAGTCCAATCTGTCACAAAAATAGTCAGCCTCTGAAACAAGAGGTCATGCCAGCATGCAGGAAAAGTCGGTGTTGTTTTATATTTGTAGCTGTGTTCAGGAAGCATTGCTTTGGGGGCCCGATGTGAAGTGACATCTAGTTAGGGCGGGTTTGTGTGTGTGTTTTATTTTAATGCTGCAGTGAGCACTGAAGGAAAAAAGCAACAGGCAGATTTAATTTCCCTCTGTAGCAGAGAGGGGAAAGTGACTCATTTGGAATTAAGATTCATGTCCAGCAGTGTGTCATTTAAACTTGCCCTGACCCTTCCTCCTCTTTCTCCTCCCTTTCCTTTCCTACTTCTTGAATAGTGCTCTTGTCAGGCTGTTTGTTCCCTTCTGGAAGATCGGGTTGGGTTCTTGGGCTCTCCTCCTGAAACCCAAGACCACATTTGATCAGATGTGAGCTAGAGAAAGTAAAACCAAACTTATCCTCAAGTGTTCCTATCATTCAAAACATTGCAAGGGCATTTGAAAATAGGACACGGTTGTGTGGAAGGAATCACTGCCAGGTAGAAAACACATGCCAAGATCAAGATACCCAGAGAAACACTGAGACAATGCACCTTCCTCCCTCCTTGGCAGAAGTAGGAAACTATGAAGGTAAAATATTACATATAAATGTCAAATAGGGCTGGTGTTTTGCTGGTGTTTCTTCCCCTGTTTAAAAAAAAATCTTTATTATAGGGATTTCTGGTTGCTGGGAGTATATTTGGGGAAGGAATATATTTGGAAATGAAGATGATGTAAAAACAATGTAATTAAGAATAAAATAAGAAAAAATAGGAAAAATGGACAAAATGCTTGTAGATACAGGGTGTCCCCCAAAATCTTAGTGTAGCTTGAAGTTATTAAAGCTTCAAACTACACTGAGACTTTTGGGACACACAGTACTTTGAACCTACAAAGCATTCTTATACTGTAACTGGTGAAATTTTTCATCATCATGTACACTCCCTACAAAAGATGGTTCTGAATTGGCTACAGGTAAGAAGAATCCTACCCTCTCTGCGCTTTGGTTTCTTCAGCTGTAAGATGACAGCATCAAACTAGATGTCCTCTGAGGTCCCTTTCAACTCTAGGTCTATTTTGCTAAGTCCAAAAGATAATCTTGTTTCCTATTGAAAACTGTTGCCTATGTTGATTGTTACCAGTTCTATTATATATTAAATTGTTATTTACTAACACACGCTAACACATACTAACAAACACAGCACTTAAATTCACAAATTTATCGTTCCTACTACATGTATGACATTGCATGTAGTATATATGCATATATATTACATATGGCATAATATATATTACATATAACATAATATATATTGAATATAGCATATATACAGGCCACTTAACCCTGTTTGCCTCACTTTCCTCATCTGTAAAATGATCTGGAGAAGAAAATGGCAAACCACTCCAGTATCTTTATCAAGAAAACCCAAAATGGGTTCATGAAGAGTCAAACATGACTGAACACCAGTCCAACAAAAGATATAGCTCTGTGCTGTTGAGGAAAGAGAGCTAGGTTTTCATCCCAGTCCTAGCACTTGCTGGCTGGCAATTCATTTCACTCTTTTTGAGCTTTATTTGTTTCATCTGTAAAATGGGGATAATATTTGCCTTTCTTACCTCACAGAGGGTTGGGAAGAAAGCACTTTGTAAACCTTGAAGAATTGTATAAATTAAAGCTATTATTTTTCAATAGCATGACTAGTTGACCGTTGACCCAATTTCTGAAAGATAGTGCATTTTCACATCTTATAAAAAAATATTTCCCTACTAACCTTGTCTCCCCCTCTCAATCAGCAATTTTCTAAAGGTGATCATTGCATAGTACAAGCCAGATTTAACTAGCTTGTGATTAAACCATCTCCACCATGGTTGTTTTAAAGGGTGTAGAATTCCTTACAATTTTAAAAGGTTGGGAAAAGAGACACTGCCATTCCCTTTTCCAAAGTTCAAGTAAATGAGAAGCACCTCTTAAAAGGAAGGATCAACCATGTTTATGAATTGCCTTTTAGTGCCCTCTGTGAGAGTAATGGGTCGTTCCTGAAATTCTAAAGAAAAATTAACAAAAAATTTATGCCATATGAAGGACACTCTTCAAAAAGTTTTCTCTGTAAGTAGATGGCCCAGTGGATAGAAGGCTGGAGTTGGAGTCAGGAAGACCTGAGTTCAAATCCAGCCTCAGCTACTTACTAACTGTGTGACCCTGGGCAAGCCAGTAAACCTTGGCCTACCTCAGCTTCTTCATCTGTAAAATAAGATAATCAGAGTACTTCCTCCCTAGGGTTGTTATGAAGATAAAGCATGGTTATACACGTAAAACACGTTGCAAACCTTAACTCCAGAGTGTTCCAAAACTCTGTGCACTTTAAAGTTTACCAAAGGTTAAAAATATACCAAGACTTTGGGGACACCCTGTATACATGATTTTTGTTATTTGTGTAGGTATCCTTCTCATGTTCCACCAGAAAAGAAAGCCTGATCACCAGCTGCCCCTACTTCATGCTTAATTCCTTCATCTGTATGTATTTGCATTCAATTTTGAGCTCTTCATAGGGATTTCTTGAGTATTTTCTAAATACCTATATTGCTATAGAGCACCCACTGACTACTCTCACAAGGGGACAGTTACTTACAGGAAAGGGCCCAGGAATCACTGATAATCCTAATGACAACAATAGCAGCAGACAAGCAGATATTTACCTAGTGAGTTTTTTGTTTGTTTTGTTTTGTTTTTTGTGTGTGGGAGGCAATCGAGGTTAAGTGACTTGCCCAGGGTCATACAGCTAGTCAGTGTCAAGTATCTGAGGCTGGATTTGAACTCAGGTCCTCCTGACTTCAGAGCCAGTACTCTATCCATTGCGCCACCTAGCTGCCCCTACCTAGTGTTTTAAGGTTTGCAAAGTATTTTGTCTACATTCTCTTCTTTGATGCTGACAAACAACTTTTTGAGACCTTTGTGTTATTATTATCTTCATATTATGGATGAGGAAAATGAAGCGAAGAGACATTAAGTGACTTATCCAAGGTCACACAAGTAGGTATTAAGTGACAGAGTCAAAGTCCTCAGATTCCTGTTCTATTACCACAATTCCTCTGGCTTTCTCCTCAGGCCAAAGTTAGAATTTTTGGAAATTGTTTACTGAAAACTATAATTTGTCTGGAGGGATATTTCTGGTGCAAAGTTGAAGCTGCACCATCAATCAACTCTATTGAATTTCTCATGACAAGCACATGAGAGAGAAAAACTGCAGGCCTTGTTCCTATCATATGATATGAATTTGTTGGGCCCTCAGGGAAAAGCACATAGTGCTTTCTCTATCTATGTATTAATCACCCTGTGCAATGACATCACTGAACTCCTCCTGGTCTGTCTCCTCTTTGTTAATTAACTGTACTTTGGAAAGGAATTGGCACTTAAGAACGTTTCTTTTTATTGTTTCCTTTTGGCTCAGGATTCATGATGTATAGGATATAACAATTTAGGTTACTTCTAATTTTCTTTTTAAGATTTTATTAATGCCTTTTGTTTTCATATTATACTAACTTCCACACATATCCCTCACTCTCTCCTATGCAGCAAGTCACTCTTTGTAACAAAGATTTTAAAAAATTTTTAAAAAATAACACTTTAGCAAACTAACCAAAGACAGTATATTCAATATTTTACCCATGGTCCTCTCATGCCCTTTGCAAAAAAGAAAGAAAGAAAAAGAAAAAAAAAAGGAGAGAGGTGTATCTGCTTAACTCTTTTCTGGGACAAAATCTGGCATTATAATTACCTATCATTCAATTTCATATTATTGCTCTACTCATTTACATGAACACAATGTCCAAAGGCGTAGTGTATATTGTTTTCCCATTTCTACTTCACTTCACTCTGCCTCAATTTATCTAGTGTTCTCATGTTCCTCTTAATTCTTTGTGTTCATCATTTCTTATTGCTCAGCAGTATTTCATTATTTTCATGTACTATAGTTTGTTTAGCCAATCCCAAATTGGCAGGCGCTTACTTTATTTGGTATCACAAAAGGGGTTGCTTTAAATATTTTGTTTTCTACGAGAACTTTCTTTCTGTCTTTGACCTCCTTGAGGTATAAATATATGCCTAATAGTGGAATTAGTATAGATATTTTAGTCACTTTGTTAGCATACTTCCAAATTGAGTTCCAGAATGATTGGAGCAAGCCATCTCTACCAATAATGTACTAATGGACCTGACTTCTTGTGTCCTTTCTTTTCTAATACCAGGCATTAATATTTTGATTTATAGTTATCTTACTATTAGTTATTTGGAGCAATTCTTCTTTTGAGAACTGTTTGTTCATATATCCTTTGACCAATTACCTATATAACTCAAATTTTCTGTATGGGGAAAATGTGGTGCTAGAGGGTTGTGATCTTCCCCATACTCCAGCATTCACTTTACTAAACAGTAATAGTAACAACTTGAGAGGCAGGGTAGTGTGATGGTCACCCTCTGTGGGCAGCTGATCTTGGAGTTAGGAAGGCTTGGATTCAAGTCTTCTGATTCATACTAGCAACCATGGGCATGTAACCTAACCTCCCAGTGCCCACAGGCTATCCTCTAAGATGACAAATTACAAACAAGTTGGTGGTCTTCATTGGTAGTGGGAGTTTCCCCACCATTCCCCCAAAACTCACCTTTGTCATACCTTACAATTTCCTTTCTTCATGATAACCCTGAGAGTTAGAGTGCCAAATATTCTGATCCCTATTTCACAGCAGAGGAAACAGATTTCTAGGGGTGCGGTGCCAAAGGTCATGAATCTATTACATGATGAAGGGCCTGGGCACTATCCCCCATATTGTTCTGTCTCTCAATCAATTAACCAATCATTAATCAATTAAATGCTTGTGAATTGAGTAAAACATGTTGACTAGGGGGCAGCTAGGTGGCGAAGTAGATAAAGCACTGGCCCTGGATTCAGGAGAACCTGAGTTCAAATCTGGCCTCAGATACTTGACACTTATTAGCTGTGTGACCCTGGACAAGTCACTTAACCCTCATTGCCCCCCAAAACAACCATGTTGACTGACACCAAGGTGTTTTTCCTAGGATGGTTGGCTCTGATGTTATTCCACTTCCACACATCTATGGAGCTCGGATTAAAGGAGTGGAAGTTTTCTGCCCTCTGGACCCACCCCCTCCTTATGAAGCTGTAGTGAGCCAAATCAATCAGGAACAGGTAATGTGATCCTAATTTTCCTTATCAAGGACATTTGAGATCCTATTAAGAATAATTTGTATTATAGTCTCACTAAAAGCAAACAAAATGAGCCATAGATCATATAGAAAACCTTAAACTACAAACTCTATTTGTATAAAAAGAAGAAAATGTAAACCATAATTGTTGAATTTGCTTAGTGTCTTCTTCTAATCTTCAAAAAATAATGTTCCCAAGGATGTTATTCCCTTATTCTGTACTCCACAATATCAGAAGACACTTGAGCCCAAGTTACTAGGTCTTTTCAAATATTTACTGTCATACAGTCCCATTCTACTTTTAAAAAATGCAATTGTTATCTTTTATTTTTATATTACCTTCATTCCTGATTATATTCTTCTTTCTCTTCACCTCTTCTTGAGCCACCCATCCTTGTAACAAAGAAGGGGAAAAAAGCAGTTCAGCAAAATCAAATAACACATCAGCCAACCCTGAAAGTTTAAAAAATGTCCCACACCTACAGTCCCCTACCTCTCTCTGAAGAAGAGAGAGATACATTTGATCATCACCTTTTCCAATCTTTTCCCCATCTCTTTGTGTAAGATTTTGTTGCTGTTCTTTTTTTTCACATATCGCCCTAGCCTGCCTATATCCTCCAACTGTTTCCTTCACCCTGTACCACTTTATATGTCTTCACTTATTTCTTTATGTTTTCACATTTCTTACTTTTATGACATGGTAATATCCCATACCATTGGGACCACAAGTTGCTCAAGCATTCCTCAATCATTGGCCCTGTATGTTGTTTCTAGATTTTACTATTAAGGCTAAAACCACTATGGATATTTTTCGTACTGATGAGTGAAAATTTGATTTCTAGTAGTAAAAAATATAACCTTTACACAGAACAATCGCGTATAATATACTTTGCAGTATGAGGCCACCTTCTTAAAAAGAGAGGCTAAAACAGAGACAATGCTGTTTTGTGTGATAGGGAACATCATTCCAAATTCCAGAGGCATCCGAAGCTGTGGCAGGCCCATTGGACCCAGTCAGTGCACAGGTGTCTCAAGGTAACAAAGACATTATTTTAATAAGAAATAATCTTCTGTCCTGATTGTTTACTAAACCAGTAAAAATTGCTGGTTATTTCAGATGATTGAAATATCTCATTGCAGCCATCAATACAGATCTGTAGATCTATATAGATTTATTATTTTATCAACATGCTAGTCTTTATTCTTGAAGCATGTTATTCAAACTATAGCCATTGTTGTATCTGCTAACATCTGTACTGACAAAGAGATAACCCATTGATATAAGAACATATTGGATCACACAGTTGTGTTCAGTATCTTTTTTTAAATTTTTTTTTTTTTTTGCTGTGCAATGAGGGTTAAGTGACTTGCCCAGGGTCACACAGCTACCAAGGTCAAATGTCTGAGGTCAGATTTGAACTCAGTTCCTCCTGAATCCAGGGCTGGTACTTTATCTACTGTGCCACCTCATATTCAGTATCTTTTAAGAATATGTTAACTTGGGGCAGCTAGGTGGCACAGTGGATAAAGCATTGGCCCTGGATTCAGGAGGAACTGAGTTCAAATCCGACCTCAAACACTTAACACTTACTAGCCGTGTGACCCTGGACAAGTCACTTAACTCCTATTGCCCTGAAAAAAAAATACACTAACTCTTTGCCAAAACCAAAGAAATGTCCTTCTATGGTTTAATTTGGTATTCCTCAGTATCCACCACCTCTACCCCATACTATAGTACTTTTTCTTCCCAGAAAGGTAAAATGGATCTTTCTGGAAGCCTCTACCATTACGGCTGAGTGGATGGCTATGAGGTCACCCCGTATAATGTATAAACTGGGGCCAGGGTCATGTTGCCTTAATATAAAGTAAATTTGGTTTTTCAGTAGTACAGAGAATACGGGGCTAGGTTTACATTTATCCTTGTAAGTTAAGGGCGCGTTATTACAGCTTGCCCTCTTTGGGGAGGTTTTAAATGGCCCAGAAAATTGTGCACCAGGACTAAATTGCAAATGCTAATGAATAATGGATCAGGCTACAGCTATTTCAGATGATGGTAATTTTTCAGTAATGCCATTTGGATCTGGGTTCTTTTGTTCATTTTCCATCTTGAGCAGAAACATGGAGAAAGGTCAGGTTTCCTCAACATATTGTATTCCGTAATAATGATGATGAAGTTGTTGTTGTTTTCCTTCCTCAAACTGTGGAGAAAGACTACAACTTCTTCAACTTTATTTTCTTTCTCAAAAGTCAGACTAACCCAAGGTAATGTTAATGGATGATTTCGTCACCACTTGTTTTTTAACTAGGCTGGTTGGGATTTTTTCACAGCTTGTAATTAACCCTCTGGGTTATAGAGTTATAAAGACTTCCTCCTTCTTCGTGTGCATTTTGGCTAATAGCCTGTGGACAGGAGGGCTACTTCAGGTGCTAGTTTATTGTGTTCTTCTCGACAAAATATCGGGAATTGTCATGTCAACATCAGGATTCTGCAGTCGGGGAGATTTTAAGCACTGTTTTTTTTTTTTTTTTACGGGGCAACGGGGTCAAGTGACTTGCCCAGGGTCACACAGCTAGTAAGTGTCAAGTGTCTGAGGCCGGATTTGAACTCAGGAACTCCTGAATCCAGGGCTGGTGCTTTATCCACTGCGCCACCTAGCCGCCCCCAGCACTGCTTTTTAAAAATAGCATTTCTGGTAGGCTGATTTGTTTTTGTTCTAAAATCATGAGTTCCTCATACAGTTGTCATTTAAAGAAAGCTTGATGTATTATGCCAAAGTGATATTTCTAAAGCGTGGGTCTGATCATGTCACTCCCTGTTCAATAAACTCCAGATCGAAGTCTTCTCTTTGGTATTTAAAGCCTCTTGGCTGTAGCCAAACTTTCCAAAGCTTGTTATAGATTACTACCTTTCATGTACTCAACGATCCAGCCAAACCATCTCAATGCTTTTCAAACCTGATATTCCATCTCTCATCTCCATGCCTTTGTATAAGCTGTCCCTTCATGCCAGGAGTATATTTCCTTCTCACCTTTGCTTCTCAGATCCCAGTCAAAACATCAGCTTACCTAGCTGCGTGACCCTGGGCAAATCACTTAACCCTCGTTGCTCTGCCAAAACAAAACAAAACATCACCTTACATGAGGCTTTTTTAAAAAAGTGGGGCAGGGGCAGCTAGATGGCGCAGTGGATAGAGCACCGGCCCTGGAGTCAGGAGGACCTGAGTTCAAATCCGGCCTCAGACACTTAACACTTACTAGCTGTGTGACCCTGGGCAAGTCACTTAACCCCAATTGCCTTACTAAAAAAAAAAAAGTGGGGCAATGAGGGTTAAGTGACTTGCCCAGGGTCACACAGCTAGTAAATGTCAAGTGTCTGAGGTCGGATTTGAACTCAGGTCCTCCTGACTCTAGGGTTGGTACTTTATCCACCTAGCTGTCCCCACAAGGCCTTTCTTCATTCCTCCAGGGCTTCCCTGTCTACCCTCCTTTCCCATTACTTTTTTTAATTTATTTATATCCATCTATGTATATGTTATTATCTTCTAAAAATTATTTGAAGGCAGAAATTGCTTCATATCTTTAGCATCTAGCCTAGCAAAGTCCCCAGTACATAGGAGGCCCATAATAAATGCTTGATTGATTGATTGATTGGTATTACTCCTTGGCTGGCAAGTAGGTTTAGTTTTGCAAAGACTGCTGTCCTGAATTGTGAAGTGATATGATTGATGAAAATTAATTTATGTTTCTTTCTAAATAAATCAGGTGCAGACATTCCTAACACACCTGGGGAAGAGAGCCCATCCCTGTCAACTCCTGAATCAAATCTAGCACATCTTCCCTCGAACAGGAGAGCCTTACAGCCTCTGCGAGCAAGATCAAAAAGTGACCCTGTACTCCATCACTTGACAGCCAGAGGTGATGTCATTTTGCTGACTTCTAACGACAACATTTTTCATCCTTTTCTTCAAGATTCTAACTGAAGACAAGTGATGTAGGCCAGACCCTGGTCCCTAATTTTAGGTGGTATCCTCATGGAGGTTGAATTAAGTCCTAGAGAAAAAAAAATGGGGAGCCAGCACATGTTAGGGACATGCATCAGCTCATGGTTAGATGCTCAAATCCTTTGAAGGTTCATTTTTTTCCCTTCATGTTCAAAAATATTGATTAATCCCTCTGTTGTACATGATATCCTGATAGGCAATATACAGGAGAAGTAGGTAGACCTGATATCTTATTTCTGGACATTATTAATCCTGTTGGCAGGAGTGTTTTCTTTGGGAGAAGATGCTAAGGGGAGGGGTGTCTGCTTTTGTTGGTTATTTTTCTTCTAGTATATTCATTTTTATTATGTCGAACTTAAACTCTATAAACAGGTTGACCTATTTAAAATAAACACCATCAGATAGAATTTACTTTAAACGGCTAGACATACAACCATGTTTGGGTTTGCCTGTCTTAGGTCTTCTTGAAATGAATATAGTTTTATACTTGAGCATGATTCCAGAAAGTGACATATATAATATACTCATATAAAATTCTTCTCCAAGAAAACTTCGTAATACTTCATAAACTTCCCAGCTTTTCCAATGGCCAAATTACCTTTTCAGTCTCTTGTAAATTCTGCTCCATTTCCTCTAACATCATCTGTTGTTTGCCACCGTCACAGATTGACCACGTGCCTAAGAGAAAACTCCTCTTGTTTCTACAGCTGCCACAGAGTGGGGTTCTCCCACCTCCCCGTGACTGACTATCACCTCTGCAACCCCAACAGGCCCCAACAGCCTGGGCTCTAAGAATCCCAAGACCTGTCTTCACCGTGGGTCTCCTCCACGTTTACTCTAGCAAGTTGAGGACTCGGGCTGGCCGCCTGCCGGTTTCAGCTGGAACTTAGTTCTCTCCACAGCATAGTCTTAGAAGATGGACCCAAACTCAGTTTCTGCAGTGCTGAAAGTCAGCAGGCAGGAGGGTGGACAGCACACGTTTATTTGTTTGGACCTTCTCATGCAGAAGGTGGCCAGGGCATATTCAAGTGAATGAGCATAGCCCCTGACTCTGGCCCTCACATTAAAGTATTCCTAGCAAAGTGTTCCTAGCAAGCTTTGCAATCAAGACTGGGACTCTGGCTGGGAGACTGAATGAGTATCAGTTGGGAGGGGGTGCCGGGGGGAGGGGGACAGCTTCTTTTCCTCTGGCTAGAACTCTGTGTGCCTGAAAAAGGGTCCGGGAGGTCCCCGTATCTTTCGCCTCGATCTCATTGCCACTCCTGCTTCCTGTCATAGCTTGAGTGTTCTCATTCCTGCCTTTCTGGCTTCCTCTGTCCAGGGCAGGCTGAAAGGCTGCTGGTTACTCTTGCATAGTTAGAGAAACATGACTGTATCTCCCTCCTCTTCCCAACTTACCTCCTGGTTTATCGGACCATCAGGGTCTAGTTCATGGTGTTGTGCTACATATCTTTAAAATAACTTCACATACTTGGTGATGTAGGAAACCCAGCCTGGGAAGCTGGGAAATTTGGATGTTCTCCATAAGTGCCTGACTAGAGAACTCTCAATGAGTTACTTTCTTTGGATTTAAATTTTTCTGTCTGTAAAACGGAAATAGTGATTTGCCTTCTCCTTGCCTCATGGATGTGATGTAAGCACAAGTGAAATGAAATAGGAAAAGAAAACCTGGAGAATTTTAGGATAAAGCTGTAGAGCCAAAGAGTACTAGTAGCCACTTCTCACAGACCTTGTTTCTCTAGCCCCCTCTACACTTGTTTAAGCAACATTTTTATCCATTCCCTGTTGTGTCATCTCCTTCCGCCAGAACAGAAACGCTTTCTCTCTGTGACTCATCCATTTGCCATCCACTTGCAAGTATCCCTTGAAAATATTACATATGGTCACGTGTTGTCTTTTGTCTCCCGGTTGCTCTTTGTCATTTGGCATAACTTGGAAATTGTCTTCTGTAACACACTAAAACCTTTGGGGACGTCCTTGGATTGAAAGACATCCCAGAAACAAACCTTGTGTTGTAGATTTCTTTTCCTCCTTCTGTGAAATGAAAGACAAGATTTGCATGGATGTCAGTACTCTGCCAGGTGATTTTCCATGCTGAGTTAGAGACCTGGGCTGGGGTTTCAGATAGTCATACATTCAAGTGGCAACGGCAGAAGAGTGCTAAGACATGTCTCTCTTTGCCTGCAGGAGGACCTGTGCTTAGCTGTGAAGCTGCGACTCAGACCGAAGTGAGACCTGAGCTGGCTCCGGTGACCTTGAGAAAGAGCCTTCGAGCAAGAGCTGTCCGAGCTAGACCTCGCTCTTTGGTAGATTATAAATCTTACATAGACACGAAGCTGCTGGTGGCAAAGTTCCTGGAGCAGTCGTCCTGTAGTATGACTCCAGATATCCATGAGCTAGTGGAGAACATCAAATCTGTCCTGAAGTCTGATGAAGAACACATGGAGGAAGCCATCACAAGTGCCAGCTTCCTGGAACAGGTAGTTTGAGCACATTAAGGGTGAATAATCAGAGACCTCATTGTTTCCCTACTTGATTTGGCTCAGGCCCATACAGTCAGGGAGCAAAGGGGAAGAGGAAGGATGGCTTCCCTTCCAGGAGGGCTGTCCTGGATATACTACTACTGGCTTAAAGATAGCACAACCAAGCACCTACAGTGGGAGAGCAAGTCTGTTAAATACAAAGGGGACAAGATAGGAGCATGTTTGGACTGAAAGTAAAGGGAGATGTGTGAATGAATGAATGAATAAATGAACAAACAAATGAAAAAAAATCTATTAAGTGATTACTTTGTGCCAAGCACTGGAGATACAAATAGAATAGGTTGACAGGCTCAGTTAAGGGACATAACACATATAAAAGGGTTCAGTTACAAGGGGGTTGGATGGAATGGTCCTTAAGGGTTTGGCTGCTAAGCAAATGGAAAGGCCCCAGGGGTCTTTAAGGGGTCTAATTTGCCTGAGCAAGGTCTGGAGGGCATATTGATGAGGCAGATAGTAAGTTACAGTGTACAATGTGGGAACGTAGACAATCAAAGCATGCCTTTGGATTCTTGGATTTAATGCTTCCCTTGAACGGCACGTTTTGAAAGTGATACAAATTGACTTTATTTGAATTGACAGAAATCTGGGAAGCAGTTCATCTTCCCCTGAAATTGTCTGCAAGGTAAATAGGTAGAGTTTGTATTAATAAAGAGTTATTTTATTTTCCAAAGGGGTAATGAATGTATTCTTAGCATACCAGAGATAAAATGTACTGACTTCCTTCAAGTCCCAGCTAAAATCCAACCATCTACTGGAAGTCTTCCCTGATCACCTTTCTTTCATTCTAGTGCCTCTGTTAATGATTTCTAATTTATCCTGTCTGTAGTTTTTTGGTTTTGTTTTTTTTTCCTGTAGCTTGTTTTAGTACAGTTATTTGTGTGTTATCTCACCCATTATATTGTGAGCAGCGATCCTCCTTTTTACCTTTCTTTTTATTGCCAACATTGGAACTAATGTTTATTGACAAACTGGTAGCAGGATTTTTAAATGGACTATTCAAAGGTATAGAAAAGATTTGTAAGTGTAAGGCAGCCTCCCCAAACTGGGCACATTCAACCAAGAAACATATTCCCCTACTGAGAGAGAGTAAGACACAGAGGACTTGTCAAGTTTTTGTTGTACTGAGTTTTTTATGACTCGCTGCTTATTACATCAAGGTTAGATACTTGGGATGGACCAGCCACAGCTGCCTTAAATCTATTTGGGTATAGAGTAGACACAAGAAGCCTATACACTTGGCACAAAACTATGATTTGAATGGCACCAAGTTGTTACCACCAGCAGGGCCCTGGGCCATATTGTGTGGTATAGAGTTTTGCCGTCTCCCCTCCCTTTCTGAACCCTTCTTCTCACTTCCTGGTACCTGCTTTTCCTTCCCTACCTGATGCCCTAATGCATTCTCTCTCTGCCTTTTCCAAACCCTCCATTGCCATACTTTTCTCTCCCCCTTCCCTTCTTCCTTAAGAAGAGTGTTCCCAGAGCAGCGGAGGTGCTCTCTCCTCCACCCTACAAAAAGGAAAGAAAAAAAACCTCCCAAATAAAAAGATTTTTTAATCTAGACATAGGCTCATAGCCATAGAGCCAGAAGGGGCTTCAAAGGCCATGTAGTCCAACTCTCTCATTTTATAAATGAGGAAACTGAGGACCAGTGAGGGTCATTGTGTCATAGCAACAGAGCTGGAGGGCCCTCTGAGGTCATCTAATCCAGTCACTTGTTTGTTTGTTTGTTTGTTTGTTTTTGCAGGCAATGGGGGTTAAGTGACTTGCCCAGGGTCACACAGCTAGTAAGTGTCAAGTGTCTGTTTTTTTTTTTAAGTGAGGCAATTAGGGTTAAGTGACTTGCCCAGGGTCACACAGCTAGTAAGTGTTAAGTGTCTGAGGTCAGATTTTAACTCAGGTACTCCTGACTCCAGGGCCAGTGTTTTATCCACCACACCACCTAGCTGCCCCCAGTCACTTGTTTTTACAGATGAGGAAACTAAGGACCAGAGCTTAAGGAACTTGCTCAAGGTCACACACATAGGAGGTAGCAGAGCCAGGTTTTGAACCCAGTTCCATGGGCTCCTCTTTCTTGAGTTGATCTTTTCCTTTTTCTCGTTTTCTTCCCCAAAGATAATGACTCCTGATCAGCCAAGCACATCGAGAGCACAAATGTTGCCCTACAGAAGACGCCCTGGGCTCCTTCATCTGGAGAGCTGTGGAGATCTGAGCACTTTCGCCTCAGCAGAAAGTCGGAAAGTGGAGAGGAGGGTCCCAAGAAGGGACCCAGAAAGGCCGCACAGCCTTATTGGTGTTGTAAGGGAAACTGTGCTCTGAGCTAGCCCTTTGAGGTCCCTTGTGGTCAGAGCTCCTTCCGGAAGCCAATGAACTGGGAGAGAAAATGACGGCAGGAAAGCCCTGTCTCATTGTGCAGTGGGTGTCTCTGTGTACGCTCTTTTGTTGTTTAAGGCTGACCTAGGAGGAAGGCTTTTGTTCTAGTAGTCTTGGCTGTACCATGTTGGGATCTATAACCACAGGGAATGTTTATTTCTCAACTACCGGCTTCACCAACAAGGACACTCAGGGGGCAGTGAGTTTATCATTCCAGACCTATTGACTCTTTGGATGCAGCGTTATAATTTGGGAGTTCAGCTCATCTCCCCATCCCTAGGCATCCCATATGGTATTTGAGTGTTCCAAGCCTTGGTGGGGATGGGATGTGGGGGTGGCGATGCCTCAGCCGCCCCTGTGTCTGTCCTGTGGAAGGACATAATCTGTTTGGAGTCTATTTATAGCTGCCTGTGGCCTCTCACTGCTCAGTGAGAATGCGAGTTGGCATATAAGCAGGATGATCAAATAGCCCTGCTGTTATTGAAATGTTAAAGCTTAACTTTAGGGCACCTCTCGAAGGACTTTCTTTAGGGAAAACAGGAAGCACTTGGGACAATCGGCAAAATTTTAGCAAAGTATTTTGGAGGAGCAATTATTGGTTCCATTTATTCAAGCTTGCAAAAGACTAGAGGCAGTAACTCCAGAATCAAAAATAAAGTCATTCACTTTTCACATCTGGTGTGGGTGTGTTGGATCTGTTCCTTGTTCACGGCACTGGCCTTATGCTCTGTGGAGGTACAAAACTGGTACCTGAATGAGGTCTTAGAAGTCGGGAAAAGTTGAAGTCTTTGTAGGGTTGACTGTCTTCTGCTTCCTGGACATCATGGAATGACATAGGATAGAGACAGGGACTGGAGGGTGATATAGTCGATAGAGAGCTTGTTTTGGAGCCAGGAAGACTTTGCCTTTAAATTCCTCCCCTGACACCTACTGGCTGTGTGACCCTGGGCAAGTCACTTAACCTCTCATTGCTCAAGGCAACTCTCTGAGAATATCAATTGCAGAGGAAGTACTGCATTAGCGCAGGTCACTGCATTGGTAGGAGTTCCTTCTGCCATTGAAACCACAGAATGATGTAGGCATCATAGAATATTAGAACTTGAAGAGGCCAGCGCTAGATCATCTAGTCCAAGAGGCCTTAATTTTTTGTGTGTATAATGGACCCTTTGGGAAGTGTGATGAAGCTTATGGATTCCTTCCCAGAGTAATATATTTAAATGCATAAAATATGTTACAAAGGGAGGTGTATTATAATAAAATGCACAATTATATTGTGAAAGTTATCAATTTTTTTTAAGTTCAAGGACCCCAAGTGAAAAAAACTGTATCTAGTCCAAACCCATCATTTTACTGATGAAGATACTGAGGCACAGGGAGACTGTGACTTGCCTAAAGTCACACAGCCACTTAACGATGGGACTCAAACCTGGTTGGCTCCTCCCAATCCCCATAGTTCTTCTTCTTCTTCTTTTTTTTTTTTTTTGCAGGGCAATAGGGGTTAAGTGACTTGCCCCGGGTCACACAATATAGTTCTTCTTATTATAACATGCCATTCCTTTGCCTCTTTGTATATGTCATCTAAGCAGTAATGGAGTATTTTTTTTTCATGGGAAACTTCTCTCCTACAGTCTGGATTTATGTTTTCAAAAAGTCAGGTTGAGAGAAAAGTTGGAACTTAAAATTTTTTTTAAATGAATGTTAAAAACTGTCTTTATATGAAATGGGGGGAAAGAAAATATTATTAATGACCTTGTATTTCTACAGCAAAAAAATTAAATTAAAAAACAGTCAGGTTTTGCTTACAGTTTTTGAGCTTAGCTGGCATTTTTTTTTATACAATCCGCTGAGCACTGGGCTTAGAACAAGAAGAACAGGGTTTGAGTCCTGGCTCTATCACTTACCATGGCTGTATAACTTTGGGCCAATTACATAAGGTTTCTACATATCAGTTCTCTCACCAGTAAAATGCAGATAATGGAATTTGTATTGCCTACCTCACAGGTAGGTTGAACTTAATGGCCTCTGAGGTTCCTTCTAGCTCTAATCTATCTATGATCTTGTTGTTCAGTTGTTTTCAGTCATGTCTGACTGCTGGTGACCCCAGTTGGGGTTTTCTTGGCAGAGATACTGGGGAGTGGTTTGCCATTTTCTTTTCCAGCTCATCTTGCAGATGAGGAAACTGAGGCAAACAGGGTTAAGTGACTTGTTTAGGGTCACTCAGCTAGTAAGTGTCAGAGGCCTGATTTGAATTCAGGAAGATGAGCGTTTCTGATGCTAAGCACAGTACTTTATCCACAGTACCACCTGGCTGCTCCCTGCCTCCAACCCCTCTCAATCTATGATCTTATAAATTATATATAAAAATGTCCCTTTTCTAAGAGCACATAGAGAGTCAATCAACAAGTATTTATTAAGCACTTATTATATGCTAGGAGTGGGCATCTCTAAGCATAGACTGTGGAGGGGAAAAGTCCAAGTAGACTGGATGAGCTAGTCTGTGAGGAGTTTTAAATGCTGAAGGATTTTTTACTTGATTCTGAAAGAAATAGGGAGCCAATGAGTTTTACTGAGGAAGGGGTCAGGGCAGGGGCCCCTTGATCAGGAAGAGGTTCTGAGTATAAACAGCCAAGGCTAAAGCAAGTCAGGCTCTTCATTATGTCTAGAAGTTAGGGAGTGTTTTCTCTCAGAGGGTGGACATTTGTCAGGGTGCAATTTAATGCCCTCTTCTGAGGGCATATTGTGCCATCTCAGTGAGATTGCTCATTTTATCTGTAGTTGAAAAGAGCCCTCACAAATAAGGGCTTGCCTATGAGCTATGGGCTAAAATTAGCAGTGACTTGTGGGAGAGAGGGAAAAGAGGCGGGGGACAGAGATGAAGAAGAGGAGAAAGAAGAAAAGGGCTGATTACAGTTCCTCCAATTTGAAAGTTTCCTATCCTCTTTTAAAGAATTTGCTTCAATTCTGATTCAGATAGATGATTTTTTTTTTTCGGTTAGGGAGAAAAAAACGTGTTGGAGGGTAAAGAGGCCAAGGGAAGAAAAGAAAAAAATGATTTCTTGGTCTTAGATAGAGTCAGGGTTTTTTCTGGTCTCTTTTTGCTCGCCAACTCTTGGGCCTCCCTTCAAAGTGGAGAGGTTTAAAGGATCTGACACATTTCTGTAGTGTATTTACTAGAGTGAAAAGCACACACGCTCTTTAAGTACTAGGCGTGGGTGGCTTAGATGTCCATGGAGAAGGGGCTTTCTTGTTCACATCCTACATCCTTTGTGTGAGAAGCATGGTGGGAGGGAAGAGGGACCAGATCAAGAAGGGAGAAGCTGGCAGAAATGGGCCCCAGTGCATGTGAAAGCACTTTAACATGTCTGCCTCTTTTCTTCCATATTGCCAAACCATCATTTAACATTCTATATAGGTACACAGACATGGATAACACATATACATATATAACACACGTACATGTGCACAAACACAACACACCATATACATGCCTAAACATGTATGCTTATACGTATAAACTCATGTAATATTTGTATATAACATAGAAACACAACACAAATATAACAGAAACGTGTACACATACAAATATATGTATACATGCATAGATAGTGTGTTGTAGTGGCTAGAGAAATGGCTTTATAAATAATTTTTATATAAAAGTATTATATAGTTTATTTTATATATAAATATATGTGAATATGGGTAAATATTACATCCTTATTTCAATATAATTAGTTTCCTTTGACATCCTATGGATTTTTTTTATACATGTAAGAACATTACTTCTTAGGTTTCACCAAGCTGACTTCAAAGGATCCCTGTTCTAGACCATTGTCTTCCCACATATAGACACGTATACACAGACAATACATATACATACACATATACATGTTTGTATGTATGTGTGTGTGTATATATACATATATACATACATATATATATTCAAACATTCCCATATGTAGACAATCTTACAGGTCTTAGGATTTCAGGAATTTTAGCAATGAGACCAAGTTGTCTATTATCCTTTGTTATTGCTATGTGAACCAAAAAGACTGCCTGCTTTACTTTTCTTAAAAACAAACAAACAACACTTTTATTCATGCTTTTTGTCTTTACACCACTCATTTCCTATTTTGCTTTAAGTTGACCCATGCCTTATGACAAAGAAAAACAAGCAAAAACATCTGCTCTGGAATCTGAGTCTGACAACGTATACAATATTCTGTTCTGTTGAATCTTTTCTGATTGTACATTCCCTGAATGATGTATATGCCACTTCTTTCACTTGAGTCTTCCTTGGTTATGTGCCATAGCCCACTTCTACCCACCATGTGCCTTGCTATTGGCCTTTGGGTCACATGCAATTTTTATTCCTTGGAAAATGTGATGTTCCACAGTTGGAAAGATATTGTTGCTTAAAAAAATATATAGGTTTTTGTGTCAGGGATAGGAGCAATTTGAAAGTATTGTATAATTTCCCTAACACAATTTGTCCCGCTCTCTTTTTCTTGTTCAATTCTGGGCCCAGCTTATTGTCCACCTGCAGTGCCTAGCAAAGCTCTGTGTCTTGGTAAACAGATACACACAGCAGGGCTCCTGTCTTGCTATTCATAAAGAAGTTTTGGTTCCATGAGCCTTTTGAATATATAGTCCCAAATGATTTCCTAGTTCCACTGTTATTCCCTGGGGAATGGAGGTGGTAGTGGGGAGGATGGAGATGGGAATGGTAGTGGTACAACCAAATTCTTATTGATGCTCATTATAAAAAGCCCCCCAAATCCAAAATAAACAAAAGATGCCCCCAACTTTACCTGGTCAATCTCCAATGGCTAGTGGAGGAAAGGATGGGGGAGGGGGGTTGTCAGTGACTTGGACTCCCAGAAAGCCTTCTCTCTCCCAAATATATAACCCCTGGACATAGATTAGAAGACATTAAAAATTTTTAAAATTGCTTCTGTTCTAGAGAATGTTAGGGAAGTATAATGAAAATTAGGGTAGCTAGGTGGCACAGTGGATAGAGTGCTGGGCCTGGAGTCAAGAAGACTCATCTTCCTGAGTTTAAATCTGGCCTCAGACACTTACTAGTTGTGTGATCCTGGACAAGTCACTTCACCCTGTTTGCTTCAGTTTCTTCTTCTGTAAAATCAGCTAGAGAAGGAAATGGCAAACTACTCGGATATCTGCCAAGAAAACCTCAAATGGGGTCATGAAAAGCTGGACACAACTGAAAAATAGCTGAATAAAACAAAAAATGGACATTTATGCAAATGTTCATCCCTTTGACCTTATTCACACTAATTAGAGGTAGTACAGTGGATAGAGTGATGGGACTGGAGTCAGGAAGACACAAGTTCAAATCTGGCCTTGGATACTTACTAGCTGTGTGACCCTGGGTAAGTCACTTCATCTCTATTTGCCCCAGTTTCCTCAACTGTAAAATGGTTATAATAAGAGCAACTATCCCATAGAGTTGTTACAAGGATCTAATGAAATAATATTTGTAAAAGCATTTAGCACAGTGTCTTGAACATAGTAGGTGCTATATAAATGCTTATCTAGGGGGCAGCTATGTGACGCAGTGGATAAAGCACCAGCCCTGGATTCAGGAGGACCTAAGTTTAAATCTGCCCTCAGACACTTGACACTCTCTAGCTGTGTGACCCTGTGCAAGTCACTTAACCCTCATTGCCTCGCAAAAACAAAACCAAAATTGCTTATCTATAAATGCTTCTCTCTCACACCCCCCCATATTCCCCAATAATTCCCAATTTCGGTCTCTTCATTACCATGACACATACCTCCTGAGACTTATTCCCTAATGCATAATATAAAGGGCTCACCTTTATCCCTGCCAGATTTGGTGACCCGTTGGTGATGAAAATTTCTCAAATTCCAAACAGGCCCAATTTGCCACCATGCTTCAGCTGCCTTCCCCACCCCCGCCCCCCACCTCTGCAGATTCCTTCTGCTATCATTGAGTTCTGCCTCTTTTGAGAAAGGGCCTAGACCAGGTCTATTTCATTCTCCAGACTCAGCCACTATACCTCTGCCTGACTGCCTCTTCCACTCCTTTCTGATCCCTTTTATGTGTTCTTTTCCCCCATTAGAATGTAATAAGTTGGGGCAGCTAGGTGGCACAGTGGATAGAGCACCGGCCCTGGAGTCAGGAGGACCTGAGTTCAAATCCGGCCTCAGACACTTAACACTTACTAGCTGTGTGACCCTGGGCAAGTCACTTAACCCCAATTGCCTCACTAAAAAAAAAAAAAAAAAAGAATGTAATAAGTTCCTTGAGGGCAGGGACTCTCTTTTTGCCTGTATTCCTATACCAAGCACTTAACAAGGTGACTGGCACATAATCAGAACTTAATAAATGCTTCTTTTCTTTCTTTCCTTTTTTTTTTTAGTGAGGCAATTGGGGTTAAGTGACTTGCCCAAGGTCACACAGCTAGTAAGTGTTAAGTGTCTGAGGCCGGATATGAACTCAGGTACTCCTGACTCCAGAGCTGGTGCTCTATCCACTGTGCCACCTAGCTGCCCCATAAATGCTTCTTGATATAATTTATGGACCCACAATTCCAACACAAAGAGCCCCTCAGAAATGTAGCTTGAGTTTCATTTCTAGCTGCTCCCCCCAAAGGCTCAAAGAATAGAGAGATTCAAGTATGAAATAATCCAGTGAGGCTGCTGCTAGGTGTGATATAAAGGGTGGGGAGTGAGGAGAGAGCTGAAATGGTTGATTTGGAGCCGGTGTTACATAGACAGGCTAAGGTTAGAAGCAGAATAAGACCTTCTAGTCTCTGGGAGTGAACAGTGCTAGAGAACCCAAACCCCCGGCTGCCCAAGGAATGGTCCAAAGAAAATATGCAAGCCCTGATTCAGGAGGAATGAGGAAAAAATGAGTGGCAGCCTGGGTTCAAGTCCCTGTTTTGACATATATGCTGGCTATGTGGCACTGGGCATGTCCTTCACCTCTCCTTGTCCCCAGACAACTCTTTAGGATGATAGATACATTTCAGAGGAGGTGCTCCCCAGAGGAACTGGATCACCACTTCAGTCACAGATCCAGGGTCAAACAAGAGTACAATACTTATAAAATGTGTGAATGGAATAAAGCTGGGAAGGATAGTTAATTAGGTTGGATGATAGAATCAAGAACTAAAAGTATCTTAGGGTAGACTAATAGAGCAAATTTCATTTGAAAGAATAGAATGGAAAATCATTTATTAACCAGTTACTATATGCTAAGGATTGTACTAAGTCTGGGATCCTTGTTCTCAAGGAAGTTACATACAATTAAGGGATTTAATGCTTGAAGGAGGGTTTAGCTTCAGAGAAAATTGAAAGGCTGACAATTCTGGAAAGTAAAGCATCAGGGCAGACATAAGACACAAAAGACTTTGCTGAGTAATAGCAAGGTATTTTGTTCCCAACCAATGATTATTGGGAAGGAGAAATGGCACTCAGGGAGGGTTGGGCCAATGGAGGACAGTCAACATGTAGGTAGTAGGTGATACTTAGCACCTGGTGGGAGCTGGGCAGTGAGGGCTGGGGTAGGGGAGAAAAGAGTCCCCTGAGGCCTATTCCTATTGAATCCTCACGTACTCATTGTGACCTATATGGCAGGAAATCTGGAAGCAGGATAGGGGAAGGTTTCTTGCTTCCTGGGGCAGCTGCTGCTGGTGGGGTCTCTAGCCACCAGTTGGTTTCTGAAATAATTGATAAATGTATACTTGGGTTCAAAATGTCAACAGTAGAAGTACAGGATGTTGGAGATGTAGTTGGATGACATTTCATGTGGAAAAAAGGCTTTTTAGTAAAATATGGGCCAATGGTGTGATTTTCTTGTTGTTGAGTCCTATCTGAGTCTTCATGAACCCATTTTGGGCTTTCTTGGCAAAGATACTGAAATGGTTTGTCATTTCCTTCTCCAGCTCATTTTGCAAATGAGAAAACTGAGGCAAACAGGGTTAAGTGACTTGCCTAGGATCACACAGAATAATGTGATGCAGTAGCTTAAAAAACTAAGGATCTTAAATTTCATTGATAGAAGCATAGGGTCTAGATGAAGGGAGTTGGTCTCACTGAATTCTGCCTTAGTCAGACCACATTTGGAATATTGTGCTCAAATGAGCATACCAGAGTTTAGGAGGGACATCAATATGTTGTCAAGCACCTACAGGAGGTGACCAGGATGTTGGAGGGCATCAAGATTATACCATATGTAAACTAGAACTGTTTAGCCTGTAGAAGAAGTCTTAGCAAGGAATATGATAGTTGTGTTCAAATATTTGAAAAATGTCATGTGGAAGACTTATTCTGCCTGTCCCCAAATTGCAGAACTAAATGTAATGAGTGACAAGAACAAAATTTAGGTTTAAGGTTTGGGAAAGCATGCTAATTATGAGTTAGCTAAAAATGGAACAGGCTGTCTTGAGAAATTGTGGGTTTTCCCTCACTGGAGGTCTTCAAAGGGAGGCTGGATGATTGCTTGTCATCTGAGGAGAGGATTTGTGATCAGAAAAGGGTTAGAATAGAAAGATTCTGGAGTCAGAACCATAAAATATGGTTCCTCCTCATCACTGCCAGACTTCTAGAAAGAGTAATCTAATCTTGAGAGGTCTACTGCCTCCCAACTCCTTGTAACCTGGCTTTTATCTTTGTCACTCAGTCATTGGATGGAAGGATGTTCGAGCTGGGTAGGAATTTGGGCTTATCTAGTTCACCCCTTCATATGGTGTAAGAGAAAGGGTGTGCTGTTAAATATTTAACAACCCGATTCCCTGGGAGGGGATAGAGTGAATATTCAGGGCATACTTTTAGGTTTAAGCTGCATTATTAGCATTTTCTCTATCCTTTTCAAATGTCTAGGCTCGAAGTGTTCTGCAGAACTCCAGAACACAGCTAGAATTAGACTGAAATGTAACAGGAAACAAAATAGTTTAAGAAAATAAATATTTTTTTCGGCTATAAAATAAAAAGGGTTAGACTAGAATACCCCTTCCAGTTCTAAATAGGTAATCTTATGATAATACACAATAACAGCAATGGAGAGGTATGGTTTAGAGTGTGATATGGCAAACAAAGAAAAGGTGATCTCAGTCAAGGAAGATCAAGCATGCATTTATGGTAGAGCCTACGTTAGGGATGGGCTTTGAAAAACTGATGAGTGAATACTCATGTCCATTTTATCATAAGGCAGGATTCATATGGAGCAGTTCTTCGTTATAGGAAATTTGTTAGAAAAAAGGCCAGTGATGAAACATTTCTCTGGGCCAGATTCCAACAGAATTGTAATTACAATGGGACACCAAGCACTTTGCCCAATTTAGAGGTTGTTGAAAGCACTTGCAGTCCTTCAACCCTGTAGAAGCAACTGGCTCCTCATCTAGGTAAGGAAGAAGTAGATAGAATGAAGAACTGGGCAGATGCCTCTTCTTCCCCCTCCAGGTGAGCTCCTCATCTGTCTCACTCCTCAGCCCTCAGTGATACTTTGGCCCCAAACTGCTTAAGAAGTTGAGTGGAGGGTTATTTTGTGCTACTTGCCCTGGCTCCAGTTTGTGTGGCCGGGTTACAAATATTACTAGTTATAGCTCTGGCTGGCAAGGCATAGAAATCACTTTTATTACAAAGAATGCCCTTCTTTGTACAGTGTTGGCTCCCAAGGGTTAGTGCCTGTGCTCTCATCCCAGTCTGGAACGAGCTCTCTCATTCCCACTGAGGGAGATTCAATTTTGTTTGGCTTTGTGAGAGGAGAGAAAGGGAGTACAGGATTCTGGGCTGGTCTGATAATGATGGGAAAGTGCCAGACCAGGCTTAGGAACAGTATCAATTTTAAGAAGCCTTTTATCTCTCTCTAAAGCATCCTGTCTACTGAAATGGAGCTCATGGGATTTAGTTGGAAGGGACCTTTGTGATCACCCCTCATTTTACAGATTAGAGGGAGGAAGGAATTTGTTCAAGATAATACAGCCAGTAATTGGCAGTGAGAATTTGAACCCAGATCTCTGATGTCAAGCCCAGTGCTTTTAGAGCGAACTGGTAGTGTATACAACTTCTGGTGTCCAGGAACTATAATTGCTTCTTTTCTCTCATGATAAGAGGCAACTTCAATTTTTTTGTTTTCTTATCCAGTGGGACTTAGTTAATAAACAGTGGCAATTTAGTGACTAATTTTTTAACCAACCATGGCTTGATTAAAAAAAAATTGGTTCAAATTTTATCATAGGCAGCATAGATGATAGGTATGCCTCACTTTAAGCAATCCTAATATATTATGTAAAGTGAGATTAATGGGAAAAATAATTAGTATAAGATTATTTGCTCTGTAAAAGGTTTAATTATATAATACCTGACCACCTTGGGCATTTTAAATTGGGTTTAAAAAATGGGGGAGATGGATTTGGTTTGGACCTTTGACTTCATTGGTTTAGGAAATTCCTTCCACTAATGCAAATCAGTGACTCTTCTAAAATATATAGTCTTGACCAGTTTAAAAGAATAGGATATTGTCCAAGAAAAGAAGTGACTTGCCCAGGGTCACACAACTAGTATACAGGTTGATTTTTAGAAATATACTTATTCATAACTTTAAACTAATGAGCTGGAGCATTTCCCAGGGAAATGATCTGAACTGGAATTATTTAACCTGGTAAAGAAAAGATTTAGGGGGATATAATAATCATATTCAAATATTTGAAAAGCCAATTGTAAGAGAGGGAATAGACTCATTCCATTGGGGGCAGAACTTGGCAATGGATAGAAATTCCAAATAAGCAAATTTAGGCTGATGTGAGAAAAAACAACAACTTATTAAACAATAAGGACAGGTAGGTGGTGCAGTGGATAGAGTGCTAGGCCTAGAGTCAGGGAGACCTTACTAGCTATCTCTTACCCTGGGCAAGTCATAACTTCTACCTCAGCTTCTTCAGCTGTAAAACTCCTACCTCGCAGGGAAGCTAGGTGGTGCACCTAGCCCTGTATTTAGATCAAGCACCGGCCCTGTATTTAGGAGGATCTGAGTTCAAATCTAGTCTCAGTCACTTGACACTTATTAGCTGTGTGACCCTGGGCAAGTCACTTAACCCTCATTGCCCTGAAAAAAACAAACAAACAAACAGAAAACCTCCTACCTCTCAGGGTTATTGTGAGAATCAAATGAGGTAATATTTGTAGAGTACTTAGCATTGTTCCTGGCACATAGTAGGTGCTTGCTCCCTCCTTCTCCTAGAGCTGCCCTTGGAAAGCAATGAGTTAGCTCCCTGTTACTAAATGTCTTCAAAGAGAGACTGGATGACCAGTTGTTGGTGGTATTATAGATAGAATTCTTGGTTATGGATGGCTTGGTCTAGATGGCGTTGCTTTCCTACTAATGGAAATGATTTAGGGAGAAATGGAAATAACAGAGTATTTCTTGAGCAGCTTCCCTATCCACAACAGACAAGCCAATGAAACTCTTGGGGACTGCTTCGTCAATTAAGAAAGGGCAAAACAAACAAATGAAGCCCTGAATAATACAAGGAAAGGGAACACAGTCTGTGCCATTACCATGTTGCTTTTCTGCAGAATAATTGACCATCTGGGAATCAGAAATATGCAATTCAGGAAATCAGTTATGTCCCTAGTTGCCCACTAGGTGGCTGTAGATCAAAACACATCCGATAGAACTGAACTCAAGAATGTGAAGGGTTCTTGGGATCTGCTGTGATAGCTGTATTTCAATACAATTGGGTTTCTTTTATAAGTCTATGGATTTTATTTTATGCATTTAAAAAATTATCATGAGAAGGGATCCCTAGGCTTCAGTAGACTTCCAAAGGGCTCCAATAACACAAAAAAGGTTCTGAAGGAAGTGACTACCGCTAAGCAATTGAGGGCTTAATGGCTTTAACTCAGGTGCAACTTGCTACACTTGGTCTTTTTCAATACCCCTCCTTCACCCCGCCCCCCAAGTCATAATACTCTTCCTCTTGAATTATGTTACTTTTACCCACATGTGTTCCCAGGATCACAGCTTTAGAGACAGGATCTTAGAGGTCATCTCATCTAACTCTCATTTTACATATGTGGAAACTGAGGCACAGAGGGGTTAGGTGATTTACCTAATGTTACACATGTAGTGAGTGGCAGAGCAGGTATTCAAACACAGACCTACTGACAAGAAGTCTACCTCAGCATGCTGCCTATGTATTAATCCAGTTTCTGGTTCTCCCAACTCTCCAGTAACATCAGCAAGGAAAGGGTTTCCTTTCTGTCTTTATAATCTTGGCACCTAGCACAAAGTCTGGAACATAGTAGGTACTTAATAAATGTTTGCTGAATTTAATTGAATGGAGTTTTCTAGGAATCTTTAGCCACATTCCTTAGCTGTAAATATTTTCAATTAATAATTATTCAGTAATTATTAAAAATGACAACAGGGCAGCTAGGTGGTGTAGTGGAAAGAGTGCTGAGGCTGGAGTCAGGAAGACTTATCTTCCTGAGTTCAAATCTGGCCTCAGACACTTACTAGCTGTGTGACCCTGGGCAAGTCACTTAACCCTGTTTGCCTCAGTTTCCTCAGCTGTAAAATGAGCTAGAGAAGGAAATGGCAAAACACTCCAGTATTATTGCCAAGAAAACCCCAAATGGGATAACAAAGAGTTAGACACAACTGAAACGACTGCAACAACAACAACAGGCATTTATATAGTGCTTTACATACATATTATCTCATTATATCCCAATACTGCATGAGGGAGTTACTATGGGTATAATTATATCCATTATACAGATGAGGAAACTGAGGCCAAGAGAGGTTAGGGGACCATGGTCACACAACTAGTCAGTGCCAGAGTTGGGATTCGAATCCAGGTCTTTCTTGACTCTAAATGCAGTGTTATTCCTACATTAAGAAGCACTGGGAATTATGAAATAAAAAAAAAAAAAGATGTACAAGATGTGCTCCCTACTGGTGCTTAATACAGTGCCTGGCATAATAGCAGGCCCTTGGTAAATGCTTGTTGACTGACTAGCTGCCTTTGGAGAGTTTTTGTTTGTCCATGGGAAAGAGTTCACAAGATAGCAAAATGTCAGGTCCTGATTCTAATAGCAGCAGGATTTGGGAGATGAGAGAACAAAGTGGGAAGAAGCCACCAGAGAAGACTTCTTAGAAAGGTAAAGCTTGGGCCTCAGAGACCTTGGAGACAGTAATGATAACAACAGCAGCAGCAATAACTGACACTTAGCACTTTCTACATATTACTTCATTTGTTCCTCATATCAATTGTGTTTTTCTTCACAATAAAACTAAAGATTTTATTATCATGATTTTAGAAATGAAAAAACTGAGGCCCAGAGAGCAGGCCAGTAAGTGTCAGATGTGGGATGTGGACTCAGATCTGAAGTCCTGTAGATTAGATAAACGGAGAAGATGGATAGCCTGGATTGAAAGTTAAGTTCCACTGCTTAATTATTCATAGCTATTCTCAGTAGGCTTGCTTGGCATCTGAGGTTTAATGTTGACAGTCTATCTTGAACTGCCGTTCAAGCTCCAGCCAACCATTTCCTTGGAAGGGGAAACGTGGCCACTATGATTGTAATCTAGTATCTTTTTCTATTTGGTGTATATGATGAGACATTTATCCATGTCATCCAGTGAGCTGGAAGTTGAATAGAACAAGACACCCCAGGCCTTTGCCGGATTCTATGGATTCTTTTGGTTCTGAGTTAGGTACCTCTCTTCTCCACAATCCATTTTTTCCCCATCCACCTCAGCAAAGGCCAGTCCCAATGGGATCTTCAGCCCATCTCCCTGCAAAGAGTCAAGATGAGTAATAACTCCTGGTGGAATTGTACTCTACAGTTTAACAGGGTTATTATGGGCTGGTTGTGGCTTCACTGCCATGACGAACTCTCAAACGTGGAAACTCTCTCTACTAATGCAGGTTGGTACCTTCTTTGAAATTTGTAGTCTTAGAGGGTTGTTTACAGTACTGGAGAATTAAATGACTTGCCCTGTGTCACACAGACACCCAGCATCTTCTTGGATTGGAGATTCCACTATCTGCCTCTCTCTGTTCCATATTGCCTCTCAACTATGGGCACAATCATTATCAAATGCAATCCCTGTGAGGGAGGTAGTACCACTTTTAGTCCCGTGTCAAACTGCTGTTCTCTCAGCTCAACATTCTATCTCCCATCTCCATTCTTTCTCCCAAGCTGTGCTCCCCCAAATCCTGAATGCCCTCCCTCCTCACCTTAGCCTCTTAGGATCTCTATCTTCGTTCCAGGCCCTGTTCATGTGTTATCTTCTTCTTCATGCAAATATTTATCTGTTTATGCATTGCTTGCCTAGCAAGGTTGTTTACGATGCAGTAAACACTTAATAAATGCTCATTGGATTGGATTTTATAAATGAAGAAACAGATTCAGAGAGTCAGTCAATAAGCATTTATTATACACTTACTGTGTTCCATATATAGTGCTAAGTGCTGGGAATACAAACACAAGCAAAAAGACGGACAGACAAGGCAGTTCTTGCCCTCAAGGAGCTTATATATGAGGGGAGGAAGACAACACCTAAAAGGAAACTGAAATGGTGGAGAAATGAGAGAGGGAAATAAGGTACAAGGGAGCATTTTTTTTCTAGCAGGAAACAAAAAAATATTGCTGGCCTAGGAGCCCTTCTTAAATGGAGGTTGTAGAAGAAGCCATCTGAAAAGAGAGAGACAGAGACAGAGAGAGAGACAGAGACAGAGACAGAGACAGAGACAAAGAGACAGAGACAGACCTCAGGAGTGGAGCATACTTCAGAGGCATGAATCTAGACAGGAGTAAGGCTTCAGGATGAAGAGATTTCTTGGGGATTATAGAAAAGTCTGCAGTGCAGTCTGGGGAGAAATGAAGCAAGGTGGCTTGCCCAATAGCTCGTAGCTACTTATAATAGTAACTCAAATTTAACAGATTCAACATTATTCAATTAATGTTTAAAAGTGCACAGACTTATAGGTTTTGTTATTGGGGTTTTGGGCATAAATACTTGATAATAATAAGATGTGCAGTCATATATTATTCGGTCATTCAGTTGTATATGACTTTTTCATGACCCCACGGACCGTTACTGTCCACAATTTGTTTTTTTGGCAAAGATGCTGGAGTGGTTTGCCATTTCCTTCTCCGATGGATTAAGGCAAACAGAAGTTATGTGACTTGTCACACAGCTAGTCAGTGTCTGAGGTTGGATTTTAACTTGGGTTTTCCTAACGCTCTCTCCACTGAGCCATCTAGCTGCCACATATACACATGCACGTGTATGCATGCATGTATGAATATACATGTGTATATATTACACATAAGTATTAATTATGGCAGTAAAGAAGAAATGTAACAAAATATTGCATATTGCCAACACTGTATTATAGATTAAAATTATAATTATCTCTTTCTTTACTCCTTTATAAAAGTTCACTTCAGGTACTGCCTCATGTCAGTAATATATCCTCACCCTATCTAATTTTCCATCAAATTTGTGTACCTTGGGAGAGCTAGGTGGTGCAGTGGATAGAGCACCGGCCCTGGATTCAGGAGGACCTGAGTTCAAATCCGACCTCAGACATTTGATACTTACTAGCTGTGTGACCCTGGGCAAGTCACTTAACCCCAATTGCCTCACCCCCCCAAAAACCCCAAAAAACAGAAAACAAAAATTTGTGTACCTAGAACTGATCTTTAATTTACACAATCAATTTAGACAATTGCCATTAGCTGGCTTTCATCCTCCCAAAGCCCCAACTGTCAATGCATCACAATGTACCCAATAGCTTTCTTGAGCCAGATGCTGACAAACTCTCTGACGTTTCTCAATTTCCTTTGTTCTCACTGACTGAAAGGCAGCATATCAATTTTCAGAGGGTATAGCAATGTCTAGCGTAGAAGTGGTGTAGTTTTTATTTTCCAAAATTACTATATCCGATTATAAAGCTTCTTTAAGTCCTGCAACTGTCAAGTCATTATAACACTGATAAAGTGCCTTTGCGACATTCATCCATCCCTTTAGCAGATTTTCATATGATGTCGCCTAAAGGTCCTTTAGTATTCTTTTTTTTTTTTTGCAGGGCAATGGGGGTTAAGTGACTTGCCCAAGGTCACACAGCTAGTAAGTGTCAAGTGTCTGAGGCTGGATTTGAACTCAGGTACTCCTGAATTCCTGAATCCAGGGCCGGTGCTTTATCCACTGCACCACCTAGTCCTTTAGTATTCTAAAAGCCTTCAAGATGACCACCATATCCCCTTCTTAGCTGTGGTATTCTACTTAACTGTAGTTCCATTTAAAACACCATATTCCAGGTGTGCTCTGCTCAAGGCAGAATTTAATGGGACTAACTCCTATGTACCCCTGAATTCAAGGCCTCTCATAATGTCTCCAAGATCTCTTAACAGTTTTCTTGGCTATTCAAGTTAGAGCTTGTAGTCCATGGAAATCTCAAAATCTCTTTCTTTTTGGCATCCCTTTCTTTTCCCCTGATCTTATATTTGTGAAATTGATTTGTTAAACACAAGCAGAAGTTTGCATTTACCCATCTTAAATTCTACCTCAAGGAGAAAGAGCAATGGTTCTGATGCTGCAAGGGGTTATCCTGGTGTCAAGAAGGTACTTCAAAGTGGTTCATAATTTTGAAAATGCTACAAAAGCAAGCCACTGTACCATCCGCAGCCTTACTTTCCTTTTTGGTAGGGAGGGGGCAAAAAAAAGAGGTGGTTAGATTAGCTTAAAGACTGCTAAGCTTTTTTTTTTTTAACTATGAGAGATCCAAGTATGTGCAGGCTACATGAATCTGTTATTTTTTTTTTAATTTTTTAATTTAAAAAATTTTTTAATTAAAAAAAATGTTTAATTTTTTCAGGGCAATGAGGGTTAAGTGACTTGCCCAGGGTCACACAGCTAGTAAGTGTCTAGTGTCTTAAGCAGGATTTGAACTCAGGTTCTCCTGAATCCAGGACCAGTGCTCTATCTACTGCACCACCTAGCTGCCCCATGAATCTGTTATCATAATATTTTAATATAATACATGATATTATTAATATAATATGCTATTATAATAGCAATAACCTCTATTAGTAATTTAAAAATATGGATTTTAAATTTTTGAATTTTCCATTTTGTTTTTTATTAATGCTTTTTTTGTCTTTATAATATAGTCTTTTCTCAAAACAAATAAAAATAAAACAAAACAAGAAACCCACACTCTTTCCTCCAGCCTGAATCTTCCCAGGGAACAAAGAAAATGAAAAAGAAACATTAGATACAGTGACTGCATCTGACATTTGGCCTAACAATGCCCCTTCTTTATAATTAATTAGAATATAGCCTCCTTGAAGACAGAAATGGAAGGCCTGGCATATAGGAGGTCCTTAATAAATGCTTGTTGACTTCAGAAGGAAGAGGAATATATATTTCATTATCTGTTTTCTGGGACTTCCACTGATTTTTCAGCTACTCAGACTGTCTTTCCTTTAGTGATCTTCTAACTTATTTACATGATTGTAATCACACATCCATACTGAATGCAGAGTTAAATAAGACAACATATGTATGCATATAGGTGTACATATGATCTATGTATATGTACTACATATATGTAGTCATACAAATCTGCCATGTTGCTCCAAATTTCTTAGTCATTTTGTACTGCACAATATTTTATTACATTTCTATAGCATAGTTTTAAAAATAGAAATATAGCCAGCTAAAAGGCCAATTGATTGGGTAATGGCTAAACAAATTGTGGCATATGAATATAAAGGAGTACTATTGGGTTTTAGGAAACTGTGACAAATACAGAAAAACAAGGAACAGTCTACATGAATAGATGCCAAGTGAGAAGAGCCAAGAAAAAAATATGTGTGTATATCTATGTATATATGAAAACAATATCTATCTTATATATATCTATATGTGTGTATATGTACATAGACATATGTACATACATATATATATATATATACTACAGCAATGTGATTTTTTTCCTCTCTTTTTAAAAAAATTCTTTTTGTTATATGGCAGGTAGGGATACTGGGGAAAACTATGGGAATATTAAACAAAATACCCCAAAACATCAATAAAAAGTAAGTTTAAAAAGATAGCTAAACCATTTATTAAGTATTTACTATGTGCCAGACACCGTTCTATGCACTGGGGATACAAATACAAGGAAACACGACTATCCCTACTCTCAAAGTTTCATTCTAATGAGGGAGCTAAAAAGTTGGGAGTGGGTACAGCTTAGAGAGTGAGCTGAGTATGGCTGAGGGCCCACATCAAGTGACAATCTTGGTCAGGGATCAGACAACCAGGTGATCAGGAGCCAGGGAATGGGGGAATATCCAGGTGGGGGGAGAGTGAGTTGATCTGGGATTTTTTTAAAAGCAAGAATACAGAAAAAAGTCCAAAAAAATCCTTAACTAACTTTATTGATATGAAAGAGCACAGTTACAAGCCTACAAGCTATGGATCAATTCTGTTCAGGGAAACTCTCAGATTCCACTTCAGTAGCTTTATGAAAGAGAATATCTTTTCACCAAGTTTCGTCATATAGAAAGATATTGCTGGTCATTAGTTCCTATTGGCCTACTATTGGCGTTCATTGTTAATGTGTGTTAGCTACTTTGATAACTTTTTTCCCCCATATTACTACAGCTAGGTTGTACAGTGCCATGCCTGGAGTCAGGAAGATTCATCTTCATTAGTTCAAATCCAATCTCACACTCTTACTATCTGTGTGACCCTGGGCAAGTCACTTACCTTTGTTTGCCTCAGTTTCTCATCTGTAAAGTGAGCTGGAGAAGGAAATGGCAAACTACTTTAGTATCTTGGCCAAGAAAACCCTAAATGGGGTCACAAACTCACACACAACTGAAAAATGACAGAACAAACATCAGACAGGTTTTATTTGTCCTATAACCCACATATTGGACACAGACTCACAGATTGTTAGATATCAAAGAGCTCTCAGAGCTCACCTAGTCCAATCCATTTGTCATTTCCAATTGTCATTTCATTTGTCATTGTCAAATACAATATCACTTTAATAGACAAAGTCCATGAGATAACATGCTTAGGGCCACACAGATAGTAAGGAAGTGATGGGGCCAAGATTCAAAGCCATTTTTAATCTTATTCTTTGGCAGGGCTCATTTTACTAAACTATGTCTGCTCCTCTCTGTACTTATTCTTCTATTACTTGATGGAAATTAAATTTTCCTGATATTTTAGAAAAATCTAAGAAAGATCCCTTTCAGCACTAACATTTGAGGAGTCTATGATCTTAAGGGGGTAATATGTGCCTTTTCACTACAACCACTATAGGGCACATTATGTTCATAATTTAAGAGTTTGATATGCCCTAAATAATGGGGTGAGGAAGAGAGATGAATTGGAAAAAGTAGGCCTTCAGAAATCCATAGGAAATGCTAGCTCCAATCTGGATTCCTTCTCAGATGCTAAAATTTGGATAAGGATGTCTTTCCCCTTACCCTCCAGCATAAGCAGATGTTGAAAAAGTTAAAACCAGGTGTATGTAGGAAGGGAAGGAGGAATGATGGTCTGGAGGTCTCTCAGCTGTCTCTTCTGCTAACTCCATTTTACTTCTTTCTAAACTAGTGGATGCTCATGACAACAGGTGTTGGACCAGTCATAGAATCAGAGATCTGGAGCTAGAGGGGACGTCAGAGGCCATCTCACATAGATGAGAAACTGAGTCATGAAGGAATTGAGTGACTTGGCTAAGGTTGGATTTGAATAGAGGTCTTCCCAATTCCAACCCCGGCACTCTATTTTTTTTTTTTTAGTGAGGCAATTGGGTTTAAGTGACTTGCCCAGGGTCACACAGCTAGTAAGTGTTAAGTGTCTGAGGTCATATTTGAACTCAGGTCCTTCTGACTCCAGGGCTGGTGCTCTATCCACTGCGCCACCTAGCTGCTCCTAAATTCCTCCCCGCCCCCCACTCTATTTACACCATCTCAATCTACTCCCTGAGTCTGCACCACTAGGTGGATAGCACACTTCATTATCATTAGAATCCTGATTGGTCATTGCCTTGATCACAGTTAAGTCTTTTAATTTTTTTTGTTCTTACAATGTTGTTATTATATACATTTTTCTCCTGGTGCTGCTCAGGAAGACCTTAGTTCAAATGTGACTTCAGACACTAGCTGTGTGGCCCTGTGCAAGTCATTTAACCCTATTTGTCACAGTTTCCTCATCTGTAAGATGAGCTGGAGAAGGAAATGTCAAACCACTCCAGGATCTTTGCCAAGAAAACCCCAAATGGGGTCATGAAGAGTCTGAAACAACCAAATATCTTGTTTAGTTAGTAGTTAAATTATTGTTTTTATGTTGCCTCCTCCCATTAGAAAATGAACTTTTTTTTGGCCTTTCTTTGCATCCCCAGCCCTTATTTAGTACAGTGCACATAGTGAGACCTTAGTGTTTCTTGATTTGAGTTCACATTCTTGGGATAAATATAAACTGAAAACAAAAAGGACTTTGTAAGACTTTACAGCTAAACAGAGGACTGATTTAACAGGTTTTCCTTGGAAAGGCAAAGGAGTTTGGACATTTGGTTTCACGGTATGCCTAAAAGTAACAGAAAGTGTCATTTCTTGTGTGAGAAAATGGGCTTTTGGGACCCTCAGAGATCCCCTCTCACTAGAAGGCCTAACTGCCTGACCTTTTAAGACTGGCCCAGAGTCAGCCAAGTGGGACCTAGGACCTTTCACCCACCTGAAAGCCTTGTTCCCATCAGATGATCTGTTCTCTGGGCTCTGACATCAGCAGGACTGCACCGAACCACTCTCAAATCCAGTGAACCAATAGATTTGAACGATGCTAGCCAATTAGCTTTAAGCAGTGTGGAAGGGCCAACTCTCTGCCTTCCCTCAGAGATCTTATGCTTGCTGATCTCTCTCTTGGCCGGGGAACGTGGGAAGGGAGCCACGTGGCCCAGTTCTCTCTCCTCTAAATCCTAGGCTAGGCTTTCCTAACTTTCAGGGCCATGTGCTCTATCTTTACTAATACTTAATATGCTTTAACAAATGCTTAATGCCCCCAAACTGGTGCAGTAACCTCTAATTTCTAAGTAACATATAAACCCCAGCTATGTTCCCTGAACTTGGGGCAATTATAGGGCGACCACATATAGTTTTATTCGCAAAACGCAGTGATCATGATGAAAACAAGTAGAAAAAACTCCCCACCATTTGAAGCTAACTGCAAGCTTATACAACAACATATGTTGCAGAGGAAGAAAAATAGAGAAATTTATTCTATGAATAACTTAACAAGCTCCATTAAACCAAATCAATATATAGTTTGATACTCAGTGACTTCAGTGCGAAGGTGGACACAAGAGAGAATAACAAAAAAGTATCTGGAAAATAAGATTTAGGTTTAAGAAATGAAAGAAGCCACACTTCTCAGGTATGCATAAGGAACATTTTCTTAAGTTACTTTCTTCAAAAACTGCTTTACTTACATCATCCCTCTAAGAATCTCATAACAACAGTCTATGCCAGGTACTAGAGGTGTTATTATCCCCATTTAGCAGGTGAGGAAAAGGAGAATAAGAGACAGTAAGGGATTTATCCACAGTCTCCCAGCTAATTAGGAACAGCAGAAGGATTAAAATCCAGCTTTTCTTGATGTCAAGTCAACACTATCCACTACACCAAAGTATCTCTGTGGCCATTCAAACTGCTAGTGAAACTTGCCCAGGATCTACTGGAGATCATTGTTTTTTTCATATTTGTGAGTGGCCATAAGATTTCCTTTTTCTTTCTTTCTTTCTTTCTTTCTTTCTTTCTTTCTTTCTTTCTTTCTTTCTTTCTTTCTTTCTTTCTTTCTTTCTTTCTTTCTTTCTTTCTTTCTTTTTTTTTTGCGGGACTATGGGGGTTAAGTGACTTGTCCAGGGTCACACAGCTAGTGTCAAGTGTCTGAGGCCAGATTTGAACTCAGGCCCTGAATCCAGGGCCGGTGCTCTATCCACTGCGCCACCTAGCTGCCCCTCTTTTCTTTCTTTCTTTCTTTCTTTCTTTCTTTCTTTCTTTCTTTCTTTCTTTCTTTCTTTCTTTCTTTCTTTCTTTCTTTCTTTCTTCCTTCCTTCCTTCCTTCCTTCCTTCCTTCCTTCCTTCCTTCCTTCCTTCCTTCCTTCCTTCCTTCCTTCCTTCCTTCCTTCCTTTCCTTCCTTCTTTCTTTCTCTCTCTCTTTCTTTCTTTCTTTCGAGGCAATTGGGGTTAAATGACTTGCCCAGGGTCACACAGCTAGTGTCAAGTGTCTGAGGCTGGATTTGAACTCAGGTCCCCCTGAATCCAGGGCCAGTGCTCTATCCACTGTGCCACCTAGCTGTGCCTTCTAATTTTAACTTTAGCAAGGACACTGCAGGACACTAGAGAGTCTTGAGAGCAAGGGGACAAGCATGTTTTTCTGGAGTCAAGAGCACAGAACTCCCTAATAAGCATCTGGAAGCATGAAATCTTCCTCTACAGTATTCTGTATAGAAATAGAAATAATAAAAAGGTTACTCAGGTGACCTGGGTTCGAGTTCCATGAACTAGCTGTATGATTTTGGATTTGTCACTTTTTGGGGGTCTCACTTTCCTTATCTGTGAAATGAGGAAACTTCCTTTCAGTTCCATGATAACATAATCGGGATTGGTAATTTTTTCCTCTTCCCTGGGTGCAGTTATGCTGGTGGAATACTCAGTTTCCCCTGACCCTAGTTAATGTCTCTAACCTGGATGGGAAACAGCAACAGGTATGGGCAGTTCTGTTAAAAAATGAGGTATATGCATTCCTTAAAAGCACCGTCCTATGCAAAATTGAGCAAGAGAAACAAAAAAACCCAGCACCATGTTTTATATATGCTAAAAGGTTAAGGAGTACACAAATGCTACAGTGAACAGTGGCTGAGCCTGGAGTCTTGGGCAGCAGATTATGCCCTGAGGTGTCCTGCACATCTCGGGGCCTTGGGGCCTTGGGCAAAGGCCATGGCAGAAGATGGGGGGGGGATGGCCCTCCACCTAAGGCTCTCATTGCATCAGAAGATATATAATAAATATCCCTATTACCTTACCTTGACAAAGACTTGTAGTTTGCTGCTGAAATGGCTGTCAGGAGTTTGGTTGCAGCGCGTGAGTTTTGAACTCAGGTGTTTTGAGTTCTTTCAATGATTCTCAAGATTTTTGAAAGTTGCCTAATTTTGAGTTTTTGAAACAGGTGTTATAGCAGAATTGACTGTAAATGTGAATGAGTCCGCCCTGTGAAGTTAGAGCCAAAGGGCCAATAGAGGTGGTGGAATTGAGGGGTTCTGTCCCTCCAGACTTATGGAATGTGTTGATTGTGTTTGGGAGACACACACCTGGGTGTTGAGAGTAGGAAGTAGAAGTGTAAAATCACTCTCATCTAGTCCTCTGGAGACAATTTCTCATGGGCAGGTATCAGAGGTCTCCATCAGCCTTATTGGGGGCTCTATTTATATGAATTGTCTTCCAAAACAAAACACTCCCTACCGACCTCCCCTTCCCCTACTGGTTCATTTTTTTGAGCTTTGCGAACTATGTGCTTGGAAAGGGACTTGGTGAACAACAAACAAAAACTGACCGGCTGCTGTAGCATGAGATAGGAAATCTGGGTGGGAGCAATAAACCAAAGAAATGAGAAATCCCATAACATCTCTAAGTTCTTTGTGTAATATAATAAAACAATAGCTAATATTTATATGGCATTTACTTTGTGGTAGGCATTGTGCTAAGTACTTTACAATGATCTCATGTGATCCTTACTACTATCCTGAAAGGTAAGTGCTAATAAATCCCCATTTTACATTTGAGGAAACGAGGCAAACACAAGTTAAGTGACTTGCCCAGAGACCCGGCTAGTGCCTGGTGCTGGATTTGAACTCACAGGTTCTGTCACAAGAATGATAATGATCTATGCAATTTACTCTCTTTAAAAGAGGCCCTATCAGGAGAAAGGGTGCATATTCTTCCTCTACCACCTTTTTGGTGATCTGAATGGGAAAATTAAATTTCACTCAAGTCATTGTTTTTCTTCACACTTTCCTTCCATTTGAAGTCTAGGATCCCATTTGCTGGGGATTTTCTGTGGGAAGAAGGGCAACATTCCCTCTTCCTCTCCATCTCCAGAAATGGGTAAATGGGTGAATGGCTAGGTGTGTGTACACACACTCCCTTCTTCCAATAAAGTTCTTGCCAGTTAGTTAAGAATACAAGTTAGGCTGTGTGTGGAGGAGAGGGCTAGGAGATGGAGTGACAGAAAGTTATTTTGGGTCACCAACGCTCTGTGTCCATTATGCATTTACTTGTGTAGTTTCCCCCAGAAAAACCTAAGCTCTCTAGAGCAGGGGCACTGTCCTTTTCTGACTTTGTATGCTCATCTCCTGGTGTCAGTCACCTAAGTAGGGGGATTCCTAAATGCTCGAATTGAATTGAATCCAAGACAGAGAGGTCTTCCTTCTTAAAATAGCTATTGCCCTTACAATAACTTTTGCTTTTGTTATGCCAGGACTACCCACCAAGAGTGTAAAAAATTCAGCCATGACCAATATATAAGGGTGTTTTTTTTATTGTCATTGCAAATCTTACAGACATCAGCGCTCATTTAAATAAGGGAAGGTAGCACAGTAAATATATCACACAACCCAAAAAATCAAACCACTGCTGCTGTGTGTACAGAGGAATTACATTCAATAGATGTGCAGTATCATCAACATTCCAGGCTCACACACATATTTTTATATATATATATTTATATAGATTTATTTATATATATTTATATTTTATATATAGAGATCATTAAGTTTAGTGTATACAAAGAAAACGATATTGTTACAAATACAATACTGTACTTCTCCCCACGCTTTACAGTTCTATCTCACCTTCTTTACAGAACAAGACTACAACTTCATAGTCTAGGTACTGTGCTAAATATGTACAAGAAACCTCCCACCCACACCATCATCTTCAGACACTGCCGAGATTCAGGAAAGCATAAATTAAAGAGTCCTGCACTCCAGGAAACCCAAATCAAAGATTTGACAATGGATGTAATTCAAACCGATGAATGGATTTTTTTTAAACCTATGAAGGAAACCGAGGCAGAGTCAAGGTGGTCCCTTATATGTAAACACTGACAACAGTTATGCAACTGGGTCAAAACCCCTGGTGAAGGGACAAATAGGTGGGTGGTTGTTGTTTTTTAAATCTGACAGATTGTGGGAAATGTGCATGTGTTTGTGTACTGGGTGTTTGTGTGTGTGTGTGTGTGTAGAGCGGGAGAAGGAAGAAAGGGGAGGTAGCAATTTATTCTGGGGCCTTTGGGGGACCTGTGCTTATGGAAAATGGGACTTACCTTTTGTGTGTTGTTTCTCATTTCTATTAAATGGCAGCCAACCCTTGTGTGCATCCAGTTTCTTCCTGCTAAGTCTACCCTGGTGGGCAGTGGCAATTATTATTGGAGACGTGAGGTCTGGCTCCTGGGTAGTTTAGGTGGAGGGTGGTCTTCATTGTCCCAAACTCCCAGGGGCCCCTACGTGGCTCCCTACAACCCTCACATTGAAGAACTAGAGCTGGAGTCTTGTCATCTCCACAGAATGAAAAAGAGGTAAATAAAAATGGGGGTTGATACCTGACATTAGTAACCAGCGTGCTTTAACCCCTGGTGGAGTAGCTTTTCACTCAGGCAACTTATGGAAAGGCTGCTCTGTACATAGTCTTCTCAGTTATACATGGTATTTATCATATTTACATATATTACTATATATAGGGATGTTAAGAAAATTTTTTTTTAAAAAAATGTGATCTTTATAAACTAAATTGCTAACATTAAGAAAACTTTTTCTCCTGCATCATAATTGCTTCTGCCCTGTGGTGGCCAGAAAATGCTTCACCTGTGCTCATCAGTGCCAGTGCTGTAGCATTCAAAGTCCTATAGCCAGGGACTGTTTTTACTTAATGTGAACAGTGGGTCACTAAGTCCATTTTAATCTTGTGCTAAAATAGAGATTGGGTCTGTTCACTTTCTGAGTTTGCCATTTCTGTTGCTTTTCTTAAACCTGTCCAGGATTTTATCAGTGGTAAAAGCAGAAAATACATTCTTTCCCCCCCTTCCTCCCTTGAAACATTCACTGAGCGCCAATCCTGGGTAAGGCATAGTTCTAGGTGTTGGGATGACGAGATGCAGAGTTGGGGTGAAGGGGTGTGTGAGGGGGCAGGAGAATCTTTATTTAAGCACCATCAAAGCCAGAGTTCTCTCTAATAGCAACAAATAGGGAGATTTTTTTACCAGCATAGCTAGGGCAGCCCTCACCCAAAGAGGGACTGCCTTCCATGCATGCTGTGGTTGAAGTTCAGGAAAAATACCACCACCTTTAAAGTCTACCATTATCCATCCATTCCTTTTAAATTAAGGGGCCTTTCTATTTAAACTTCAATTATTCCCCAAAGCTAACATATTAAGTCCCTAACCCCTTTTATGGAGGAATAGTGAAGAGGGTCAGACCAGGGATTTCGTCAGAGGAAGAAACTCCCAGTGTGGAAAACTCTTCACTGAGATAGAGGAGCAATTCCTCTAGACATTGTCTTAGAGAGCTGTCTGGGGGACTGTTACTTACTCCTTGCTCTTTCCTGACTCTGAGCTTAGATTACTATTGCATGCTGATGTCTGAGATGAACACCTTAGTATGGAAGGCGTTCCTCACAGGAGAGCTCTATTAGCAAGAGGAGGAATTGGCAGACCTATGAAAGGAGATGAAGACTAACTCGATACTTCATAATTCAGCCCAAGGCCAGCCTTCAGTATAAACTCAAGAAAGTGACTTCAGGGCTCCTACAACTTCCTTAAGCATTTCATATTGAGGAAGGGCACATCTCTTTTCCAAGGGTATCATTTGCTCTGTCTGGTTTCATTTCTCCATCAGGCATATGCTCAAAAATTGAAGACTTGGCTTTTAATAATTGTAAGATATGGGACTCCCCTGTTTTTAGAATGAACCTGAATTGATAGAGCCCCAAAGAAAAGTAGATTAGATCTTATGAATTAACTTCTCCAGGTGGAGATGTGGGCCTGGTTTTTGGTTTTTATCTTTATTATTTTTATGCCCTTCCCTTCTCTCCTCCATGGTAATAAATAACCACTACCCACAGTTTGCTCACTGAATTCCTATGTCAGCAGACATAATGAATAAATATCTTAAAAGCAGAGGACAAGGGGTTTTATATTAATATTAAAAATATATTAGTTTTTCTTCCCCTGATTCCACTGAGGTCACAAACAAAGTAAGACAAAAAACCCCGAAAAACAAAAAACAAAAGAATTAAAACTACACCCCACATGAAATCAAAAATATTCTTTGGACCAAGAATATGTAAAAACTGGCTCAGAATAACAGTATTACTGAGACGCCTTTGCTGAACTAAGAGTCCATAAATATGAGGCACCTGGATAACATGAGGAACATTCAACACCAGGCCAACTCTCTCTCAGATCCACAAGGCTGGAAGATGAAGCTTAGAAATAATCAGCTAGGGCCATAAGGTTCCATCAGTGCTCAAGTTTGCTGCGTAGAGAATATTCATGTCTTGTTGGTCCTCGAAAAGAAGAGAAGCTTAGTTCAGTCTATGGACCAGAGGAACTTAAAACTTAGGAAAGGAAGAGATGGTCTCCTGCCAAAGAGTAAGCTTCTGGATCCCTGTCTTCAAGCTAGCTAGGGGAGCAGCTTCAATTCACTGAATCTGGGAGAGCTCTGTCAAAATGTATGAAAAGTAGGAAGTACCTCGGTTAAAATGATGCAAAATGCCCAAAGGACAGAATGAAAATGGAATTTCAACCCATGCAGCCCCTGTAGTGACCAGGAAGGGACAGGGTTACATGATAAAAACACTCTAGGAGTGGTGTGGGCCTTTGACAGATGGTGTCTGGGGACCTAGTGTTTAAACTTACAACCCTAGTGGAATGGGATGGATGAAATGGGTTGTAAGAGACCCCTTTTGGTATTCATTGGCTAGTGACAGGGGAGAAACCCATGTAAACTTAGTGGGCCTGACTAATCTTGAAGCTATCTGCAAGGCCATTATAACCACTTTCAAAATGTCACTGGTCCCTCCCCTCTCCCTTTATTTAAATCTTAGTGGCCTTTTAGTATCTATATTTAGAGTAAATAAACATATTGCAAATTAAAGACCAAACATGGAATATGTTTGAAACCTGCTCAGGAACTCTGTGAGGAAATAGTGAAGAGAGTTAAGCCCTCAATCTACTTTGGTCAATCAAGTTCTTTAGCTATTTATTTAGCTATTATATGGGTTCCCCATACCCAAACTTGTCCCAACATAAGTACACCAAGGAGAGAATAAGAGCACCAAAGAACTTCTAGCCAACAGATTTTTCAGCTCCCACCATCACCCCCATTTGGTAAACCTTTTTCTGAGGTCTGGACTCCACAGGAAAAGGAAAGCTAGTTCTCTCTTCTCTCCTCCACCCCTTCCAGGATGCCAGGCATACTGAAAATGTAAAGCATTAACTCTCCACAACATTCATTTGCAGCTGAGTTTGCTGGGAAGATCTGAGCAGCTCTCCCTTCTGCAAAGAACTACACACATTAAAATATCACTTGTATTTGGGGATGGGGACTGGGGGGAAAGATGGAGCAAGGGAGAAAGAAGGGGTCCTGGTGGACACTTTTCTTCTGGTGCATGACAAAACGTTGTGTGTGAGAGAGAGTGCAAACGAAATGTCTCCATGGTCACAAATGTGCAGCACTAGAAACATAGCCACTAGTGAGGAGGCGTCCTCCATGCATGTCGTGAAGGTGAGGAGCATGGGTCTCAGATGTAAACAGGCTGTTCTTGTGCCGTCAACAATCTGTACATGGCGGCTGGCATCGTCTTCATGTGGATCTAAGTGGGGAGAAAAGCGCCCGCAGCCAGTCAATCAAACAGTAACCACAAAGCTGTTTGCATCTAGAGCAGGACCAATCAGGAATTCGATTCCTGGAAGAGTAGAGGAGACGAGGGGGTCCTGCCCAAGTTAACACAGGGAATTTCTAATCGGTAAAAAAAAGAATATAAAATCCTGTATTTTACATATAACATATAAAAAATCATTGCCTGCTATATAAAAACACCATCACCTTTATTAAGAGGCAGAGCAGCTTAGTGGCTAGAAAGTGGCCAGTCAAGAAGAGCTAGGTTCAAGTCTTTGACATATACTGGCTATGGAACCCTAGGCAAATCACTTAACCTCCAAGTCCCTAGGCTACTCTTTAAGATGATATAAGTTACAAAGCAGGTGCCAAATCCCCTCAATTGCTAGTGCAATACCTTGTTGTTGTTTAGTTGTTTTAGGCATGTCTGACTCTGTGATCCCATTTAGGGTTTTCTTGGCAAAGATACTGGAATGGTTGCCATTTCCTTCTCCAGCTTGTTTTACAGATGAGGCAAACAGCATAAAGTGATTTGCCCAGGGTCACACAGCTAGTAAGTGCCTAGCACCAGATTTGAACTTAGGAATCTTCCTATATAGGAAAAATTCCTGTACTGTTATCCCAGCCTCTCCATCTCCTGCCCTTGGCCATGCAGTCAGCACTGGGTGGGTAGATGAGTCTACCTGACTCTAGCCCTGGCACTCTATCCACTGTGTGACCTAGTAGCCCACACCTCTGATAATCAGGCAGTCAAAAGGAGGCATTAGAGCTAGAGTGATCTGTGAAGGGTCACTAATCTAATATCCTCATTTTACAGATGAGAAGACTGAGGTCTAGAGAGATTAAGTCTAAGGGACTAAGACTTGCTGAAATTTAGCAACAGAGCTAGGATTCCAGCTCAAGTCCACATGGCTCTAAATACCCCACACTTTCCACTAAGCTACACTGCCCCTTAGTATGCTGGTGTGACAAATGTAAAATAAAATGACCTTTTAATACAAAAGAAGGTCTAGTGGGAGAAACACTGGATGTAGACAGAAGACCTGGGTTTGAATATTTCACCTGATTTCTCTCCAGGGTTTTAAACTGAGATAAATTGAAAACGGAGGAAAAAATACAAAGTACTGTGAGATTGTTGCTGTAGATTCTCCCTTTTGTCCCAGAAGACATGAATAAAAACATGAATCAATAATACAGTAATATTCATGAACAAAAGCAAAAGGCTTTGGGGAGCTTTGTGGCTGCAGATGTGGTTGTAATCTCATCTGGGCTAACTTAACTCTTTTCTTTGATACAAGGGAAGACTCACTGAGGGTCAGGGGGAGTTCAAGAGGAGCTAGTATCTGGAACTGCTATGATATAAAAACAAAAGGCATCAGGAAAGCATTCATTTTTTAAAAGCTATGAGAAGTAAGAGACAAGTGTGTCTCCCTTAGCCAACTCTTATTTTGGTTACTTAAATAAAAAATAAGTTGTGGACTCACCTTTGAATTTAAAATCATTTGTTAGCTACTCAAAAAGATACATAAGGATGGGTCTAAATGATAATCACAACACCCATGTGGCATTCAAGAAATTGAAAAGATGCGTACCTGCCCATGGATATCATTCATGTGGTGTTGTGAGCCCAGGCTTAACTCTCTCCTTTTCTCAGACCCCCTTTAGCTGAAAATTTCCCATATTCTTATTCCAGCCTCCCCATCTCCTGCCATCCTTGACATCGATAGCTGGGTGAACCTCTTATCCTTTGGAAGCCTTGAGAATACCCAACTAGTCCTTTCAAAATTGCAGTTCACTTATTTGTTGACTCAATTAATCCATTCTTGTAGGATATCCTTATTAAGGCAATACCAATCAATAGTGGAGGGAAGGCCCTAGACAATCAAACAGGGGCTAGGGTGGAAACTGCAAATCCCCCATTGGCCAAAGTAAATTTTAAACCAATAATCTGACCCATCCAAAACACAGTGCATTTATATTATGCATATGTATGTATGTGTGTATATATGTATGTATATATACACATTATGGGTGTGTATCCATAAATAAATATGCATGTGTATGTATGATACACATACATATAGGAAACTTAAGGTGATTTTTTTCCCACTGGTTTAATCTTTTTTTTTTTTTTTGGTGAGGCAATTGGGGTTAAGTGACTTGCCCAGGGTCACACAGCTAGTAAGTGTGTAAAGTGTCTGAGGCCAGATTTGAACTCAGGTCCTCCTGAATCCTGGGCTGGTGCTCTATCCACTGCGCCACCTAGCTGCCCCCTCACTGGTTTAATGTTAATAAAATCATTAAAAACTGTTAAGCTTAACGTGGAGGCCCAAATACTAGGGCACAGGGAGGACCTCTCTCTGAAAAGGCCACAAAGAAGCAGAGAAATAACAAAAGAGATGGAAAACAAGCTAGAAAGAGAGAAGCTAAAAAAAGTCTAGAGGAAGAGAAGCCCAAAAGGTGACTCAATTTTACTAAATAGAGAAGCTCCAAGTTACCAGTTATTCTCTCTGTCCTCCAAAGAGAGAATAAAGTTTTCTAAGCACATCAATTATTTCTTTGGGTTCTCACAATAACCCTGTGAGACCGGTATGATTATTATTTCCCTTTTACAGATGAGGTAACGGAGGGCTCAGAAGTTAAGTGACTTGCCTAGGGTTATGCAGCTAGCGTGTATTTGAGGTAGAATTTGAAATAAGGTCTTTTTGACTCCAAGTCTAGCACTCTATGTCATCTAAGTGCATCTAAGGAAATGGGTTTAAATTCTAGTAAAAGAGAGGTGATTTTGGTGTGAGGAAAAACTTCCCTGATTGATTATCCAGGATTATTTAACATTGGGATGGAAAATCAAGGAAGAATATGGAGGCCAGCCTTCCCCCCCACCCCCCTTCCTCAGATATCTCAGACAATCCTCTGGCTGGGATGGCTTATTTATAGTTCTTCCCAGTGGCTAAATGGACATTAGATGACCTCTACAGATCCCTCTCCCAACCCTGTGGATTTCAGTTCCTACCTCCCCAACAGCATTGGAGAGAATGTGAACAATCTTCTCATGGGGTGTGGCTACAACACTCTGTCCATTGATTTCAATGATTCGATGTCCCACTCGAACTCCGCCCCTCTCTGCTATCCCTCCTCGCATGAGGCTGCAGATCTAGTGAGAGAAAAGACCAAATTAATCCCTGTTGACCAGGGATCACCATAGTACCATTGATCACCTCTCAGGAAGTAGATGGAATCTGCAAGGAAGAAAAAGGGGTTTAAATCTGTCCCTGTAATCTTCCTTCCACTAAAAACATGGTGGAGGTAGCTAAGTTTCCCATATGGCACTCTGAATTACAGAATCTAACACAAATCTAAATTTATACTAAATGTTTATTTTGAAGATGAGAGCTCACTCAGGTCTTGGGATAAAAAAGTTATTTCTTCTGGCCACTTAATTGCTCATTCTTTCAACTCTTAATTCTTTACAATAGACTGTTTTCCTAAAGTTCACAAATCCTCAGATCCGAAGTATTTCCCCATATTCTGGCTATGATTTGAATGAAAAAATGACTGCATTGTGACATTAGTACTGCCAAAGGAGTCCATGACAGAGAAACAGACACACCTTTGGATTAGGAGGTGAATCAGAGTGGGGAAGAGACCTAAAAGAAAGCTATTATAATGGATGGGTGGTAATGAGGACTGGCATTAAGGTAGTAGTAATGGGAACAGAAAGAAAATGTGATTGATTAGCTCCTTAAGGAGGGAGACCCTTGTTTCTGTCTTTGTATTCCTGGCACCTAGTATAGAGCCTGGCACTTTTTTTTTTTTTACTGCAACTGTAATTTTGTTGAGTGAAAAACTGACTCTACTAATGAAGATCAGCTCCCATATTATAATAATCTTGTTTTCCTGGGACAATGAGATGTTAAATGATATGACCAGGGTGATAACAGTCATTCAACAAACATTTATTAAATGCCTATTATGTGCTAAGTATTGTGCTAAGCACTGGGAATACAAAGAAGGGAGAAAATCATTCCCCCCCCCCAAAAAAAGTGTCAGAGATGAGACTTGACTTCAGGTATTTTTAAGTTTGAGACTGCCTCTTTTTTTTTTTTTTTTGGTGGGGCAATGGGGTTAAGTGACTTGCCCAGGGTCAGACAGCTAGTAAGTGTCAAGTGTCTGAAGTTGGATTTGAACTCGGATACTCCTGAATCCAGGGCCGGTGCTTTATCCACTGTGCCACCTAGCTGCTCTGAGACTGCCTCTTTACCTACACCATGCCTGGCACAAAGTAGGCATAACAAAAAAACCCACAACCAAATAAATAAATAAATGAACAAACAAACAAATAAATAAATGATTCAAGTATAAAAATATACCTGGATGGTTTAGAATAAAGGAGACTGGGTGCATTTTGGTACTACTGATGGAAACAGTGAAATCAGGAGGAGGAACAGAATTAGGGTGAAAGGTGATAGGCTGGGTCTTGAATGTTTTGAGTTTGAGGAACTACTCCATGCAGGTGGAGTTGTTGGTCTGCAGTTGTGAAGAATCTGCACTGGTGCAATAACCATTGCAGTGTCAGTATTAAATGTCCTTGAGTCCACAGAATAGCCTGGAATTTAAAAGTATAATACTAACACCTACAAAGCCAAGGTCATTTTTAAAAGGAAAGGAACATGATCTTCCCTTGGCCTTCTCTTCATTTCAGAATATGGTCCTTTATTTGAAACAATGCATAAGCATTTAATGAAATCATCTAAAAATACTTCATGTTTCTGTGAGAGATGGAGAACATTTTCCTGTTTACATCGATTCTCAGTCCTCAGAGCAGGCAGAAACTCTGAGATTCTCCTCGATCTCTCTGACTGACCCAACTTATCTCTGAACATTTTCTGGTACGAGTAAGAAGTGTGTGTATTTTTTAATGTTTTAGAAAAACAAATGAAGAGAAGAGGGGAAATAATTTATGGATAAAAAAATGACTCACGGCACAGGGTGTTTTGTTGATTGATTTGCTCCTTTCCAAAGCAAATAGCAAGAGTGGGCATTCCTCTAGGATAAGCAATACTATTCTGGGAGTTTTTGCTAATGAGTGAAGGACATGCCAGAATAGAGGAGGGCCTGTGAATGTCACTAGTATTAATATCTAGAGCAACTGTAACTTTTGGAGAAAAATCCAAAACATTTTCTGAGGGGAAATGAAACCTAATATACCAGGATATTGGGGGGGGGCAGTAAATATGTGGATAAAGGAAGAACCAGTGATAGAGACTAGATCTGTGATTTCATTGAAAAAAGAGGACTCCCAGGTGAGAAAACTACCTTTACTGATACAAGTTGGCACCCCTACAGCATGTTGCCTAGAGCTCTAGGAAGTTAAGTGACCACATAGCTAGTATGTGTCAGAAGTAAGACTTGAACCCAGATTTTCTTGGCTTTAATTAAGGCTTGTTCTATCCACTATACTATGGCTACCTCCTAAGAGCTAGTGAATGTAAATTGAACTTAGGCTTTCACAATGCTTGTGACAGGGTTTTCTAGAGCAAAGGCCATTATACATTTGAGTTTTAAAGGATTGGTTGTAACTTTTTGTCAGGAATAAGACCATAGTTTAGTCACAGAAAACAAAGAGAAGGGATGAAAGAAGTCCAACAAACGGAGGCAATGAGAGTTGTAGGTGGAACTGGAGCTCACAACAGAAAGAGGAGAGGGCTGTATATGCAGGGTGTCCCAAAAGTCTAAGTGTTGTCTTGACTTAAGCTAGTAAAGCTTAATAGCTTTATTTAACTGAATCTAGTATAGCTTTGGGAGTCATCTGCACAGAGATGATACTTGATCCCTGAAGAGATAAGAAAAGGGGACTTAGGACCAAAACCTAAGGTACACTCACACAAAGAAGAAGGAAGAGGAAGGAGATGGAAGAACTAAGAATCCAAAAACACAGCTAGTGAGTGTGGGAGGCAGGATTTGAACACACTGCTTCCTTCTAGCCTCTCTTGGTTGGTTTGGAGAGAACACTTATCTGACCACTGGGATACTTTTTAATGTTTTTAGAAGCTGTCAGCCTACATCGGCTCTAGCTTATCTCAGCCAAGATGAAATCTACAGAGGAAGGAAAGATGAGTGAGTCTTAAGTGTGCTGATTTTCCCTGTTTCTTTGGAGAAACAAACAAACCCAAACTATGATATTATGTTTCTTTTGGGGTTTCTGTCAAGTTCAGTTGGTAGTACTTACAATTCCATTCTGGACACTGAAACCCAGCTGGTATCGGAGGTCTGGTCTTCTGATCAACACAGTGGTGACTGGGGGGCATCTCACAATGTTCAGCTTCACTCGAGACTGATTCTTTAAACCCTGAAAGGAAGGCACAGACGCGGTGAGGACAATGGCTAAGCAGCAGTGGGGTCGATAACAAAGGAAAAACCAAATCCCAACAGGCATCTGTTTGTTTGTTTTTATTTTTTTACAACGCTCCCCCTCTCTGAGATCCCGCCCGACTGATGTCTCCATTCTATATCCCATCTCTGCCTCTGAATGCCTGGAATGTCTTCCCTCTTCATCACCACCTGGATGAATCCTCTCTTCCTTCAAGACTGGCTCAAGAATCACCTTCTACACTACTTCTTTCCACAGCCTCCACTGGGGGAGGGGGAAGGAGAGGCTCCTTAACTCCCTTCTATTTATTCTGCATATACTTATATGTACTTGCTTTCTCCCTCAATAGAATGCAAACTCCTTCTCTTAGAGAATGGGCTGCCTCCTTTGTCTTTATAGCCCCAGAGAGTAGTAAAGTAAGTGCATGGTAAACACTTAATAAATCCTTGCTGCTTACCTAGGAACTGTTTTCCCTCTATCCTCTAGTCTAAGCTCCAGGAGAATAGCTATCTTTGTATTTCTATCCTTACTACATAGCCAGCACGGTGCCTGCTACACAGTAGGTGCTTAAGAAATGCTTCTGAACTGAGCAGTTGATTTTTAACTAATAATATTAGCAAGTATTTAAATAGCAAATAACATTTGAGACTCAAAATAACCCTGTGAATCAGGTGTTATTATCTCCATTTTATAGATGAAGAGACTGATGATGAAAAATTTTTAAGTGACCTTTTAAAAGTGACTTGCCCTGGGGCAGCTAGATGGCGCAGTGGATAAAGCACCGGCCCTGGATTCAGGAGTTCCTGAGTTCAAATCCGGCCTCAGACACTTGACACTTACTAGCTGTGTGACCCTGGGCAAGTCACTTAACCCCAACTGCCTCACCAAAAAAAAAAAAAAAGAATAAAACAGGGGAGTTGTAAAGGAACATGAAAAGATTCATCTCAAAGAAAAAAAAAAGTGACTTGCCCAGAGTCACACAACTAGTTTCTAGCTAGTATTTGAAGTCAGGCCTTCCTAACTCTGAATTTTAGCACTGTATCTAAAATGCCACCTACTTATTGCTACAGGGACTGTGATTTCAAAGTCTCTAGTACTGATAAGCCAGGTAGTTTCTAGTCTTGTAAAATGATTCCTGATTCAACATCAAACACTATTATTGCTTGAACTCTGAAAAAAACCTGAATGCTTTAAATGCAGCCATCTTGGCTGTCAAGAGACCTGTTTCTTGTGGATAATTTATTTTCTTAAAAAAATTTTAAAATTAAAAAAAAATTCATTAGGTATTACATGTAAGTTACAATTACATGTAAAACATTTTAAAACATTCATTTTATTTTTTGTTTTGTTTTTTCAGGGAAATGAGGGTTAAGTGACTTGCCCAGGGTCACACAGTGCCAAGTATCTGAGGCTGGATTTGAACGCAGGTCCTCCTGAATCCAGGGCTAGTGCTTTATCCACTGTACTACCTAGCTGCCTCCTAAATATTCATTTAAAAAAATATTGAGTTCCCAATTCTCTCCCTTCCTCCTACTCCTCCCACACCCATTTAAAGGCGAGCAATATGATATCAATTATACATGTGAAGTTTCAGGCAATTTCTTTGGAAAAATGGGCTGTTTTCTAGGAAACCATTAAAACATTTTTGCCTCTTATAGTTCTGAGGACAGCTGTCACATGGACTCTTCTGCTAGAACACAAGTGTTGGCTACGAATGGTTTGATGACGGCTCCTTGAAAAGGGGTGGGGGTGGGGAATGGAGGGGTAAGAGGTGTGGAATGTGAAGGAAGGGGAGAGAAGGAAGGAAATGCCTTTTTGGGGTGAAAATCCAAACACCACATTGTCCTCTTTTGCAAAAGCAGGTGCATCAGATTGGCATGGCTAAGTCTGGGTTGTAATCTGTAGATAATACAGAACCCCTAGCTTCTACTCCTAGCTGCTGGGTGCTCTTTTGGCATTTTATTGCTTATTGTCACTTACATAAGGGGACGGGACAAGGGAAAGGAGGAGAAGGCAGGTGAAACTGAACTTAGCTAATTCTGCTCCTTGCAGAAGGTTTCCCACTGAGGCAGGATGTTGCTGAGATGAATGGGTGAACCTGGAAATCTGGAGATGATCCATGGGTTTCAATTGTCCACAGTATTCCTGCCCAATCTTTCCTTTCCCCCACATTATTAAAATAAATTCTTCTCTAAAACAAAACATCCCACCCCCCTGTGAAACTCAAGAGGATTGATGGCCCCTTTCTGGGGCCTAGTTAAAGCAATTTCTCCATTCTAGTTCTAGCTTGAGGTCCATTCTTCCTCTCCCTTCCTTGCTAGTGTAGCTGGAAGAAACATTCTATTGAAGAATCTATCCATCACCACACTGTTGTTTATCCTTTTTAGGAAAACCCCAAAGTTGGATTTACTATTACTAGACAGTGTCATAAGACAACCAAGGGCAATATTTTTAAAGCATGAAAGAGGTAAATTTTAATCTCTGAAATAGAAAAAAATCCATAACTTTACTGCTGGAGGTCATTTTCAACAGCAAGTTAAATAGCAATGGCCCTTTCAAAACTAAATGTTAAAGGCCTGGGTATAACTGTTAGTCATGGATATGGTGTTAGCTTAGCCACAGAGAATAAAGAGCAGGGATAATTGGGTCCTTCTCTGAGCAAATACACACAGCATGGTTTCTTAGTAATGTATCACCTAGAGAGAAAGCATATTGTAAAGACTAAAGTGCTGGATTAGATATAAAAAAGACAGGATTCAAATACTGCCTCTGACATTTAGTAGCTGTGTGACTGTGGGAAAGTCAATTGACCTCTCTGAGCCTTGGTTTCCTCATATGTAAAATTAAGGTAGGGACTAGATGGAATCTGATGACATCTCTTTCAGATCTAAATATACATACATATATACATACATATATATATATATATATATAACTGATGGTAGAAGCAATCTTATTTAACATTTTAACAAATAGTATATTGGGAAGAAGGGAATAAACATTTATTAAGCACCTACAGTATGATAGTCACTATGCTAAGCACTTTATGAACATTATCTCATTTGATCCTCACAACAACCCTGGGGAAAACGTGTTATTTTTATCCCAAAATTTTATCTCAAAGAAAATGAGGCAGACAGAGGCTGACTTGCTCCAGGTCTCACAGCTAGTGTCTGAGGTTGGATTTGAACTCATGACACCACCAGCACATTCCAGGTAGTGAAATTCTAAGCTGATGGGGAAAGAATGAAGGAAGATCTCATACGGCTGTGTGAATAGACTTAAAATTGACAGTCTTAAATGCTACAGGCGAACTCATGATAATAGATTTAGGGGAAAATACTCCAAACTATATTTAAGTATCAATGATAATATTTTGTGGGGGATAGAATGAGTTCTATTTTGGATGTGAGTTAACGCTATTTATAATACATCCGAGTAGAGTTTTCTCTGATCATACAAGTGAAAACACTTTGGTTTTCTCATGATTGGTGTTAGAAACAACCTTCAACAGGGTATAAAGTATGAAGGTGACACTCATCTTTGAGAAAAGATCTGAGTTACTTGCAGGGGTGCGCTGGAGCCTGGGCTTGTGAAAGCCCATCATTCAGTGTGAGAATTCACACTTCAGGAACTGGCAATTGCCACAAATCAGGGCTTTATTTATTGTTTTGCTGACTATCAATAGTTGATAAACATTTAGTAAGCACCTACTATGTGCCAGGTACTGTGCTGACCACTGGGAATCTAATAAAAGTTGAAAGACCGTTCCAGGCCTCAAGGAGTTCACAATCAAATGGGGGAGATAGCACATAAAAAGAAGCTGAAAGGGAGATGGGGAGGGAGGATGGTACCTTTGAGTGGCATGATGAAGTCACAGAGTACAGTTTTAAGAAAATGTTAATAATTCAGAATAAACTTAAAAGTGTGTGTGTGTGCATACTTCCACACCCTTCATGACCCACCCCAAGTCTACCAGCCCAGTGGGTTAAACATCTATCAGCACATCCCTGTATTGCTCTATAAAATTGGCTTTACAAATGAGGAAACTGAGACAAACAGAGGTTAAAGTGATTTGCCCAGAGCCACACAGCTTAGTAAGTGTTTGAGGCCAAATTTGAACTCAGATTTTCCTGATTCCAGGAAATGTTGTATCTATATCTATCAGAGGAACTGAACATGCTCTCAACACAGCATAGAGTTATTGGATATTAGATTTATAACTAGTACCAACATAAATATATACATATATCTGATGATCCTATTAAGTTGTGAGATATTTTATATATATGTCTGTATACACATGTATGATATACACGTACACCACAAACACATATATGTTGCCTTGAGCTAAAAATCTATTATCTAATGACAATGAGGTAAAAGGATAATTTATGTGTGTATGCATATATGTATGTGTGTTGTGCGTGTATACATGTTTATATATATGTGTGTTGCTTCCAATTCGGACTCTATTATCTAATGACCCTATTTACGTTGTATGAGATGTTATATATGATACATGTATTACATACATGTATATATACACACATATCTCACATGTATTATATATATGTACATGTTGCTTCCAGAACTAAATCTATCATCCCATGACCTTATTTATTCTGTATGAGATTCTTAAATTTCAGCTGCTATGGAACCACTCCTAACTTCCCGTTGTTGGGCTCTTCTACCCAACCACAGAGATACCTAGACAAGACATTTGTCTTGCAAGTCAAGACATCACCCTCCTGATGTCATTGACATCAAGAACGCAGAACAAACATCATCTACTGAGCCACCTAGCTACCCCAAAAGCCAAGGAGCCAAAATCATCTTCTGGGCCCTCTCCTAGGCCACATACAATCAATTCTTCATTAATTTCAAAGAGCTTCTTTAAACTAAGCCATTGGTTTTGTGATTCTCTAAACCACTACCCTGATGAGGCAGATTACTTTTGGGAAAACCCCAGTTTATTAATGTCCCTATTTCCAACCAGGACCAGGGGGTGCAGAGTGAGAGAAAACAAGGGTTCTAGTAAATAGAGTAGAGAGTAACTTGTAAATAGGTCAAATTTGTAGAGCCCACAGATGGAATGAGGGAAAACTTCATACATCAGCTGACAAGTCACGTTCAGTGTGAAATATTTTCTGGGTAGGAGAAGCCCTCCAACATGTATCCAGTATTCTGCATTTTTTCCATAGCTGTTTACAATCACCATTTTCTGACCCAATATAAGTGAGGAAGGCCACTGCTGTTCTCTTCTCTGCATTTTACTGATGCAAAAAGAGACCTAGAAATGTGACTGTAATCTAGCATGGAGCCGAATGCACCTAATGCCATCCATCTATTGAGGCAGACTGATACAGTGAGGAGAGAATATAAGATCTGGAGTCCCAGGACCTGGATTCTGCTGCTTATTAGCTGTGTGACTAATGAAGTAGAAAGTGATGGATGAAAAAGCATTCATTCCTGGGATAGCAAGGTAGCTCAGTGGATGTTGTTTGTTCTACATTCCTGAAGAGGACCAATGACACCAGAAGGGGGATGTCTTGACTTGCAAGCAAACTGGATTTAAGTGTGGCAGAACTGTGCAAAGTCTCTCTCCTCCAGAGTCATAGGAGTCCAGTGGCACGCCATAGGTCATGCCAACTGACAGTGGCTCCTCAGTGCAGTGGGAGACCTTGGCCTTGTTAAGCTCAGGTCTTCCTCAGATCTCAGGTTGTCTGAGGTAACACCCAATTGGTAGTTAAAGGCTAGGTAAGAGCTGAGGGAAAAGATGGCCTACTTTTGCCTTCCCCAAATAATCAATCAGAGAGGGGAAGACCCTCATAGCTTCTGGCTAAAACAGAAACAATTGCTATTTATACTCACTCTGAGCCATCAAAACCCAAACAAAGGAGTAAGTGAGTCTTGGGGAGTCTCGGGGCCTGTTATTGGCCAATCAGTGAGAGCAGAGTGATTTCCATTTGAATCTCAACCCCCAAACTTAAAGATACGTTACAAAATATAGGTGATCCCAATTTATATTGCTTTGGACAAAACACCCACATGTAAGTGTATGACTCCCCACATGGAAGGGGGGGAGGAGGAAGGAGAAGGAGAGAGGAGGAGGAGGAATCAAGACTTGAGTTCAAATCCTACCCCAGGCACTTAATGACCTTGGGCAAGTCACTTAACCATGTTTGCCTCAGTTTCCTCATCTGTAAAATGAGCTGGAGAAGGAAATGTCAAACCACTCCAGTGTCTTTGCCAGGAAAAGCTCAAAAGGGGTCATGATAAATTGAACACAACTGAAATGACTGAACATTCAGCTATATTCAAAAGTGCACTGTCCTAGTTGGGGAGACAACCAAAAAAATTAAGATAGTCCCTGATCCCGAGGAAATCACATTCTGATCGGGGAGACAACATACCTGGGGAAGTCTGAGCTGCAAGTCAGCTAGAGGAGGCCAGAGAGAAGGCAGATGGTGAAGGATCTTCTCTAAAGTTGTTCCCATTGATAAATCTAAATCTGTTTCTGACATTGAACCATGTGATAGTGCCAAGGTCTTTCCCGACAGAAAGAATTGTCTTTTCTGGCCCTTCAGTAGCCAGCTGCCTATGTGCTCAGGACACCCTGCTGCACCAGGAAGCCTGGCTGGTATGCCTGAATGCAGTGAAAAGGACAGTGGCCCAGAAGTCAGAGGACCTGGGCTCAAACCCTACTCTCAACTTATTACTACCTGTGTGGGATATTGGGCAAACCAGCTAACCCCAGCCAGTGGCAGTTTCTCATCTGTAAACAGTCTGGCAGACCCCATGGACCCCTTCTCAGAATGATGCTTTTAAATGCAAAAAAATGGGATTACAAAAGAAATCAATGATATTCAAATTTAGGGCAGCTAGGTGGCACTGTAGTGTAGAGTGCTGGGCCTGGAGTGAAGAAGACTCATCTCCCCGGGTTCAGATCTGGCCTCAGACCCTTAGTAGCTGAGTGACCCTGGGCAAGTCACTTCACCTTGTTGACCTCAGTTTCCTCATCTGTAAAATGAGCTGGAGAAGGAAATGGCACACAACTGCAGTATCTTTGCCAAGAAAACCCCAAATGGGGTCATTAATAGTTGGACATGACCGAAAAAGGACTGAACAAAAACAATTAAAAAATTCAATTATTAAAATGTTTTAAAGTAAAAGTTCATGGGGCCCAGAGATCAAAACCCCTAGCTCTACAAGGTCTATGATCCTTAGTCATTTAGTTTTTCTGGGACTCAAGTTTTCTCTTCAGCAAAATGAGGCAGTTAGATAAGGTGTTCTAAACTGATAATCCTATGACCAACATATTCTCTCTCTTCCCCAAACCTTTCCTCTACTTCCTGTATGTGAAAGATACACTTGCTGGAAAGATTAGTCTTGGCAGTCTCACACAATGACCATACTGAATGAAAATTTTGCTTCTTCCTCCCCCCTCCCCATTTTCCACTCTGAACCAAGGAAGCCTGGCAATTTTCTCCTAAGCAAATGAAATCACATTTACTTTGAAGGGGTGGGAAGAGATGGTTTGATTCATCAGGGAATGTTCTGGATCTCTGTTCTCTGTATTTATGTGGATCTAGGGTGAAAATACTCCTAAATAGTGGTCAACTACTTCATGGGATGCTTTAGTCCTGGCTAGGTCAATTTATCACAAGCTTCTGGTTCACTCATATAGCTAGACCAGGGAGTTAAGGAGGTCAAAGTTGCTGGTTTAACCCATGGCAGCCATTTGGCTTTTCTTTGTGAGGAGTATAATCCATGCCCCTTATCCCCTGGCATAGAATAACTCTATCCCTACTACTACAGAAAGTTATGTAGAAGCCTGGTGTGATTGGACCAGTAGCATTATCTCCCTGTCTAAAGAGCAGCATGGTACAGTGAAAGGAATTCTGGATCAGACCAACTATTTTAAAATCTTTGTTCTGCTACTATAGGAGCTGCGCGACCTTGGGCAAGTTGCACGAACTTGTGGGACTTCAATAGACACATGTAATTTGAGGGAATGGGCAGGTGTGGATAGAGTGCTGGGGCTGAAGTCAGGAAGAATCATCTTTCTGAGTTCAAATTCAACCCCAGACACTTCCTAGTTGTGTGAGCCACGGCACGTCACTTTACCCTGTTCGCCTCAGTTTCCTCATCTGTAAAATGAGCTGGAGAAGGAAATGGCCAACCTATATCATGCCACTAGACTCCAATGACTCTGGAGGAGAGACTTTGCTGGTGACTTTGCACTGCTTTGCCTCACTTAACTTCAATTTGCTTGCAAGTTCAGACATCACCCCCCTGATGTCATCGGTTGTCTTCCATGGCACTCCAATATCTTTCCCAAGAAAACCCCAAATGGGGGTCACAAAAAGTTGGACACGACTGAAATGACTTAACAACAACAAAATATATGAGGTAATTAGAGGCAATCATATCTGAGGTCCTTTCCAGCTCTAAATCTATGCTCCTATGTAATCAGACAGGGCACCAGAAGGGGCCTTAGAGGTTGTCTAATCCAGGAATTCTTAATATATTGTGTGTCATGGGTTTCTCTCTCCTCAGAATAATGTTTTTAAATGAATAAAATAAAATAGATAATATTTTACCAAAAAAACCTAATTATGTTGATATACACTTATTCAAATTATAAAAAAAGTCCACAGTTCTAATGCAACTCCATCATTTTACAGAAGAAAAAAAACCTGAGACTTAAATAATTTAAGTGACTTGCCCAAGGTCACACAGTTACTAATTGGCAGGGCTAGAACTAGCTGTTCTTTCCATGAGACTTCCATTTCCAGGGTTAATTCATAGATAAGGTTCCTCAGCCATTCCCAGGACCCAGTCAGGCAAAAACTAGCACAAGATTACTGGGTTAGTGTTCAAAATCCTTCTCTTTCAGGGTCTAGTGAACTAGGCCTAGATTTTCAATTTCATTTTTTTTTATATGCCAAGAGCTCTTCAGGGCTTCTTGTTCTCAGATTTCATTCATGGGTATCTCCACTGCTTAAAAAATTAATTTGAATTAGTTCTCTCAGTATGGGAGCTTTGATTCTGTTTAATTTTAATTCCACCACCGCCAACATCCCTGTCTGTTTCTTTGCTATTTGGGGCTATTCTGTTTTCTTAAGAGATTCAAGCCTTCTAATTGCTGGAATTTAGTTAATGGTCTCTGGTTTACTTAATTTTGTGCAGAAACTGCTAAGTGTCTCCCAGCCTCTCCCAAGGCTCCCTGTAAAAACTTCTGCGTGGGCAAACGACATGTTATTTCCTGGTGGTGCAACAGGATAAGGTAAATGTCTGGGTAAATGTCAGTCATCAGGAGATCTAGGCACTATGCATGGCAGCGCATCCTCTTACCCTCATTTACAAGAAGGACAATGCCCCTCTGGGCTATTTCCATTCCTGGAATGCTGTCAGCTGCTACAGGGGACCCAAACTAACTCACCTCTTTCTTTGGTCCTTCCTCAGGAAGGACTGACAACCTCTGCCTTTTAACCACCGTTTCAATAATGGGATGGGGCCTAGACCTGATATTTTGTAGGTATAGGGAATGATATATGTCATTGGAGAGATATGAACCCATATCTTCCTGACTCTGATGCCAGCTCTCCACCCATTATACCAAGCAACCTCTTATTCCTAAATTCTGGGCCTGGAGTCAAGAAGACTCATCTTTGTGAGTTCAAATCTTGCCTTAGACACTTACTAGCTGTGAGACTCTGGGCAAGTCACTTAACCCTGTTTGCCTCAGCTTCCTCAGCCAGAGAAGGAAATGGCCTGAGTTCAAATTTCACCTTAGATATTTACTATGTGACCCCAGGGCAAATCATTTAACCTCTCTGTGCCTCAGTTTCCTTCTCTGTAAAATGAAGATAAATAATAGCTCCTACTTCCCAAGGTTGTTGTTGAGGATCAAAGGAGGATATTGGTAAAAGCTTACTGCTATTATCATCAGCATCATTATTACTATATTTTCAAGAAACGGTTGCTTTATTTGGCTTGCTGTTCCTAACCAACATAAAAGTTTCCTCCATTAACTTAGATGTGGGAGCTGATTTTTCAAAATTAAAGATGCCAGCTAAATAAATGGTCAGGAGTCCCTATGACAACCATGGGCTGGTACAGTAAAATAAAAAAGGTGATGGGAAGGGGGTAGAGAGAAGTGTGCAGGTGCCACAATGGTCTCTATAGCAACAGGAAAGAAGAGATGCTCCTGTAGGGAAGAGTAAGCTGCCCCCCTCCCCATCCGGCCAAAGATTCTTTGGAAGGACTGACTAGGAGGTGGATAGGAGAGGCAACAGAGGGAGGGGGTGTTGGATAGGAACCAGAAAAAAGCAAATTACTAAACTATTTCAATAATAATTAAAAATACCAATGTTCAACATAAACACTCCATTCTAACACCTACAGTATTCTCTAGATTGGTACATTGGTACCATGGTCTCAAACTCCTTTTGTAAAACATGTTAGTGATGCTATGGCCCAAGTGCCAGAGACCTCTACCAATGCATAGCTCCTTCTCAGCTACTTAGAGTTTTAAAGAGTTGCTTGTGGGCACTGAGGAGGCAGCTAGGTGGCTTAGTGGACAGAGCACGCAGCCCAGAGTCAGGAAGACCTGATTTCAAATCTAGCCTCAGACACTTACTAGCTGTGTGACCCTGGGCAAGTCACAACCCCTGTTTGCCTTAATCCACCGGAGAAGGAAATGGCAAACCACTCCAATATCTTGCCAAGAAAACCTCATTGACATGGACCAAAGGGTCAGGAAGAGTTGGACATGACTGAACAACCACCATTGAGAAGTTAAGGACCTGCTCAGAATCACAGGCAATATGTGTCAGAAATGAGATTTGAACTAAAGTCTTTCTTTGTCCAAGGCAGGGATAATTCTCTATCTACTACTCTACACTGCCTCCTTGCCCTATCTATAAAATAAGGATAATAATCCTAACCCTATCTACCTTACTCATAGGACTGGCAGGTAGAAAGTGCATATAAACCTTAATGAGTCACATCAACATGGAGCTTTAAGAACACCTATTCTCACATTAAAAAACAAACAATGAAAAAAAAAAAGGGGCAGCTAGGTGGTGCAGTGGATAGAGCACTGGCCCTGGAGTCAGGAGTACCTGAGTTCAAATCCGGCCTCAGACACTTAACACTTACTAGCTGTGTGACCCTGGGCAAGTCACTTAACCCCAATTGCCTCACTAAAAAAAACCAAAAAACCAAAAACAAAAAAACAAACAAACAAACAAACACTGGTGAATGGAAAATAGGAAATTCACCCTATAGTTAAAGCAGGACTTTTCATACCAGGAATCTTATTTAAAAAGTGAACAATGTCTTATATGCAGCCTAAGTAAAGCTCTCTTCTGACTAGGACCCTTCAAAAACACTTGGGTGTAGAGGTGTCACACACATAGCCAGTGGGTCCACACTCCCAAGTGTAATTAAAATTTGATAAAGTCTTTCCTTCTGTCAGATCTAAATCAGTCTATTTGCAACATGTAGGCAAACTCAGAGGCAGCAAGGGAGTGCAATGAATAATGGGACCTAAATTAAAATCCAGTCTCAAATACTCATCTTCCCTTGCTGAACTCCCCCCACCGACACACCCCTAACCTCTAAGGGAATCTGAGCTCAGGAAGCGTACACATTTCACTAATCAATGTTACTGAATTACACTGTGTTCAGTGTAAAGTAGAGGTCCTTAATCTGGGGCCTGTAAACTAATTTTTTGGACTATTTTGATAACTGTATCTCAATGAGTTTGGCTTCCTATGTATTCTATTTTATGATTCTGGGAAGGAGTGAAGCCCAGGCTTCACCAGACTGCAAAAGGGGCCCATGACCTGCCGAGGGTGAAGAAATCCTGGTAAGACATGGTCTGCTTTCAGGTATTGTAGAATATTTTTGATCAGCTGGGTTCTACATCTAGCATTAGCATGCCATAGATCTTTCAAAATAAGTACCTAAGAGGCGTTGTTTTGGAGGCAACCAGGTTAAGTGACCTGTCCAGGGTGTCTGAGGCCGCATTTGGTCATCTGGAGTCCAGGGCCAGTGCTCTATCCACTGTATCACCTAGCTCCTGAGGCATTATTTTAAGATGAGTTTGTTTCCTTTCTCCTTCTGACCCTGATTTTGAGTTTCCTTTTATATGCTGTGTTCCCCCCATTAGAATGGGAGTTACTTGCGGGCTGAGACTGCCTTTTCACTTGTATTTGAATACCTAGTGCTTGTCATACAGTAAGTGTTTAATCAATGTTTATTGGTTGACTGACTTCTAAAAATTTTCACATTCAGTTTTCCATCACATTTTTCTGTTTACAAAAGAAGTTATGCTTGTGTATGAAGGGGTTACATGGACTACCCCAGGGCTCCACTTGAGCCATACCAAAGATGTAGTAGCAGAGTGGTGATCTTCCTTGGCTGCAGTGAGGATAACCTTGAAGAACCAAAGTATTCCATTATCTCCAGCATTATGCATATCTAACTACTGCTTCTTGGAACCTGGTTTTGGCTTTTGCATTGCAATTTTCAGCAGGATCTCTTGAAAGCCTTTAAGACTATCCCTCCTTAATTCTGTTTTTAGGTCTTTTAATGTATGATCCCAAACCGTGCTGTTCTCTAACCCCCCAGGTATGATGAAGGTACCTTAATAATGCTCTGACAAGTGGAAAGAGGGAGGCCAACAAGGCTGGTGCCATTGATGGACATGATTTGGTCCCCGATATTTAGCTTTCCCGATTTCTCTGCTGGTCCTCCATGCATCATGTTGGCTATGATCACTGTCGGCAAGATGGATCCCCAGCCAGATTCCACAATCACCACACCCAGGATTTCACCCTTTTGCTTTTCTATAAAAACCTGAAAAGGAAGAAACACAGAGAGCTTGAATCAGACACTATTTGTGATAGCAGGAGACAACAAAGCCCTTCCCTTCTTTACTCTTCTAAAATAATCTGCTTCCCACAGTGCTCTCTCCCTTTTCTGATGTCCGACACACTTAGTTTGTTCCAAATGATTAGTCAGTGATATTCCTTTCTATGAATAAAAGAGAAACATGTTTTATATGACTGCACATGTATAACCTATGTCAGATTGCTTACTGTCTCAGGGAGGATGAAGGGAAGGGAAAGAGAGAATTGGAACCCAAAACTTAAAAAAATCTGAATTTCATGTGTAATTGGGCAAAAATAAAATATTATTAAAAAGTAATAATATTCCTTTCTGTGTTAATTTATATAGTATTTGCCCAAGAAGAGTCTAAGAAACTTTTGTACCTATCCCTACTCCAAACTCTCTACCTAGTAAATGCCAGACACTTTTCTAAGGGTTTCATCTGACATTCAATAAACAGATAGGAATGGCAACAAAAGCTGGTAGAAAGAATGCTGGATGTGGCATTAGGAGAGATCTGAATTTGAATCCTGGCTTTCACATTTATTAGTGGTGCCTCTATTTCCTCATCCACAAAGTGAAAGGGAGTGGAGGGTAATAATGGCTAGAGAGTGACAGCTCCATAGTCATCAAGACCCAGGTTGAAGTTCTGCTTCTATGTGACCTTGGGTGAGTCACTTAACTTTGAAGGCTCTGAGGCCAACCTATAGCAAGATTGTGATGTGCAGAACTGGTTGCTACTTTTGCCATTGGCCTAGAGAGTTTCCTATACAATGGAATCACAGGTATGGAATATAAAATAAGTGGACGTAGTAATACTTGCATTGGGTGGTGCAGGGGATAGATCACTGGACTCAGATTCAGATTCAGGAAGACCTGAATGTGACCTCAGACACCTGCTAGTTGTGTGACCCTGGGAAAGTCACTCCAACTCTCTCAGCCTCAGTTTCCTCATCTGTAAAGTGGGGATTACAATAGTACCTACCTCTCAAGGTTGGTGTGTGGATCAAATGAGATCATATTTGTAAATTAAGTGCTCTGCAAACCTTAAAATGCTTTATAAATGTGAGTTGCTGCCAATTTATTAACTATCCACTGTGCGCATAACACTGTGCTAAATGCTTAAGAAATATCTGAAATAATACCTCATAATAACTCCCCACTATTTTCAAAATTCCCAAATTTTTCAATAAGTTTTTAATCTACTTCAGTCTTTGTAGGGATAAGGCTACCATAGAAAAGTGATAAATCATGGTGATTAAAGAGCTAACCTCAGAGTTGCTAAGACCTGTGTTCAAGATCTGTCCCTGACACATACTGGCTAGGTAAGTAACCCTGGGCAAATCAATTAGCTTTTTGGACAATTCTCTAAGACTATAAGTTGAAGATCAGGTGCAGATATACATTGTTAGAGGGAGGTTCCTCATTTGCATCTTCCTATACCAAAGAAATCACAGGTTTATTTCTCTCCTGTCTCCTCTCTAACAGCAAAATAAATAAATAAATAAATAATTCTGATTTAAAAAAAGGCTGGGATCATTAGTTTGTAATCCAGGACAGGGATGGCTAATAAAAAGACCATAATCAAAATATGGACATAAAAGCACGGCAGGGGGCGGGGAGAAAGAGAAGGTACATCAAAGGGCGAAGAATGGAGTTAGGGAAAAGGAGATGGCAGTTGGCTTTGAATACCCAAAACCTAGTGTCTAATTGGGGTCCAACAAGAAATCATGATAAAATAAAAGCTTTTCAAATCTGGACTCAACCTAACTTTCTGGTCTCTATTCCCCTTCCTGAACTTTGCTCTAGGCAAAATTGTCTTACTGCTCCTCAAACAGACCTTGTGCTTTCCTACCTCCAGGCTTTTGTTCACACAGTTTATCCAGCTGATATACCAACCCCACTCAACCTTTACCTTTCTACATTCCACTCATCTTCGAAGACCTAGCTCAAATCTCACCAAGTCTACAAGGCTTTCCTTAACCACCTCACCTTGAAGCGGTTTTAACCTTTTTCTAGCAAGTTTGGTCTATTTGTACCATTCATCTAAGTTCATATAAGTTTTTATATCAGAGTTGTCTTCAACTCTTACAAGATGTCTCAAAAGTCTTGGGACAATTTTTAAACTTTTAAAATTAATTTTTTTAATTGTCCTAAGACTTTTGGTACACCCTATACTTTAATCTTGTATTATTACCCAGAATTTCATGTGCCTTTTATCTCCTCAATTTTTTTCTATTATTTTTAAATATTTTATTTTTCCCCAATTATGTTAAAACAATTTTTAAACATTTTTTACAAAAAGATTTGAGCTCCAAATTCTCTCTCTCTCTCTTAATCAGATTGTAAACTCCTTGAAGACAAGGTCTTGTTTAATAATCCTCTGCATCCCCCACTGAACCTAGCTTAGAACTTTACAGGTATTCAATAAATAATGTTAGATCTTAGTTTAAACAAAGACATGTTCCATTCTGTGTACCCATTCTTCCCTTGGACACTCCTCCCCCTTCTCTCCCTGCTGCCCGGGAGTGGTACTCCATATTGTCCTCCATTTCTTGCCCTGTATTCATGGTGCTCAGTCTGGAGCTTAGAGAGGTGCCTACATCTTTGCAGTTTTCAGACTTGGAGAAGTGGATCAGGTCATCATTGTACATGTCTTGGGTGTTGAGTAGGTCACTGTACTCCTTCTGGCTGAGATCTTCTGGGTTGATTCCATTTGCCCTGAGGAATTCCTGGTAGGCCACACTGAAGGCTTGACCAATGGACTGTGCAATTAGCTGGGCCTAGGAGCAGCCAAAGAAATAGAGGAAAAGTAGCAAAGGTCAAACATTTGTCAATGCACTGACAAGACTATTAGATCAGGGTTAGAGAGCTTCTAGAACTCTTCTCATAGAAATAAACTCTCAAGGTTTAACTTTTAGAAAATTTTGCATTTGTTTTTAAATCTTTTGGGTGTTAAGGATCATAGGTTACAAACCTAGAACTAGAAGGAGCCTGATAGGCCATCTAGTCCAACCCCTTCATCTTACAGATGAGGAAACTGGGGCCCAAGCGACTTGCCTAAAGTCATACAGATAGGAGTCATCCCAGATGGGGTTTGAACAGATTCTCTGGTTCCAGAGTTGGTACTCATCCCACATGAGGCGGCAGCATAGTACAAGGGAAAAGCACTGGTTCTGGATTCAGAAGACCTGATCCTTAATCCCTATGTGACAGTCACTTCATCATCCTGGGCCTCAGTTTCCTCATCTGTAAATGAATGTATAAACTGAAGATCCATGATTTCCCCTCCCCCCATAATTTTCATCCCTTCCTTCCCTACCACCCTCTGACCTCTAGTCACAAGAGCTAGTGGACACCCTGTAGACCAGGCAGAGAGCAAACACCTCTCACTTGGAGAAGTGACTATTTACATGGAAGGGTTTGCTTGTAGGATGTGATAAATAACTGTCCTTGCTTATTATGTAAGGGTCAGATGGACATTGTAAGGTTTCATTTCACTGATTAAAGAAATGTGCCTTGGAGCACAAATATACTCCCCCTGGAGAAGCTTTTCTGAGTGTCATGAATGGACGCGGCCAGCCAAGCTTGCCCCCCTAGGCCTCCTGAAAGCACAGGGGTGATATTGGCTCTGTCGCCTACTGTTTTCTTAATTTTCCTTGCTCCCTTCTCATAAGAAAACAGGAAGGAAATGAAACACATTTTTACAAAAATAAGCCTTAAGCAAGGTAAAGGTGAGCAGATTTAAAATGAAGAAAAGACAGAAAACACAAAGTCCAGACTCTCATGTAAAGGCTTACTTTCACAGAAATTCAACAACAAATACAATCATCAAGCCAAAATTTAGACTTAAGTTGAGGAACTCAAGGTTTTGAATTGGAAGTATTTCCCATCTCCTCCTATTCTACTTTTATCCTAGCATATTTTCCTTAGAAATGATTTGGGGGAAAGGAGAGGAATTTTACCTGATGCCTACTTAGTGGCATCATCTTTTTTTGGTGAGGAAATGAGGGTTAAGTGACAGCTAGTAAGTCTCAAGTGTCTGAGGCTGTATTTGAACTTGGGTCCTCCTGAATCCAGGGCCAGTGCTTTATCCACTGTACAACCTAGCTGCCCCATTAGTGGCATCATCTTGGTGATATTTTTAGATAAAGAGAGAAGGGGGGAAACAGCAGAGTTTATCAAATGGATCCTTGACTTGGACTAGGGCAGACCTGAGTATGAATCCTGCCCCAGTCACTTATCAGCTGTGGTTAAATCACATTAAGTTCTCTGAGCCTCAGTTTCCTTATCTCTAAAATGAGGTGGGAGGAGGACTAATGGTTATCTGAGGTCTCTTCCAGCTTTAAATCTATGATTATATGACCCTATGAGAGCCCTAGTAATAAGAGTCATGATTACAAAAAAGCTAACAGATTCTATCACAGTAACATTTCAGGTAAGTAAACTATGGTCCTCCTTAAAAAAAAAAACCAAAAAACCCTTTTTCTACTCAGGACTACTAAGCACGTGGAAAGAAGCAATTTATTTCCCCACTAGAGGAACTTTTATTAGAAAAAAACCAAAACAAAACCTGTTTCTTTTTTCAGGGAGTCAAGCAACTAACTAGGCCACCATAGTTAATCTTCCAGTGCTACCTCCTACAGAGATCATGGTGTATTCACTGCAGAATGCAAACTTTAAAAAAACCAAAACATTTTTCATCATCAATAGCAGTGATATAACATTTCCTTATTTGTCACAGAACTGTGGAATCCAAGTCCATTGCATGGATATGATGACCTCATCTGAAAGATAGAACCAGAGACATGAGGCCTCCCTCAGTGCCACCGAAGATTTGGAAATGGTTGTTGTTACTCCAATATCACACTGCCCAATGCGTGGTGATGCAGTTCAATCCAACAAGCACTTATTAAGCACCTAGTTTGTAAAAGGCACCAATCAAGGTGCTAGGGTAGGTGTCTGAATGATTGGCAACCCCATCAAAGGTTCTCTCATGAGCCAGACAGACACCTCTCTGCCCAGGACCAATTATAAAGGTAGAAAAAATGGCAGATAAAACGGAGAAATGGGTGCCATTCCCCCTTGACTTTGTTTATTCTCCTCCCCCAAACCCAGGCTGTCCAGATCTCTTTAGAAGAGAGAAATGATTCACTCAAATGGCTTGTATGAGCTGGCAATTAGTCACCTATTCTAATCCTTCCAGTGAGATGGAGAACCACACCCCAGGGCTTAGTATTTTTCCTTCTACCAATGTACCTTCTCTATAACTTATAGTCTTACAGAGTTAACTTAGGATAGGTCTTCTTAAACTTTTTTGACTCATGACCTCTTTTTGTCTGAGAAATTTTTACACAACCCTAACTATATAAGTATATAAAATAGGTATGCATAACCTTTTACTACTGCCAAATTTTTCATGAACTCCACATTCAGTTACTCGACCCCATATGGGGTCACAACCCACAGTTTAAGGAGCATTGATCTGTAACAGTGGTATCAAACTCAAATAGAAATAGGGGCCACCAAAACCACACATAAGGATTCTGGTGAATTTCATACTGACTTAGAAAATAACATATATCCATATTATCTATGTTCGATTGTGTTTTTATTTATTTTGTTAAATATTTCCATTTCTGGGTGTGTATGAGCCCTCTGCCATAGGGCACTGAAAAGTTAGGGGCACAGAGCCAGTATGTTTCAGAACCAGGACTCGAACGCAGGTCTTCTTGATTCTGAGATCAGTTCTTTATCCACTAAGCCACACTATTTCAATACAAACTCATTTTCCATATTTCCTAAACAGAATGGAGAGTCTGGGATTTCATCTGGAGGTAAGGAGTATACATTTTTGTGGAGGGAAATGAAACTGCCGTCAGTTGGAGGGAGAGCATGGGAGAGAATTTGGACTAGGAGCTGGGTGATTCTTGATTTTGTTAGCTTGATTTCAAGATTCGTCACTGACTTCCTCTGTGAACCTTTGGGAAAGACCCTCAGTTCATGGGGCCTAAGTATTCTCATCTAGAAAGTGAAGGATCTATAGATACTAGATGGTTTAGTTTTGTTGTGGGGCAATGAGGGTCAAATGACTTGCCCAGGGTCATACAGCTAGTAAGTGTCAAGTGTCTGAGGCTAGATTTGAACACAGGTCCTCCTGAATTCAGGGCCAGTGCTTTATCCAGTGTGCCACCTAGCTGCCCCTTAGATAATTTTTTTAAAAACCCTCATTTGAAATTCTATGGCTCTATCAGAGGTGTTCTGGAACCAGCTCAAATGGGCTTTGAGAGCTGGTTGTTAAATTTTTCATTGTGAGCATTACCTCTGAGAAATCGCCAAATGCAAATCAGGTCTAGATTTATTGTTTAGTTGATTATCTAAACTTAAGGAAAAGATGGAGAAAATGTTAATAATGCAAATTAAACTTAAAAGTATGTCATGCATACTTTTTTTTTTCAAGGGAGGGGGCGGGCGGAGAGGCAATTGTTAAACATTTATCAGCACATTTCTTTGATTTCAGCTCTACGGGTCACAAGAAGAAGAGAAATCCTTTGCCCACCTACACCACCAGCCCTCCAGAATGAAAGCAAATCAGTCCTTACATCCTCAGATTCAAAGACATGGCAGATCATTTTGTATTGCCTCTTCCCATCCTGGGATGGGTGAGAGGCTTCCACATTATCTTGGGAATTGGAACGGGGCATTCTCCTGCGGGCCATCAGCACAACAATATTCCCGATGTCTGCAATGTAGGAAATGGTCCTCAGAGGGTGATCCATCATTGTTTCCTAGATGGGTGGTGGGGAGAGAAGAGAAATGTTATGGTCAAGGACCAGAAGATGCAGGATACAGGTGATATCTAACCACACCTATCTCAGATTTGTGCTTTTCCTACCACACCTCATTCATGAGGGTTTGTGAATAACAGCTTTAAAACAAACACTCAGGACAGGGAGAGGCTGGTTTCCAGATTTATGTACATCCTATCCTTGCCTTTTTGAAACTCCTTCAGCTACTCCCCAAGAATGGGGAACCAATTTATGGCAGGAGAAAAGAAAAATGAATTTAATTCATTTTTACAACCAGTGTAATATTTGTGGGAGATGCTGTAAAATATCTGTGGGGGATTACTGTACTTTAAAATAATAAAAATCTTCTTAGTAGTCTGACCTGGCTGAATTTATGAATTTGAATTTAGATATTTGAAGTCAAAGGGTTCTTAAACTTTTCCATGTCATGAACTCCCCTTTTAGCAGCTATATTATTCTTCTCAGAATATTCTTAAATGCATAAAATATACAAAGATTACAAAGAAAACCAATTATGTTGAAATATAGTCATCAAAATTTTTTAAAAATCATAGTTACTAGGTTTAGAAATTTTTAAGCTTTCAGATAAATATTTGACATATTTTCTATGTTTTCTGTATTTCTTTAGCTCTTAAAAAGGCACATACCATTTCTCAGTATCATAGTACAAAAAGAAATAATTTAACTCCAGTGGAATGTAGGGTTTCCATCTAGGATGCTGGCAGGAAGCTCATGCCAAGAATGGGCTAAGTTTTATAAGTTACTACCCTGCCAAGTCTCAACTCCAAGAAAAGCTGTCACCTACACCTATACCTGTGTATCTGCATTCAAGACTTTTATTCTCTGGGTAGATATGAAGAGATCCACTTCTGTCATGGGCTGAGATTCTCCTTCAGGAGCCTGAAAGAAGCACCACGAGGTATATTAACTCCCCTTTGCAACCACTCATCCTTAAGAAATAGGTTAGGTCACAAACAAGGGAACCAAGACACAGTCACCAGAACAGCAATGCGTAAAATATATTAGAGCTTGCAAAAAGCTGAAGGGGAGACAAAGATATGGAAGCTGGGGCTGTAGGCATGAAAGTGGGTTAGAATCATTGTGTTACATGGTTTTGTAAAAACAAAAGTTAATTCCCTTTGTTCTTCCCCCAATGGAATAGTGTAAATCACTGCAGCAGGAATGAGTTGTAGAAATAATCTATAGCAAAAAAGAAATGATTCCAATCCTCCTTTGAATGAGAAGGGCACTTTCAGCCAGGGTTATCTTGACACCAGCAGCCCAGGGGGACTTGGGGTTTGGTCCCAAGCCTGGGCTGCTGGGGAAAATGTTGATGGGAAGTGCAAATCAAGATGTTTCAATGCAGTTCTGGTAAGAAGGTCTTCAGGATCGCATAACGGCAACAAAAATCATTCTAGCAACAACCCACCCCAGAAGTGATACAATTTATAAAGATACAGACCAAAATGCCTGTGCTGTTGAGATTAGGTAAATAGTTCATAGGTACCTAAGAAGCTTCATACACAGAACTCCTCATTTGGGATCATCTCTGGGTTTAATCATGAATGTTGTGTCTATGTGTGGGCATCTATGGGTACTGGCAATTTTTTTTGCATCCAGCAATTTGACATATCCACAAATCGAACGAAACTCTCATGTGCTGAAATGTGAAGGGAAACTTTTAAAAAATTAAGCTGTTGAATAGAATCAAGTCCCTTTCATATCAATCCTGTTTAATGGGTAAAAAACACGGGGGGGCTACTACTGCCTGACCCAACAAGTATTTCCAATCTTTGCCCTGTCATCCATTCTTGGCTCTAACATGAAATGGAAAATGACAAGCAACTGAAAATGGTCAGTTTAGGCAATTGATTTTTTTTTGTAGAAATGCTGGTTTTATATGGAGACTCAAAAGTAAATCTGAACAGAAACTTGCTGGATGCAGAAAATAAAAATTAAAAAAAAAACACAAAAGAGGAGAAAAAGCAAAATTAAGTAAATGAAAAGGACGGGCATAACACCAAGCTGATGAGTTTGTAGTACTGCACCTTCTTCCTGCTTTTGGCTAATTTCTGGGCCATCTGCTTAGCATGGAATAAACAGAGACAGGAGAATGGTTAGAGTAGGATTTGCAGAGACTCAACGTCAAAGAGAGGAATTTACAAACTGACACCAAGGGATTGGTCTACCATCCTATCTACTTGGATTGGGGGAGAAAAGGCTGGCCTTGAAACATGTCACTCTGAAGTCTTTTAAGGATGGATTCAGTAGCAAACACTGAAGTAACTGCTTAGGTTCTTGTCACTAGTCATAATGTGTCTAAGATTAGTTAAGATTTTTTTTCCTTACAAGAAAAATGTTATCAAGGGCTCTTCCTGCTGTTTTATAACTCTATATACCAATCCTACACAAATGATTATCAAATTAATGAAAAATCCAAAGACACTGCTGCCTCAAAGTGATGGGACTGCCATTTTGGTTTGGTACTCACCTGGTAGGAGAGCTCATTTTAGTTCCAGCAGGAAATCTCTGCTTCATTAATTAATTAATGGTTTGCTGGGCTCCCTTATTGTGGAGAAACAGGATGAGTCAGGCATCAAATACCACTTCCTAGACACTGGAAGGCCTGGAAAACTAGCAGACCCCACATCCTGTACTCACCAAACAGTTTTTATAGATACTTTGAAGTTCACGCTTTGAAAAAGTCTGAAGGCAGCAGCTGCAAGGTTACCCCCTAAATGCTATTTAATTATGGCACAATCATTTTAGCGTCTAATGAGTAATTTTCCTCAGGTTGTGCACCACATTTAGACTTGGTGACCCTAAGATAATTGCCAGGGCAAGTCTCACCCTATGTCTGCGCAGATTCTCACATTAAATGACTGTTCCTGGAATTTTGGAAGAAGCTTTCATCTTTTTAACCCTGAAATGGCTGTGATAATCCAGGACTGATTAATGGATGTCCTACCCAACAAATGACCAATATCCTTTTACATAAAAATCTTTTGGATGGCCTGAAGAAGCAGATGCTGGCAAGATCCCATGAAGTGAGATATACCAATCACAGCAGGAATGTCCAAAAAAAATTGGGGGTGGGGTTCCCCTCAGAACAGCTCAGAAGGGAAGAGGATCCAATGTATAAATGACTTGAGCAAAAGGTACTTTCAAATAATTTCTATTAAGTTTATTTCATTGGAATAATACCAGATGAGGTCTGAAATCCTAGTGATTTGGAACAAACTTATATTTATGATTTGGATAGAATGTTGCAAAAGATAAACTGGCCTGAGGCCTGAATTAAAAACTGGACTAAAGGAAAGTGGTCCATAGAAAGCGTAATGAGAACATGCATTATAAAGCAAGAAAAAGCAGCATCCATTTAAATCCTTATGTTTTATGTGATTAATTAGGGCTTATTACCCAGCTGGCTCTTGAGTCACCTAAGTAAAATGGAAAATGACATATTTAACCATAGCCACAATCACAGCTTCCATTCTGCAAATAAAATGTAACTCTTAGGGGAAACTGTTTTTTGTTTTAAACTTAAGAAACCCTCTTAGAATGGAAAATGTCAGACCTTTTGAATAAATGATAAAAGGCAGGTATATCAAAAGTATTTGAAGTATTTGAGTGAGTGACTAACTACGCAACTGTCAAAAGGATGCATTCTAACTTGTGTATAAACCAAAGAAAGCCAAGATACGACCCATGATTATGGACCAGAGCATATTTATGCTTCACGATATTAGAAAGAATGGATAAGTATAGACCGAAATCAATACAAGGCTAGAGGAGTTATCAAAGCTGAACCAATCTGCAGAAAAGATGGTTCCTCTTATTTTCCATTTTTCTTTTTTTGAAGGGGAGAGAAAAATATGACTTACTGTTACCCAACTGGGTGGGAATGTGGATAAATTTTAAAAAACCAAGGATGTGGGGCAGCTAGGTGGCATAGTGGATAGAGCACTGGCCCTGGAGTCAGGAGTACCTGAGTTCAAATCTGGCCTCAGACACTTAATACTTACTAGCTGTGTGATGCTGGGCAAGTCACTTAACCCCAATTTCCTCACTAAAACAACAACAACAACAACAACAACAACAACCCAAGGATGTGCAGGAAAGCACATTGGTCAGAGGGAAGAAGAGAACAAGGAGGAGGAGGAGTGTGAACCAAACTGGCATAAAGTCATAGGGGAAGAGAAAACACTAAGGGGATGCTGCTGCCTTTGAGTTGAAAAAATGGTGTACTGTGTGGAGAAGCTCACTTGGGATCAAGGGGAAACATGGCTTCTCCTCATTCCTTCACAATTAACACTGTTGTTGGTTCCCTCTCTTCCCAACCCAAGAAAAGAGGCCAAAGGATTCCTCCTGGAAACATTTCAAAGAAAATGATCACTTTTCAAACCAAGCCAAAAGGAAAAGCCATGGTGGAAAAAGGTCAATGACATCCAGAAATCCTGACCCTGGAGGTGGTAAGAGTGTTCTTTCATTCTCATGCAGCTAAGATACTGCTCATTCTTCTCTCTAAAATGACTACAGGGAAGAACTGAGCTCCACAGACCAATTCCTTCTTTTTCTTCCCAACCAGTTAGGTCAAATGATGCAGGGGCAAGTCCACTAGACTTGGAGTCAGGAGACCTAGGCTTGAAATCAGGTTCTGTCTCCTATAACCAAACTGTAGGACTTTGGGCAGGTCACTTAAACTGTCTCAATCTCAGTTTCCTCACCTAGAAAATGAGGGAAATGATATTTACCCTACCTACTTTTAAAGCAAGCACTTTGAAATTTTACTATATGATAGTATTTCATTCCATTGGCATAGGGTAAGGAAATTCCTTGCCAATTTAGGTCAGAACCTAAAAGATAGCTAAGTGGTACAGAGGAGAGAACGCTGGGCCTTAAGTCATGAAGTCCTGAGTTCATCCATACTCAAACACTTCCTAGGTATGTTATCCTGGGCAAGTCACTTAACCTCTGTCTGTCTGTTTCCTCTGCTGCAAAATGAGAATAATAATAGCACTTGCCTCCCTTACCTTGCTATTGTGAGGATAAAATGAGATAATACTTGTAAAACACTTAGCATAGTGCCCAGCACATAACAGGCACTTAGTAAATAGTTGTTTCTTTCCTTCTCTGAAACTTATAGCCTTAAAGTTGCCCTTGAACCCAGGTCTTCTTGGCTTTGAGGCTGGCCCTCTATCCACTACCTCTCAGCGGTGTTAGCAATAACATGGCTTTATGATATTGTAGATTACTAATAGTCATCAGACTTCCATTAATTTAGCAGATTGGTCAAAACAAAACAAAACAAAAAAAACCCAATCTGAGTAACAATAATATAAGTACACAAATTGTAATCATGACTCCACTATGGAGCTGACAATTTAGTGCTACAAGAGTAAAATATGGCAATAATAGTAATAAGAAGAATGAAAGTCTGTTTCAAGGTCAAAAATCTCCAATCTGATATACTGTGTGTTCGGTCTAGCTTATGGACCATGGATATCCAGGTCACAGCATGAAGCATAGCAAAGTGGCTTCTGAATCACACAAAGTTTAACCAAGTAATTGTGATTAGCTGCAGGATAAAGAGCATCCTGCAACTGGAGGCAACAGGGAGGGGTGTGTTGGTCAGATGGGAGAGAAAACAAAGAAGGTAAAATGTCCTGGGGTTTGTTTTTTGTTTTTCGGAGATTTTTATCATCAGCTCAGCCACTTATTAAGGATTCTGATGAAGGGATCTTTTAAAAAAGTCCACACTGCCCTTCTCCTCACCTTACATCTTACTTAAGATAAGTGCTACAGCACAAATGCTCAAATGCTTCCTGCTGATGCTTCTAGCCAAGCAGGGCAAATGGCACTTAACCACTCACTCATTACTGAAATGTCAGGCAGGCATTGAGAAGAAGTACAACACCTTCCTTTGAGATTGGTGCTTCTGAGGTGTGTTTATGTATAACAAGGCAGGCTTTCTTCTGGATACTTGGCCATACAACCCAAGTTAGGTTTCCAAATATCTCAAGTCCCTAGTGTATGTGTTTCTCTCTCACTCTAACAATCTACCAGTGGATGCTCAATTATAAAGTAGGAATTTTTGGACATATTATTTCTTCAATTATGAAAACTGGAGACTGGGTATAAGCTCTTTTAATCTAAAAAAAAGAATTTAAATGGATGTAAAAGGAATGAGGTAGAGAAATATTTAATGGAAGGCAATGCTTTTATATAAGCGCTCTCTAAAATTATATTTCTAAGTCATTCACGAAATAAATTTACCATTCTACAACAAATTAATTAGCTACAGAAAATTGCTCTAAAGCAAACACAGCTAGGTCCTTATATGTGTGAATCCTCTGAAGTGGTCGCACTATTGAAATTCACACAGGATATTTCCATTAGGGTGGAATCAATGACCATATTTTACATAATCATTTTGCTTTGAATAGTGTGGATTGGAATATATGTGACCACTTTGGGAATGGGGTTCATGTTCTGCACAAATCAAGACCTAACCATATTCCCTCCCACCTTCTCCCCTCTGAATCTGAATCCTAGATAGATTGAAAATATCTTTATAACCAGATGTTCTTCAATGTTGTATTTCTAGCTGACAGGGCATTCTACTTCATGTTCATGTGGCCCATGAAACTTTGGGATGTCAACACTGTGAAAATGCAAAGTAAATTTTCTGATCATGTGTTTTGTAGCTGAAAGTATTTTTTAAAAAAGAAATAAGAATAACATCCTATTGAAGACCACTGAAGACATTAGGATTAAAAAGAGAACATATATTGAGGTTGGGATTCAACCTGGATGTAACTTGTGTTTTTCTAGATAAAAGTTGGAACGTGTTTATTTTGAGCACTTAAACATTTGGGAACATTTGAAGACTACAGAAATGTTTTAACCTAAGAACAGTGCTAAGTGATGCCTTCTGAATCTTGGTGGAAAGAAGGCTGGATTAGAAGTTGGAGGACCTGGGTTCCAATCTCAGCTCTGCTACTTAGTACCTGTGTGACACTGCACCAGTCACTTGATCCAGGTGGGCAGCCAAGTGGCCAGAGTGCCAGTTCTGGAGTCAGGAAGACCTAAGTTGAAATCTAGCTTCAGATACTTAAAGGCTGTGTAACCCTAGGCTAGTCATTTAACTTCTGTTGGCCTCAATTTCCTCAACTATCAAATGGCAATATAAACAGTACCTACCTGGCAGAACTGTTGTGAGGAGCAAACAAGACAATATTTGTAAAGCACATAGTAGGTTCTAGATAAATGTTTATTCCCCTTCCTTCTCCCACTCTCTTTGATGCTCTGGGTCTCATTTTCTACATAAAATAAGGGCCATGGAGGAGCTAACAATGCTAAAATCATCATGGGTAATCAGACCTGAAAGATTCCAGTTATACTTCTTTCAAATGAACAGTCATTTATTAAGTCCTTTGATATGCACAGTCATCTTTACTTCACAGCTCTCTAACCTGCTATTGGTGCCACCCAAGGAATTTCTCTTCTTCCCTTTCCCTTCTTCCCCTACAATCATTTGGCTCTTATCACATAATACCTTGCATAATTCCTAGTTACTTTTCATTTCTGTTTCTTGTCTCCTCTTCCAGAACATAAGTTCTGTGAGAACAGAGACCTGTTATAACTTCTTGGTATGGTGCTTTGCACATTGAATATTCTAAGGACATTTGTTCAATGATAGGTTCAGGGCTATCTCTAAGTCCTCAGCTATTGCCTTCTGTCTCTCCATCTTTCTCCTTCCAGAGCTACTATTCAAGTACCCTGTTGGAATGTGTTTGATGAAGAGAAAGATAAAGAGTAGGAGGTGGGTAGCCGAGTTTCTTGAGTGGTACCTGAGTAGCCTAAAAAAATTCACCTCCAAGAAGAGAAAGTTTCAATTTACCTCTTCTCTCTTGAATGATTCAGGCCTAATGATTTATTAAAACGAGAACCTAAACTTTTAGCAGTTACAAAGGGAGAAATAAACGACTGTTCCTCTCAGGGATGCCTTCCTTAATAAACTGGGTTTTCAGTGCTCCTGGTTAAATATTTTGGGCTATCTATGAGTTATTTCTCAAGGCTTAGAGGAAAACAATGTCCATGATAACTAAATATGAGGAATCAAATCTACTTTGTGTAAATCACTCTGCTACTCAGTACCTGAGTCTGATACCATTCTGAATAACCAGAATGCATAAGAAATAGATGACAATTAAGTCTTCAAGCACTAGTTAGGATATTCTTTCAACCTACTCTTCTTCTAGATTCTTCCAGATTCAGTGCTAAGGACATGATCTAAAGGACTGTAGGGTCATAACTGGGTGAGACCCTTCATTTAGGTACTTTTGCTATTGAATACAAACTCCCCCAAAAGAGATGGGCTTCCATGTTCAGCAGCTTGGGTAGTTTTAAATCCCACTGTGAACAACACACCACAGCCCCTTACCTTGATCCTGCTTACTGCTTCCTGTGCCTGCATCATCCGAACATTCTTGGAGGGTGTTTTGTCAGAAAGCAGCTGGGTGGAGCCAAGGTAATTGGCTGCAAAAATGATGCCATCGATCAAGTCTTCAGGATCACAGGGTCCTGGAACTATAATACAGAAAACCATAGCTGTGAGCAAAGTCACATTCTGCTGGAGACAGGCAGAAGACAGACCACTCAACTCTACATTCCTTTTCACTATCCCTGACATAGTCAGACAAGTTAATAGCACATCTAGGCTTCTCACTCAGCCTGCCTATCCAACTGTGTATTCTGACAAATTTGTGAAAAGGTAATGTATTTTTTTCTTTGTTCTCATAATGGGTTATTTTCAAACAGAAGTGAAGACATTTTTTTTTCCTTTATAGCAACTTCCCTTCCCCCTTACAATTTGTGTAGAGAAATGATATGAAAATTATTTAGATGAGACATAAAGTATGGTGATTATGCTTTCTGAATGAATGCAAAAGATCATTCCCTATTCTGTACCACATCCTTACACAACTGTCTTCATAGTCTGGGAGACCAATTATCCCAAAAAGAGGCATGTTAATTCCAAAGGTTACATTACCTCCACAATGGCACTCTGCCCCGATTCTATAGGTTAATTTCACCCTGGCCAACATGATAGTTCTACAAACCAACATTCCCAGTATGGAGCTCATACAGACTAACTCTAGACTAAGCTCTGATCTATAAAGTACTTAGAAGGACACTGGCATTACATTTTTATCGGGGTATAGGCTCTTAAAAAAAGAAGATTACAGATTCTACTAACCATGATTTACAATTAAGGCCTATTTAAACTAAAATTTACTTGGTAAGACTCCCTTTTTAGTACATCCCTTTTAGATTAAAAAAAATGTGTCTTCTTTCCCTAACATGCTTATATCTTGTCCTGTATAAATCACAGAATAGTAGAGCCAGCAGGACATAAAACAGTCCAATCTCTGCATTTTATAAATGAGGAAACTGAGGCCCAAGTAATTTGCCTATGGTCACAGAGCTAGTTAATGGAAAAGCTGGGAATACAACCTAAGGAGGCCTCCAATTTTCTGCGCTACTATATAACGAACCAATCCTTTTTTGACTATCAAGAGAATTCAGTCCTACTGCACTATATAATCATACAATCACAGACTCTGTAAAGCTAAAAAGGATCTTAACAGTTACCTAGTTCTGAGTCCTCTCTGAAGCGTCCTTGATGAATGACTACTTCATTTTACAGGCAAGAAAACTGAGGTGCAGAAGAAGGTATGACAAGCCTCCTGGCTTGCTTCCTATTTCAATGCAAGACTAGGCTCAGATACCACTTTCTGGAGGAGGCCTTTCCCAGTGTACGTCTCCCTTGAGAGCAAGGATTGTGTTTTTAACTTTGCTTTGTATTCCCAGAGTTTAGCACAGTGGCTGGCACATAGTAAGCACTTAATGAATGCTAGCTGGCTGGCTGGCTGACTGACCTGCCCAGAGGCATAGAGCTGCCAGAGGTAGGATGTGAATTACACCCCTCCTTGTAAGTCCTGCAGACCAGATTTCATTTTGCTTATGAGAGGGCAATGGGGAGAACTTTTCAAATCCTTGAATTCTACCAGCCTTTCACATAATTGAAGACAAGGAATATTATTGGAAAAGATATTATCTTCTCCAAGACAAACATCCCTAGTTCTTCCAACTAAATTTCAATGTAGCAATCAAAGCAAGTGGACTTCGTTTTGTCTACCACAGCAACCAGCACATAGGAAGTGCTTAATAAAAATCTGTTGACTTAAAGTGGATGCTACTCATGGCCCACCTGCTAAATCATTGATTGTATGAGGTTGATCATTTCTCCTCTTGCAGAGTTATTCTCCAGTGGATTTAATTTTTACCTGTAAATGTCAAACTCATCTTGAGCTCAAACAGCTGTTCCCCATAATGAGCTGCTTACCAAGGCAGGGAGAGAAAATAATCCATTCATTTTCCTCAAACTAAAGTACAGTAGTTGCAACAGAGAGTCAAGCAGTCAGTCTCCCAAGAAATCTTTAATGAAGCACTAACTACTAATTACATAAGGGAATTTGTTATATGGCTTATTTGGTGTTTTGAACAAGAATAATTTCTACAGCAAACACTGTTAAGAAATATATCTCTCTCTCCTCAACCACACGACAGCCTTACTTAATGCTCCATGATGAGTTATTGTGAGTGACAAGCATGTTTTTCTCTCTTTTAGCCTTTATGGATATGACAAGGGTTCAAGGTATTATCCAAAATACACAAGCTAAAGTCTTAACCATACACCAGGGAAATATATACCTGTCTATAATATAAATAGGCATGTTTGAAGCTAACACTCAAGTATAGAGACTGTAGCTATCCCATTGATGGAATTACTGTGCACCTCAAATACAGGTGTTTATGACAACAAGATGCTCCCAGGAAAAAAGGAGAAAGGCTATAAGGAGTGCAAAAAATCACAAGCACAGAAAGAACAAAAATGCTCTTTCCAGTAAGGCCTAATTACCCATGCACATTACATGGCCATCCACAACCCAGAACTAACTAACTAGCCTTTGAGAATGTTTCCTTTCTTTTCTAAAATAGTGTGGGGTGTGTCTATGCACCTGAAAGCAATTCAAATAATACTGAAATGACTGGATAAATACCGAGCATCTGGGGGACCAAAATATTGGTCTTAAATAAATGATAGCTTTGATATATGCCTTCGCTTCATTTAACCTTCAATGAAATTGTATGCTATCAATTCCACTGGAACACATTGGACAGAAAGCCCCCAGTGCACTTAGGAGTTTAGTATTTACTCTAACCATACAAATTAAAAAGCAAATTAGATATTGGAACAATCATTTTTTAAAGGTCAGATTTAGATTTGACATTCTCTAGCATTTTATGTTAGCAATTTTACCTCTATGCTCAATTCACTGTACTTAGTTTGATGTGGAGGTGGACACACACACACACACCATAGAACAAATGCACAATTGTATTACTGTTAACTGCACGACAACCTCTAGTCACTGGATAATGACACTGTTGGCTGGTAAGAATTCAAGGTTTTAAAAGCACTTAAAATGCTTATTGATTGATTAAAATATCTCATTAGAAAAAGTCCTAAGATATTAGCATGAGACTTTATTAGCTCAGACAAGATTCCTAATAATTACAGGTTACCCTTCTCTTTCTTGATTCTGTTCCTGTTGTTTTTGTTTATTTTTAACTAGAATGCAGGAAATTAACTTAAAAACAAAAAAACAAACCCAACCACACCCAAGATGTAGCTACTATTATTACCCTGGGTTTCAATGTTGCAGATGAACAACTTCAACTTTTCCTCAGTTTATACTTAGAGAATCATGAAGTTGGAAGAGACCCGAAAAGGATTTTGATCTTTGATCTTTGGCCCACAGTTGAGCCACTTCAGAGAAACTGGAATATATTTTACTTTTATAATAGACTGGTCTCTCTACACAGCTCATTTGGTTTTAAATGACCAGCCTAGACAGATTGGTGAATTGTTCCTTATAGCAAATCTAAATCCCTCCATTTCCATTTGTTACATTCTGGGCAGAGCTGTTTTAAAACTGAAGTCCAATGGATTAGGAATCAAACCTGAGTTCTAGTCATAGCTCTCTCACTAACTAGCTATGTGGTCCTGAATAAGTCACTTCACTCTATGTCTCAGTTTCCTCAAATACAAAATAAGACAGTTAATCTACATAAACTGAAGTAAGGTTCTTTCCAGCTTTAAAGTGCTATGGTTTTGTCATTCTAAGTTGTTGGAGACTGCTAATATGTCACTTTGTGACCTTCCTTTCTCAAGAGGATGCTATATCCTCTTAAAGCACAGCATCACATATAGCTGAATTCTAAAAGCTTTATAAATCACTCAGTGCTTGATTTATTTTTTCTCATATCTTACCTTCAACGTATGTTGGGAATGATGCCAAGCTTTTCCTTGACTGTAATTAAGACAAAGAAGGTTTCATCAGGGAAAAGCATTCTTATATATGCATTAACAACCCATCTATGCAACATGAAAAATAAATGTACCACCAAACAATAGTTATTAACAAGGGGGAGTTGACCATTATTGGTTAGAGAAAGTTGAAATGCATATAAATATGTCTATCATTAGAAGTTATCATTAAATGCTGTCCAAGTCATTAGCATTTTAGATAACCGGGAAGTCTTAGAATCCATGTTCAGCAACCTTTGGAAGATTTTCAGTATCTGTGTTCTGTGGGCTGAAAAAAAATTCCATTTTCTGAATGTCAGGTATGGCTCCAATCACTGGACTTGGCCAGTAGCAAAAACACAAAGTAACTTAATTTTTGAAAAATTGGAATTTCCATTGATATATGGTTTAACATGACCACAGCTGCAGAAATGAGGAATTCTCAAAGGGAAGCAGTTGTTTAAAGACCAGAATAACATGAGCCCCTCTCCTCCCCCGCACCGGGATTCTTTATTCTTTTCCTTGCTTCATTTATTAATTTACTTTATTTGGAAGCATCCATTCTTTAAATCACTCTAGCATCCTGCCTTAAAATGAAAATAAAACAAAGACATAAAGAATGAACTCTTGAATTTTCCTATAACAGGCACCACTAAATAAGATGAAGATCTCAATGTAGATGCCTCAATGGATAATGAGTATGATAACTTAGAAAACCATCAAAACTTCCAGATCACCATTAATATAACAAATTGTTCTTATTGTAGCAATACTTACTTTTTGGTTCTTCTTAAAAAAACAAATGTCTTAAGGATAAATCTGAATGTTGAAGAAATAGAGAATTTGTCCTTAAGGATAGGATCTAGTCCTGTGATTTCATTAAGTACTGAGAACTGTCAGATGTGGGAACTCCCTCTACTAACACAGGTTGGGACCAGTACCTTCTCTGTGACTTTTGGTTTTAAAGAGTTGTCTAGAGCATAGAGCATAGAGTTAAGTGACTTGTACATGGCATGTGCCTTAAATGAAATTGCAAAAGCAGCATTTTTAGATTGTAAACTCCTTAAGAACAGGGATTATTTTTTGCCTCTTTTTGTATCCCCAGGGTTTAGTATAGTGGCTGGCACCCAGTAGGTGTTTAATAAATGTTTACTGACTAATTAAATTAAACCTTTAACCATTCTATGTTGGGACTGTACCAGATCCTAAATGTTCATTACAAGGTATTCTTCTTGGAGAGACAGAGCTCAACCTAGTGTTCTGGGAATAAATGTCAGGGTTTGAATCTCTGGTCTGGGTCTAACATTTTATTGATGCAGGAGGGGAGGTTGGAAGGAGAGAGTGAGGATGCCAAGGGTACTCGTTCAGTTTTTTGGTAGAGTCTCTTCACCTGGAATAAGGGAAAAGTGGTATTTACCTCACAAGGGCAAAAGAATGGATTAATTAGCTGTCATTTGCATAGCACTTTAGAAATGAAAATGTTAAATGTTATCTACGCTACTCAGGACCAAGCTACTGACATGTAATCTAACATAATTTAGAAGAGTAAAAGACCTTCATGTTAATCTTGAAATGTGTAACATCTGGCAACTCATTAGAGAGAACTTTTCATGGAGTGTGTTCATTGTAATGAAATGGCTCATTATACCAAATGTAGAGTCTGGATATTCTTCAAATGCCTTTCTTGTTCGAAGAAGGGTCAACTGTATTTCAGTCTACGGGATAAGGCTGGGGGATGAGAAACTAGGCTATTGGCTGCCAAAGCATTTACAGGAAGAAATGCATTAAAGGGAAATAAAAAATGGAGAGCGACGGAGAAGAGGGCCATCAGATATCTAGATGTCTGTTCCACTGACGTGACTTTCGCTTAATCAACAGAGAATAGAGGAAGTATAACAAATATGTTATTTGACTTTGTCAAGAATAGACCAACAGAGCCAACATAATTCTGATTGACTAGACAGTCAGTTAAATAGCTCCAAAGAAAAGACAGTCCTTTTTGGCAAGGCTGGAGACTTTTAAATGCAATTTGTGCCCCTGAGCTAGGAGGCTATCTGACTGAGATGTCCGCTCTGCTCAGTCAGAGTGGCTCAGCCTCTAGCTATATCCAATTACCCAACTCAGATCTGTTTGGATATTAACTGGGTAAATGAATACTTTATTGAATGCTAAACTCAAGGAGAGCCTCCTGGTTACAGACCTGAATACAAAAAGAGTAATTCTACAGCTAAAAAAACAAACAAAAAACCCCTACCATTTTAGAAACACAGTATGTTCATTGCCTTTCCCCCAGCTTCATGTTTAGACCATTACTGGGGCAGTTAGGTGGTGCGGTGGATAGAGCAGGCCTGGAATCAGGAAGGCCTAAGTTCCAATCCAGCCGTAGGCACTTAACTAGCTGTGTGACCTTGGGTAAGTCACTTAAACCTTGTTTGCCTTAGTCTCTTCAAAAGTAAAATGGGGATAATAATAGTCCTTACCTCCCAGGTTATTGTGAGGTTCAATAAGATAATTGTAAGGCACAGTGCCTGGCACATTGTGAGCACTATATAAGTATTAGCTATTTTTATTATTATGCCTACTTATTATTATTATACTACTTTCTAGACTCTGAAGCAGTATTTTAACAAAAAAATTTTTATGAACAAATATCTGTTTTCTCTCTCCACCACTGGAAAAAAAAGAAAGGAAAAAGAAAAACAAAACCCATGTAAATATGTACAATCAAGCAATACAAATTCCAGTCTCATTCTGTATCCTGAGTCTATCACCTCTCTGCCAAGCAGTAGGTAGTATGCTTCATCTGTCTGTTTTTAATGGGAAAATGATTTTCTTAAGTCTAAAGAATGGCTAATTACTACATGCATGGAAGGTTTTTTAAAAATCATTTTTAAAGGCTATGCAGAAACAAGCATCAATCCTTACAGAAATTGAAAAAACTAACATTTGCTTCTACTGACATGTTATCTGAAGTTGAACATTAAGATGTCTGATTAGCACTTTGTTTTCTACTAGGTGGGGAGAAAGAGACTAATGGGGTCATCCAACCCTTAGTAGTCAAGATCAAATTTAATAAAGGTAATAAACTCCCAGATCAGAGAAAGCCATAGGCTACAGAGCAGGAATCTTCTTAGGGATTTTCCTGAAGGCCACCTAAAGATGAATGGAGTTGCTAGGAGGCCTATAAGGGCACACTCATCTACATATTTGCATCTAATCAACACTTGCCACAAACACTTGCAGCCCTTTCAAGCAATTATCACGTTTTGATTTTATTGCCACTGCCTGTGGGGCTGCCATTCCTGACTCTTCTCCCCATTTCTTTCTCACTTGGTCATGCATTATAAATTGTGTGAGGCAGAAAATGGGAAAGTTGAGCACGTAGGCTGGGGGGAGAGAGCGATCAGACCCAATCCCAGGCCATGTCATCCACCTGTAGGTCATAGTTTAGTACAGTGAAGCATTTTGCAAACCTATTAAAGCACAATGACATAGATGTACTATATTTGAAATGTCTGTTTGTTAGTTTAATTCTGATTAAAAAGCAACAACATCCCTCCTTGACTGGTATCCTTGCCTGGAGGTGGGTGATCTCCCTACAGAAACTTATTTTTTATTTTTATTTCATTAATGTAGGGAGCACCAGGTGAGAAATTACCATGCCTAGATAACTTTGCATAAAACTCAAAAGTTTCAGCATGGACAAAATTAATGCACCTAGGAAAAAGGGAAGCAGTTGGATGGAGAAAAAATTTTGTATTATATTTCTCTGATGAGAACGTGGTGTACAAGATATTTTTTAGATTTACACAAATAAAGTGACTAAAATGCCTATAATATTTTGACCCAGATATCCCATTTCTGAGCTTATAGGCCAAGAAGGACAATGATAAGAAGAAAGTTCCTCCAAACTCTTAAAATATTTATAGCAGGACTTTTAGTGATAACAAAGAATTGCAAACAGAGTAGATGTCTATCAATTGGGGAATGGCTAGACAAATTGTGGTACAGGGAGATAATGAAATAGTATTATTGTATAAGAAATGATGAATGTGGGGCAGCTAGGTGGCGAAGTGGATAGAGCACTGGCCCTGGAGTCAGGAGGACCTGAGTTCAAATCTGACCTCAGACACTTGACACTTACTAGCTGTGTGACCCTGGGCAAGTCACTTAACCCCAATTGTCTCACCAAAAAAAAGAAAGAAAGAAATGATGAATGTGATGAATCCAGAGAAGTATGGAAAGATCTGCATGAACTGATGCAGAGTGAAGTAAGCAGACCCTAGAAAACAATACACTTGACTACAACACTGTAAACGGAAAGCACTATTACATATGCAAACCCCAAAGTGAATGTTGCAAAATTATAAAGAACAAGCATATTCTTTATAGAAGGGAAGTGGAAAGACACATCCATCCAATCACTTTGCAGAGGTGGGAGGTTCACAAGTGTTGCACATATTTTTAGTCTTTTTTGATGTATTGATCAGTTGTGCTGAGTTTTTCCTCTTCTTTTAAAAAAATCCTTAAAAAATACTATTTGTTTATGGGGTGGTTCTCTAGGAGGGCAGGGAGAGGAGCAACAGGGAAACAATGGTGACATAAACAAAAAAAATAAATAAATAAATATTCGACGACAACAAACAATAACAAGACAAAAGAAAATCCATATACCAAAGGAGATTCTCAAAATGCTCTGCAACTTACACTCCCAGAGACTTAGGTAGGCAGAGAGGTGTTACAGTGAATGGAGCAGCTGGTCTGAAATCAGGAAGACTCATCTTCCTGAGTTCAAATCTTACCTTAGATGCTTACTACCTATATGACTGTAGGCAAGTCACTTAACTAACCCTGTTTGCTTCAAATCCTCATCTATAAAATAAGATGGAGAAGAAAATGGCAAACCAGTCCAGTATTTTTGCCAAGAAAACTCCAAATGGGGTCACAAAGAGATGGACAAAACTGTAATGACTGAACAACAACATTGTTGTGACTTTTCCTAGTGTCACAGGCAAGACTTGAACCCAGATTCATTAGGCCTTGCTGCCCATCTCAAGTAACAGACTTGTAACTGAAGGCAAATAAATATAAGTTATCTGTATTATCTTGTTTTTAGTACAAGGGGAAAAACTATGACACAATCATTCATTTTATATTTTAAATTTTTACAAATATTATCTTTGTTAATTAGATAGCTGCAATATTTAGAGGCAACTGAGCTCCCACACAGATGATATCAGATCTCAGTATCAGGTTATTAATTGGGGGAAGTGGCAATTAGTGCTAGTATTTATTTTCTAGAGGATAAAAGAGGTCACAGAAAAGACTAAAGTTTTCTTCAGTGAAAGGTGTTTTTGTTTCAGCATTAGAGGAAGTTCATGTACCATTGAGATCACAGGCCTATCCACAGGAGTCTTGGAAAAATAGTGGGTGCTGACCTGCACTGGTCAGAGGGTTTCCTCTTCTGGGAGCTTCTTAAACCAATGAAATTACAAGCCTAGTTCTTATCCCCAATTTTTGTAGAGTAGGCCAGCTCTAGATACTTTCAAGCGGAAGAAATGACCTATGATTCTAATCAAATAGGGAATTTCCTGGGGAGGAACCAATTCTTTACCAAATCCATACTTAAGGGTCCTAAAGAGTTGCCTGTAGGCAAATGTTAAGAGACTTGCCTAAGGTCCCACATAGCTAATGTTAGAGGCAAGATGTCATCTTGACTCCAACTTTGGCCAACTATCCATTATGATATACTATCTCTTTAGCCTAGACCCTTTTAAAAAGCTGAGTCAGCACTCCCTCCTCCTTCTCCTCCACAGATTTCCTTTAAAATAGAAAAATATATAATGGGGAATGACCAGCTGTGGAGCACAATTTATTAAGCTCAGAAGGCATGGAATATTATCAGAAAAGAAAGAGGGTTGGGTTGTTTTTAGACGTATTCCCCCTCTAAATTAGACTTCAACTTTTGGAAAAGCTGCCTATCAACTTTGGCGAAGGAGGTTTCCTCTCTGGGGAGTTCACAATAACAAGAACAAAACAACAAAAAACGTCATACATTAGAGAACACATTTAAAAGCCAATTTCCCCCCAACTGTGAATTGGTTTTGTAATCTGCAAGAGAGGAAGGGGGAAAAGGGCAAAAGAATAATGAAAATGAACTGGGATAGAGAAGGGCCCATGGCATTGACAATGGCTACACTCTACCTCTTTGTTACTGGAGGATTCCGCCAGGTCATCTTGCTGATGCTGTCTGCTTGACGATTCAGCACCCCGGGGAGAGGAAGAATCAGGAGATGGAGACTGGACATGATAAGGAAACAAAATCGGGAAAACCTGAGTGACTCAATGAGCCTCTTGGTTTTGAGGAGGAGTAGAGAGTTCTAAGAAAGGCATAACATAACTGTGTAAACTTAATTAAAAAAAAATAATGATCATTTCTCTGGATAGCATTGCTAGTGTGGATAAAGCTGGCTTGAGTCAGGAAGAATGAGATTCAAATCCAGCTGGTGAAAAGTCCCATGGTCAACACACACAACTTATGCCTGTGATCAGAGGTAAGTCACCCAATCCCTCCACGTCTCCAGGCAACTCCTTAATATTACACTATTCCAAAGGACTCATGATGAAAATGCTCTCCACCTCTTGAATACAAATTGAAGCATCTTTCTTTTTCTTTCTCTCTCTTTGACACCTCCCTTTTTTTTCTTTTAAAAAAAAAGCTCTTGGCTTTTTGTTATTGTTGGAACATGGCTAATTTGGAAATTTGTTTTTTATGACTTCATATTTGTAATGGGTTTTGTATTTCTCAACTTCTCAATGGGTGGTGAAGAGGTAGAGCGAGGGAGAGAATTTGGAACTGAAAATAAAATTGAACTTAAAAAAACATAGTAAAAAAACACCAAAAAAACCCCATAGTACTATAATATTTCAGATCTTCACTAGTAGAGGGCCTTTTTTACCCAGTACTCCCTGAAAAGATGAGATCACAGGTCCACACCAAACAAACCAAACTAAAAACAAAACAACAAAAAACCAAAAAACCTCTCCCAGAAATGAATGTAAGAGGTGATTGTACATGTCTAACTTATGCCAGACTGCTTACTGTCTGGATAGAATTTGGAACTCAAAATTTAAAAAAATCTGAACATTAAAAATTGTTTTTACATGTAATTGGGGGAAAATAAAATATTCTTAAAAAAAAGAAATGAATGTAAGAGGCCTAATATTTTTCAGCTTTTGTTTCAATACTTGTCAATTTTTTTCTGAGAAGCTTTTAGGCTTTCTGGTGTACCAGAAGTACTATAAAACATGAAATATTTTGAAGTTCAAACTTAAACTCAGAGAAAACAAAGCTAACAGGGTGACAGAAGAATATAGCAGTTTATTTGCCTATTGGTGGTTACCAATAATTTAGATTCTCAGTGACCCAGAAATCACCCAGTCAGAACTTAACCAAATAGAGTAATCACAAAGAAAAACAGTTGTTTTGAGAGACATTAATGAAAGTATTTTACATGGAAAAGGGACTTTCCCACAAGGCAATGGTGCTTTAGAGGTAAGGGGGCAACTGAGCTGAAGTGGAGACTCATTAAGGGAAGCTGTAAGAGTAAGATCTCTTTCACAGGCTGCCTCTCTGGAAAGAAGGGACAAAAGACAGGAAAGAGATGTGACAAACATACAAATCACTCTGTTTAACAAGCAGAGCAACCATAGTTCTTTGTCATGGGACTTGGACTTTTTTTTCCTTGTGTGATCTACATGATTTTAGACATGAAGGTGATGATACAGTTAAGTTCTTAAATATTTACACATAGGAAAGAGATCCACTGTAGTGATACCACAGCTTAGATGGAGAGATGACAGGGTGATGAGAGGCCACAGCAAATAGAAAAATCTACTGTATATCCTTGTAACGATTGGAATGACGCCACCTGCTGGAGACTTACTGTAGAAGAGTTCTGCCCATGAAGCGAAGGTCTTTGAGGGCAAGACCAGGAGTCTTTTTCTTTGGCATCAGGAAGTGATGTTGGCTAGTGGGAGGAAGAAGGAAGAGCTGGGTGCTCTGACTCAGTCTCTTTTCTGGGGACTCTGGTGGAGAGCAGAACTAGAAATGTGCTCTCCCTTTAATAGATAGGAATCTAGGCCTTTCTCTCTCTCTTTACCAAATTCTTATTCTCCTTAATAAATGCTTAAAAGTCTAACTCTTGCTAAAGCTTATAATTTATTGGCGACCACTCATTGGATATTTTAGACAGACTAGCTAGAATTTTATCTCTTAACATCCTCTTGATTTAAGGTATACTAATTAGACATAACATTTGAAGAAATCAGTTAACATAATTTTTAAAAATGTAATGCATATTAGAAAAAAATATAGGGCAGATAGGCTTGAAGTGGCAAAGCAAGGACACTGGCCCTGGAATTGAGAAAACCTGAATTCAAATCCAGCCTCAGACATCTACTAGCTGTGTAACCCTGGGCAAGTCACCCTGTTTGCCTCAGTTTCCTCATACATACAATGGGCTGGAGAAAGAAAAGGCAAACTACTCCAATATCTTTGCCAAGAAAACCCTAAATGAAGTCATGAGGAGTTGTACATGACTGAAATGACAGAAAAGTAACAACAACAACAACAAAGTATATATTCTGTCATATTAATTTTAAATTAATAGCATAGTGTATGTGATTTCATTAGTGGGAGGAATTCCCAGTGTGGAAAAATCTCTCCCAGCCTCTGCCCATAGAATTGCAGATTAGCACTGGAGGGGACCATAGAGGACATGTAGTAAAACCCTCTTATTTTTACAGATGAAGAAACTGAGGCAGATAGAAGTGAAGTGACTTGCAGAGATAAAGCTAGTAATTGTCTGAGGCAGGATTTGAACTCAAATCTTCCTGACTCCTGCTATTCTCTACCCACAGTGTCACCTAACTGTTCCTTCAGAATACAGCAAAAGGTCTAAATTCTTCATCTAGTTCCTATTCATTGTTTATGCCTTTGGGAAAAGATAGCTAGCATGCCTATCATTTATATAGCACTTTAAAGCTGGAAAAGAATTTTACAAATATTATCTCATTTTAATCTTCACAAGAAACCTAGAAGACAGGTACTCTTATTATCCCCATTTTACAGATGAACAAACTGAGGCAGAAAGGTTAAATGATTGCCCAGAGTTACACAGCCAAGTTTCTGAGGCCTAATTTGAATTAAGGTCTTCTTAATTCCTAGTTGACCAACTATATCATTTGCAATTTTACTGGTTCTAGATCACCTTTCAATGAGAAAGGTTCCTATCTAATGGCAAGGGATGGGGTGGGGGGAAGAAGAGGGAAATAAGGGTCCACTATTTCATTCTATCAGCCTGCTATAGTGCAATCAATGCTGTGAACCCAGCATGATATTCTGGGTTTTGGACTCCAAAGTCAATGATTTTTCCACTGAACCACAATGCTTCATCAGCCTTCTGGTCAAAGGGCAAACCTTTCTCTCTAGCTGGGATACCCTAGGTGCTACTTCAGCACCAAGGACAGGGAACTTGCTCCTGGATTCTAGCAGTATGTCACATGAATTCCACAATTGCTCTTATGAAAACTGGAAGCTGTCAATGAATTGACAGGATTGAGGGATTACCCTCTAAGTAATGGTCTACTTGTTATTATATACAGATTTTAAAACTGCAAGGATGGATAGAAAAGTAGCATGGTATAGTATTCATTCCTCTGCTACATATTTACTCTGGGCAAAACACTTACTGTCTTAGTGTCCTAAAAAACCATATATTGCAGAGCAGGTGCACTGGGATATTGAGAAAGAGGGTTTCCTCACAGGGAGTTCCCTATGCCAATAAAATTTAAAGTTTAAAAATGGAGTGGACCAATGTATTTAGAAGACCTATAGTCATTGTCTTTCTACATCACCCCATCTCATGTTTTCTGTTGTTGGGGGAAAAACCTAAACATCTATTGCATGATTTTACAGATACTTTCTCTCCAAAGTGGAAACAAAATTCCCTAGAAATCACAAATAATTCTCTATTTTTCAAGAATGTGGTGAAGCCAATATGTTATCAACTATTCTTACTGGGCAGATATTACTCTGAAAAGCTTCATTCTGGGAAACCTGAGCTATCCTAGCCCCTGGGGCTGTAATCCACTGGGATAATGGATATTCCACTTCAATGAGACAAATGAAACATTAAGCATGGTTTGGGGCTCGGTTGTGGGGAAAATCAGCACCAGAATCAAAGGCTATGGAGTTGAATCCCCAACTGAACAGGAAACCTTCTGTGATTCAGCATCTGTTGGAAGGCTTCCATTAAGAAGGAACTCTCTGCCTTCCAAGGCAGTCCACTCCCCAATGGCACAGCTCTATTTCTTAGGAGGCCTTTCCCAACAAGAAACCTAAATTTGCTTCCTTGCAACTTTTAGCTGTTGTTCCTCGATTTCCTCTCTGGAGCCAAGCAAAAGTCAGAGGGTCATAGATTTTGAGCTGGAAGGGACCTTAGAGGCCATTTTGCCCATTTCCTTCATTTTATCAATGAAGAAATTGAGTCTCAGAGGTTAACATAATTTTCCCAAGATCACACTGGTGGTAGAATACAAAACTTCATTCAAAGGACCCAAGTCCTTTGACTCCAAGTTCAATGCTCAAGATATTTTGCTTCTGAGATTCTTTTCTTTAAAAATAGTGACAATACTTGTACTAAAATCTGGGGGTTGGCCTGACTAGCCTCTAAAATCCTTTCTAGCTCTAAATCTGTGTGAGGAGAACACTTTGTAAACCTTAAATCAGGACATAAAATGTTGTTATTATTGTTATTACATAAAGAACCTGGAAGGCAGGAGCCCAAGGGCAAGAAGCTTTGGAGTCCTGTTTTGCACTTCCAGATTAAGGACAAAAAACTACCAACCACCTAATATCACCATGATTCCTACACTTGGTCCTGAACTCAGCCTCTGGGTTCACAGTGCTAAGGTCTATTAGAGTAACCTAAGAGATAGATACTGATGGTACTGATGAAAGAAAAGTTCTACCTGTCTTGGAGAGTAAAGGAAATGCATATGTCTACTCGTGGCCCTATGAGTTTGGAAATATAAAAAAAGCATAGGCTAAAAGTGGGAGCAGGTAGTAAGGAATACAGAGTCTTTAGAGGAAAAGTCCCATTTCACTAGGTGGCAAGAGTCTAAGAGAAGGAGAATCAAGGATGAAAGTCTGTTGATAATTTATCATATATTCTCCCCCCCACACTTTTTTTTTTAGTGAGGCAATTGGGGTTAAGTGACTTGCCCAGGGTCACACAGCTAGTAAGTGTTAAGTGTCTGAGGCCGGATTTGAACTCAGGTACTCCTGACTCCAGGGCCAGTTCTCTATCCACTGTGCCACCTAGCTGCCCCCCACACTTTTTTTAAACTAATAAACATTTTTATTTATAGTTTTGGGTTCTGATTTTTATTCTTCCTTCCCTCTCTCCCCTCCTCCCCTCCCCCCCTCCCTGAGGCAGTAAGCAATCAAATATAGGTTATACATGTACAATTAATCATATCTCATTAAAAGGATATAATGTCAGGAGTGAGATGAATGTCAAAATTAGGTAAGGGGAGGGCTAAGCTGAATAGGGATGAGACTATGGGGAAATGTGGATACTGAAAGGAATGTATGCTTGCCCTGAAGATTCAACAGTCCCTATTTAGAATTAGTAATATTGCTTTAAAAATTTTAATATAACATTACTTATTTTTAATATTACTTTAAGGGAAGCTAGGTAGCAAGTGGATAAAGCACTGGGCCTGGATTCAGGAAGACTCATCTTTCTGAGTTCAAATCTTGGCCTCAGACACTTACTAGCTGTGTGGTCCTGGTTAAATCACTTAACCCTGTTTGTCTCAGTATTCTCATCTGTAAAATCTTTGCCAAGAAAATCCCAAATGGGGCCACAGTCAGACATGATTGAAAAACAACTGAACAACAAGAAGGAAGGAAAGAAAACAGATTTCTGTTATTTATTTTAAAAACAGAGAGGTGGGTATGAGGCTACAGATATGGAATGTTGCATGCACTTTCAGATGAGATGAGTTGTTACAAAAGAACTCTCCTGAAGTGAGAGTAATCTGTAAAGGTATGTAATGTAAAAAACCAAAACATAAAAAAATCTTTAAAAAAGAATGCATATTGTCTAGATTGTGCTATACCGTTGAATGGGCATTCTCTGGAGCTGTTCATTCAGTACAGAGAGCTTGGATAGACGCTGAGTGGTCAATGAAGTCCAGATTGAAGAGAAGGAAGAAAATGGACCAGATTGCCCTTTGAAAATTGCACAGTACTTTTGAGTTTTCAAGTTTCTTCCTGGAGTTGGAGAACCTGTCTTAAAATCCTGCCTTTGACACTACTTTCAAAAAGTCACTTTACCACCCCCCAGCCTCAGTTTCATCATCAGTAAAATGAGGAGATTGGACGAGATGGCCTCGGAGGTTCCTTTTATCTCTGGGTTTGTCTGTGATCCTAGATCTATCAGGCTGTTGGTAATGCTACCAGGCTGGAAATTATGGAATGCCAGTTTCAGAGGAACCAATGTTGTGGGGGCACCCAAAGTACAGTTGAGAGATGCAAGAGTGGGCATGAGAACTATGTAGAAGTATATAAAGGCTATCATTGGTGAGACATATGAGTGGAAAAGCCAGTCACATAGCTAGAGTAAGGGACAGCTCATAGAGTCTTGTATGTCCCACAGGTATTCTTGGAACATGCAGAGATCTAAAGGAAGGCCCCTGGGAGAATGTATTTGTAATGTATACAGAAGGAGGCCCTTAAAGTCTTATATAAATGTTAGCAAAGGGACAAAAAGGAAAAGTCCTTTTTGTTTAATATAGCTAACTTCCGTCTTTCTTTTTCTTGAGTCAGTAATGTAGGAAACAATGCTATCTTGATAATGGACTCCACAGTGACTCTCAAATGACCCAAATGAAAAACATTTGTTTTGAATCTAACAGTCCAGGGATGCTGGGGAATTTTCTAAAAATTCCCAAGATACCCTACCCAGGAAGCAATTAGTACTGTGATGTTTAAAAATCTAACTGCTATGACTAAAATCTAATGTGTGGTCACCTTAAATTAGAAGCTTATAGCACCAGTCTTTGAGCATTAAGCATTTATTAAAGTACATTATAAGTCAGCAAAAGAGAGAGGAAGAACATGTGGAGTTCAGAAAGAAAAAGCCTAGCTACCCTGGCCTTGCAGCTGCTGCTACAGAGCAACAGAAAGATCTCCCATTCTCCTAGAGCGGAAGCTCCCTGCAGACCGCAAGAGGGGCGGTCTCCACACACAGCTCCAAGCTAATTGGCTGGTAGCATTAATTGACATAACTTACAGGCGGTTCTATGAATAGATGTAACTTCTGGACACTAGTCACATGCTTTCTGCACAGGGTGGCGCTGCCTGGTTCTCACAATGTCTTTCTCAGCAGGGCGGGTGGCACCCTGATTCTCACACTCCATAGCTTTCTTCCGGATTTTAGGAAGGGAAGAGGGAGAGTTTTTATTTGCAATATTAAACATGTGGCTCTCAACCTCAAAGGGCAAGGGGTTGAAGGAGAGAATAAGTATTTATGTAGCTCCCACTATGTGCCAGGAACTGTGCTAAGCATGTTACAAATATTATCTCATTTGATCTCACAACAACCCTTTGAGGAAGATGGAGTTATTATCCTTCTTTTCAGTGAGGAAACTGATGCAAACAGAGTTTAAGAGACTTGTCCAGGGTGCCCCTGAGAGTTAAGCATCTAAAGTTGGATTTGAACCCAGGTCTTCCTGACTCTAGGCCTAGTGATCTATCCATGGTGTCAAGTATTTTTTTTTAATTCTTGATTCAACTCAATGAAGTATTTATTGAGCACCTATCCTATCATGTACTTTCTGAAGAGGTTGGGTGGGAGTGAGGTGGGTGATGACAAGTGAAAGCCATATATCAATGAAGTTTGAATCTTTTATCTAAATAAGCCATTTGGAAAATTCCCATCAGGGTCTTAGGACAGGCCAGCTTGCTTCTTTTCTCAGCTTCCCTCCTGCTTACAGTTTGACTGGGTGTTCCTATTCTCCTTTAAAAACAAAAAAACAAAAAAACCCAAAGACTCCTGGAAGAGGACACTGGTTCTTCTGGGGGTGGAGAGAAGTAGTTCATTGCTGCATCATGGAATTGAAAAGGAACTTCAAGAGTTCAGAGCCACCTTATTTACAGGATTATATTAGATTTTGTAAATTGTGTTTTGCTTTATGCAAGTGGGCCTCCAAACCATTTCACACGAAGACAATTCTTTTTGTCCAGATGTATTTGAACATTTTGAACACAATCTCCCAGACAGTCAAGGCATAGATGCTTATAGAAATCTGAAAAAGTGTCTGATGTAAATGTGTGCCACCCTGACCATTAAAGTGTCTTCTCCATTAGAATATAAGCTCCCTGAGGTCAAGGCTCCTCATGCTTGCTTGCTTGTATTTGTATCTCCAATACTTAACACAATGCCTAGCACATAGTAGGTACATATTAAACCATCCATCCATCCATCCATCCATTCATCCATCCATCCATCTAATGGCTTCACAAATGTTTACTTTGTTATACATATAAAGGGCACTCAAATGTTTGCCAATAATTCTCCAATCAAGCACAATGACCCCCATCACAGAATTAGGTGTCAATTCCATATTCTTTTCTATATGCAATTTAAAAAGGTATTTTCTAGGACAAGCACTGTTACTAACTAGCAGGGGACCCTTTTGAATCTCCAGTACAAATACATGCCTTTTAGTGGCCATCTCTTCCCACACTATCATTTCTAGTCAGTTTAGCTAAACCCTTATTTAGTTTTGTTAATTTTTCCACCCTGGATATTATTATACCCTTAGGAGATCTGATCAATTGCCAACAAACACTTCTATCCTTGATTCCTCTCCTCTTAGACTTTCTCTTAAGACTCTTTTCCCCTTTATAGATACTGCATTTCTTATTAAGTTCTCCCACTTCTTACATTTATCTTTTTCTTATACTTCCAAACTCATAGATCCAGGAGATGTAGGTTTTCCTTATTCCCCAAGGATGGTCTGCTCTGCTATCATCATTCAACAATCTTTTCTTCTTTTAAATTCATACATTCTTTTATTATCCTATAGCAACTTCCTGCACATACTCCTACTTTCCTCAGTAATTTCAGCACCTGGTTTTCCTCTTCACCCTATCCCCACCCTGCACTGACACTCAAGGAATGCAGATATCATCAACAGCGTTATAACAATAGCACACATTTACATAGCACTTTAAAGTTTATAACATACTTTCCTTATACCTTTTGAGGCAGTCAGTGGGAACACTATCATCTTCATTTTTTACAAATCAGGGCAGCTAGATGGCACAGTGGATAGAATGCAGGGCCTGGAGTCAGGAAGACCAGAATTTAAATCTGACCTCAGATTCTTACTAGCTATGTATGTGATCCTAAGCAAGTCACTTAATAACACTTTGCCTTGGTTTCCTCACCTGTAAAATGAGCTGGAGAAGGAAATGGCAAACCACTATAGTATCTTTGCCAAGAAAACCCCAAATGGAGTCACAAAGAAATCAGACGTGACAAAAATGACTGACCAACAACAACAAAATTTCATTTTCAGCTAGGTGGTCCACTGGATAAAACAGTGGGTCTGGAACCTGAAAGACCAGAGTTCAAATATGGCCTCAGGCACTTTCTAGCAGTGTGACCATGGGTAAGTTACTTCACCTTGCTTGCCTCAGTTTCCTCATCTGTAAAATGAGCTGGAGAAGGAAATGGGATTATGAAGACTCAGACATGACTGAAAAACAACTGAACTGAAACTTAGTAAACATATGTTAAACAGTCTATTTTATAGATGAGTAAGTTGGGTAAATAAAGAAGTGACTTATCCACAGTTACAGATGTGTAAATGTAAACATCAATTAATAACACAACTCGGGTCTCCTGACCACAAATCCAATGCTTGATCCATATTCATGGTCTCTCTTACTCAACCTGATTAGGGCCAGAGAGGACCAGAGAGATACAGTTATCTGAAACTGTTCCACCTCTGAGGCCCAGAACTCTGAAATCCTCTCTCTGATCATGATGTTCTTGCCTTTCCACCTTTCCCACCATGTCACTCCCCTGAGTGCTCTTCCCACTCATCTTGATTTCTGTCCCTTTGAACCTCTCATCTCCTTTAGGATCATCTTTCATCTCAATTTCTACCTTTCCTTAAGTGGTTCATTTCCTTCCATTTACAAACCTGTTTCCCATTATTTTCTCTCCCTCCCCCCAATTCTACAAAGCTTCCCCTTGATCTTGCTCCTGATTTGAGCTATAGCCTCATCTCTTATTACTGACAAACTTCTAGGGAAAAAAAGTCAGTCGAAACTCATTGCCTCTACTCTCTTGGGATTCCCTGACCCCCTGTACTTTGGCTTCTGACCCCCTCTACCAAAACTTCTCTTTCTGAGCTTCCTAACTGACAAATCCAAAGATCTTTTTTGCAATCATCATCTTCTTGGATGCTTTTGTTGACATCTGGCATTATTGATCTGTTCTTCCTTCTTGCCATTTTGATATTCTTTGGTGTGACACCATTTCCTTCTTATTCTCCTATTTGTCTGACTAGTTTGCTAAACACTAAATTCCTTAAAATTAGGGATTCCTTCATTCTTTGCATTTGTATCCCTAGTGCCTAGCACAGTGCCAGGCACATAGAGGAGACTTAATAAATGTTGGTTGATAGGACAGCTAGGTGGCGCAGTGGATAGAGCACTGACCCTGGATTCAGAAGGACCTGAGTTAAAATCCGACCTCAGACACTTAACACTTACTAGTTGCGTGACCCTGGGCAAGTCACTTAACCCCAACTGCCCCACAAAAAAAGAAAGAAATATTAAAAATAAATGTTGGTTAATTTTCTTCTCAGTATCTTTCTTTCAATAGAACATTTTTTATCCTTCTAGCCCCTAAGTGTAGGTATTGATTATACCCCAAGTTATCATCCTTGACTCTCTTTTCTTCTCTCTCTATACTCTTCCATGGTACTCCATCTACTCCCATATCTCCAAAACACCTGTCAACACACTGACTTCCAAGTCTCAATTTTTTTGCCCTCTAAATGGATCTCAATATCTACAGCCTTGTATTTCTAACTGTCCGCTCAAGGTATGCCAGTCCCACTGGCATCTCAATCTCAAACTGTTCAAAACTCAACTCTCCTAGTTCTTCCCTACCTCCTACCTTCTTTATGTGTATTCATGGCTTTGCCATCTTCCCAGGGCTTCCTAGCCATGACCTTGGAGTCATTCTTGACCCTTCACAACTTACATATAATCAGTTGCTAAATCTGGTCAGTTCTACATCCACAATATCTCTCTTATCCATCTCCTCTCTTTAATGATTATTAATGACATTAGCTCACATTGTATGCTAACTTAACTAGACAGACACTAGCTGGAAGGGAGTGGAAAGGCCATTTGATCCATCCCTTCCATTTTATGGATTGGGTAGTTGAGGCACATTAAGTCACTTTTCTAGGGCTGCAGATTCAGTGGCAAGCATCAGGAGTGGAGTCTGAACCCAAGCTCATGGGCTCTAGAGTCCATGCTTTTTCTACCATACCATGAACAATAGCAAAACCAAAACCGTCCCTATACATAAGGGCCTTATGCTCTACTGAAAGCATTTTCTTCACACAAACCTCATCAACCAGAACAAATAGTTTCTCTGTTGTACAGATGAACAAATAGATGATCAGAGAAATTAAGGTACCTGCCTACAGTCACAAAAGTGGCAGAGTTGGAACCTGAATCCAGGTCTTTTTACTCCAAAACAACCTTATGACTCTCATTTATATTCCTATCATAATCTAGGTCTTCATTATCTCTCAGTGGGCAGGTCTGATTATATCACTCACTTGCTCTAAGATCTTCATTGGCTCCCTACTACCAATAGCTTACCCTACAAATATCTTAATTCCAAACAATTTTCTGGCTTTATTTCATATTTCTTTTCATACACTTAACATTCCAGTCAAACTAGGCTACTAATCATCTGTCCTGCCTCTGTGAATATTTAGACTGTTCTGTATGTCTAAGATGTCCTCATTCCATAGCTTGTATCTGTGGAAATACTTCTTTTCCTTCAAGACTCAATTCAGCTATTTCCTTGCAGCCTTCGTTAATTATTGAAATAAAGTTATTTTTATCTGACAGACTATAAACTCCTTGAGGGTTGGCATTCTTACATCCTCAGCATTTAGCACAGAACAATGTTCAAAGTAAATACTTATGGATTGTTTGTTAAACTGAATGTCTTCAGAGATTGCATGTAAGAATCTCAATTTTTTGGGTTCTCAAGAGCTTGCTCATTCGTTTCTGGTATATGATATCTGATTTCCTCCTCTCCTCTCAAGTCAACAAAAGACATTTTCTTTTCATTTATCTAAGTTTTAAAAAACAAACAACTTGATAACAAGGCAATATATAATTAGTTATTTTTTGCCTCTGGGTCATGTTTGTGCTTCTGAAATGAAAAAAAACTGCTTAACTATATTACACACTACCTCAATTTAAACAATTTAATCAATATACTTCTATTTTCCTTAATATAGTAAAGCAGGAAAGTTATCAAAGGCATTTACGTTATATCATTAAAATAATAGTCCAGGCATAATGAAGTTTTTACATATATAGCTTCATAATGAATGTAATTTAACATAATTTGAATATTGTAAGACAACCATTGGTGAAAATATTTCAATCATTTCCTCGTTTCCCTCCCTCAAAGAGAAATGTACTCCTATATATCTATTAATCAGAAAAACTATGAAACTCACTTGAAGAGTATGAGAGAGCTCTGGGTATACATGTACCTATTCACAATTTCCCAAGGTAGATGATGAGAGGCATTTTCACCACAAGGCCTTAAAACTGTTTTCTAGTTTCCTGAATGAGTTCTAAACTTTGAAAAGCCACACAGTCTCTAAAACAAGCAATTTGATCATAAATCAGTATCTTAGTTCTATGAGAGTGGGCATTCATTATCTGACAAAATTAGTAACCCCACAGGATTTTTTCCTTTGAAATACTGTCACTTTATTATTTTTGCTCAACGATTTCAGATGTGGGGAAGTCTTACAATGAACTGTTCTAAGTATTCTTCCAGTGATTTCTCCATTAAGGGTGAGCACACATGAACTTTTTTGACAGTTATTTTTAAATCTGGTCTAATAGTTCTGTGGAAGATAATTTTTTAATGAGACAGTTAAGACATCATAAATTCCTGGGATACCCAACACTGGAATGTTGGGTGAACAATTTATTGTGCAGGCAAGAGGGCAGATTCAGGGAGGTCCTCATTTACATTTGTTTTAATTAGCATAGCTGAAGCAAAAGAAACAACACAGCATGGGATTTGGAGCTACAAAGCTGAAATTAACCAATTTGCTAGAATAGAGGGAGAAAGCACACAGGACCAACAGGAAGAAGTAACGCTCTCTTTAGCCTCAAAATCCTTCTTCCCAAAGGAGATGGCATTTCTCCCCCTCCCTCAACCTGTACATTTACTGCCATTAAATACAGCTGAAAACCTGGGAAGCCTCATCAGACTCCTGAAATCCTGTTTTGTTTTGTTTGCTATTATTGTCAACAAGGGAAATACAGAGAACACTCTCATCTCAAAAGAAAGATGAGGAGAAAGTCATTCAAATGAAAGCAGCCACATCATTTCTGATGCCTGAGGTTCCACCTACCTTTCTTTCACGATACTCCAGCTGGTACATCCAAAAATTCTCCATCTTCCCCAGTGTTGTTTATGAAATAGTCCTGGCTTAAGTGTGTCTATTTGACTTTAGAGGCTGAGAATAAACTTTTATCTCAGCGCTTGCATGAGGTTTTGTTTATCTCTCCCTCCCCCACTCTACCCTCACCCCCAGTGGTGTTATATGCCTGAATTCAATAATGCAACTTGTAATCAGAGATGGGATGACTTCACATAGTGCCTGACCTATCCATATTAACTCTCTTTGCAAATGAATTTCCTGTGAAGCTCTGCGTCAAGAGCTCTAGCATCATCTTTTGTGGCTCCTAGTTTTAGAGAAAACTGTTGTCTTGCTCTTTTAAAGATGCTATTTCTGGGGACAGTAACTCAACTTTGAGGTGTGATCACAAACACATGCAAAAAACTCTGCTAGGCTTAAAGAACTTGTGAAAAAGAGGCCTGGAAATTAAAGGGAGTGGAACAAGAGGGAGAAGGAGGTGGGGGGAAGAGTCATTCTGGATCAGTATTAGGGGTTGCATGCCCACTGAAATGATGCAGATCAAATACTCAAAAAGTTTCATATTTTTTTTGGTTACCAGACACAATTCTTGGTACTTCATGCTTGTAACTTGATAATTGATTATTATTGTGCTTTAATAAATGATGAATATGAAGAATGCTGGGAAGCTTGGGAAGACTTCAGATGCAGACTAAGAATGCAAACCAGGAAAGCAATATGCATGACATCTATAATAATGTAAATGGTAAGAACAAAAAAAGCCCCAACAAATTGAATACTGCCATCATGTTTTCTTATCTGTAAAATTTGGATAAAAATAAAGCTGATCGCATAGTGAGGATCAAAACTGATATGTATAAAGGATTTTGCAAGAAAACACCATGTAAATGTTAGCTATTATTATTGTCGCTGCTGATTCAATGGCTCCCAAGGCCTGCTCCTGGTTTGCTGGGGCTAGGTCTGCCCTGGTGTAGCCTGTGCTGGATTGAGCTGCACTCTCACCTGGTGCAACAGACCTTTCCTATGGACCTTTTAAGTTGTCTTTGGCTAGAAAATTATTTCACTCTGTCCTTTTGTGGGTTCTGCTGCTCCAGGAATTGTTTTATGGCATTATTTGTAGGTATTTGGAGGGCTTTTGGGGAGAGCTCAAGTGGGTAACTGCCTTTCCTCCACCATCTCGTCTCCCCCCCACAGCTATTATTATTGTTGTTGTATATTATCAAGATATGATCCAGAAAAAAGATGGAAAAATTGTACTTCCCTCCCTTCTTTGCAGAGTTTATGGGCCAATACATATGAAACAGCTTTTTCTTTCTTTTTTATTCTTTGTTACAAGGAATGGCTTTCTAGGTTAAGAGGCAAGGGAAAGACAAAGGATATATTTGGAATTAAGGGGATGCAAAACCAAAATAATTTTAAAAGAGAAAGTTTAGAGCCCATGAAGTGTTAGAAGCAATGGCTTTTGCTTGTACAACAGGTTTGAAACTATTCCTCTGATGGTCCTCAGCATATACTGTGTGCTGAGAGAACATGAAGCACTGAAAGGCCATAAAAGATAGGCCAAGATAACAATCTTCCTGAAGTGGAGAAGCTGATGGAGATATAAAAAGATAGGGAGGAAAGTGCCCCCTGACTTCGTATGACCAAGATAAGCAGGCTGTTCACCTTTCTTGTGTCCTGGAATTTCTCAATATAACCTCTAGTTGTGACTGAAGGAGGGTCACACTATTTCTTGAACTGAATTAGAAAGAGCCTATGGAAAAGCAGGGATTTGGGAAAGATTTTGAAAAACGGAAAGCCGAAGTGGTTGGTGGACAAGACAAGGCATGCCACGCCAGCCACTGTGACCTGCATCTGGTGTGTGCCAGGTTTTGGGGGAGACAAAATTTAGGTAAAAAATGCCCTTGTGGAGCTTATACTCTGATAGGGAAACACAACACAGACACAAATACCTATGATAGAAAATAATACACTGAGGTATAAGATGAAGCTGGGGAGGGGGGAGGAGAGGTCATTCCCAATGGAGGGCATCAGGAAAGATTCTGCACAGGAAGTTCTGTAAAAGTTAGTCTTTGGATGATGGGCAGGAATTCAGAGCTCATGGGGCCTAGAAATGGTATAGATAACTGAAATACACAGAATACAAAAGCCCTTCTTTTATCAGTAAATGGTTTTGAGTTTTCCCATGCAGCATGCCTTTTACCAAAAGGGCTAGGGAGAATGATATAGAAATGATATAGGGAAAAGGCACTAGCTCTGGAGTGGAGGGAGGAGGAGTGTTCAAGACTTCCTTTGACATTAAACTAATTTTCCTTATGTACAGCTCTGACCACTCAACCAACTTCAGTGCCTTCCTACTGCATTTAGAATAAAATATATACTACTCTATTTATCTTTTAAAGGCCCTATACATCGTGGCTCTAACCTACCTTTCCAGGCTCAATGAACACTACTTGCCTTTTGGATCAAGTCATATTAGCCTTCTCTCAGTTCCTCACTCATGACACATCATCTCCCATCTTCATGCCTTTGCAATGGCTGTCCTCCATGCTTGGAATGCCCTTCCTCTTTACCTATGCCTCATAGAATCTCTTTCTTCCTATGCGATGTAGCTTCTGAATGAAGACTTTCTGTATCCCCCAATTGTTAGTACTCTACTTTGTAATTAACGACTTTGGTCTGTGTACATACATATGTGTATGTATGTATGTATGTATATATGTACATATAAATATATATGTATATGTATATATAGTATTTATGCTGTATATATGTTATAAGTACTTGTTGCCACTTCCATAAGCTTGCTAAAAACAAGGATGTTTCATTCTTTGTACTTGAACCTCTAGTGCCTAGTCCAGTGCTTGGAACATGGAAGGCAGGTAATAGAGACTTGTTAATTAAGTGATTACTACCTGTATGACCTTGGGCAAGTCACTTAACTTGCTTAGATCTCAGTTTCCTCATCTGTAAAATGAGATTGTTGTTATTTGTCCTTCAATCTCCAAGAAGCCCAATGACATCACAAGAGTGATAGCTCAATTTGGGAGTGAACTGGATTTAAGTGAGGCACAGTTGTACAAAGTGAACAGCCTCACTCTCCTCTGGAGTCATTGGAATTCAGTGGCAAGACATAAGTCCAGATGACTGGCAGTGGCCCATGATGCAGTGGGAGACCTTGGCTTTTTTAAACTAAGGTCTTCCCCAGGTCTCAGTTTGTGTGAGGCAATACCCATTCAGAGATTAATGGCTAGGTAAGAATTGAGAAAAAAGATGGCCTAGTTTACCTTACGAAAAGAATCAATCTGGGCAGGGAATATGCTCTGAGTAAAATGAGAATGTTGGACTGGATGGTCTGAGAGGTCCCTTCTTGTTAAAGATCAATGATCTTATGATTTGTCTATTCTGTGTATAACTACTGCCAATGTGGAGCTAATGAGCAGAGAAACTGCCAGAGGATATACAAGGAGAAATGGAGAAGTAGCAAACCATGAAGCAAATGAACTGCGAAAACTCCCCCTGGATAATCTGGTCATTATGCTATAGAAAAATGGTATAGCTCAGGGTGGGAGGAGATGGTAGCAGAGAGATTTTCTGAGCAATGGTAATCTTCTTGAGGCCAAGGACTGTCTTTTGCTTGTCTGTATCCTTAGTAGATTGCACAGTGCCCAGCACATGCTGTTGCTGTTAAGTCATTTTTTAGTTGTGTCCAAGTCTCCATGACCCCATTTGGGGTTTTCTTTTTTTTTTTCCTTTTTTTTGGTGAGGCAATTGGGGTCAAGTGACTTACCCAGGGTCACACAGCTAGTAAGTATCAAGTGTCTGAGGCCAGATTTGAATTCAGGTCCTCCTGACTCCCAGGCTGGTGCTCTATCCACCGTGCGACCTAGCTGCCCCCCTTGGGGTTTTCTTGACAAAAATACTGCAGTATCTTTACTATTTCATTCTCCAGCTCATTTTATAGATAAGGAAACTGAGGCAAACAGGGTTAAGTGACTTGCCCAGAGTCACACAGTTTAGTAAGTGTCTAAGGCTGGATTTGAACTCAGGAAGATGAGTCTTTCTATTCATTGCACCACCTAGATATCCTACCTGGCACAAAGTAGTCCTTTAATAAATGTTTATTGAATTGAACTAAATTCTCCCTTTCCTCACTTATTTTTATATTTTATAAAATGTCATCTACTGTAATTCAAATAAGCTTGATGTCATTACTGCAGTTGTCATGCACCATTTTAGAAGATCTTTTTCGGAGTGCTGAAATCTTTCAGACAGGGTGGCCTAATAGAAAGAGTGCTGGATTTGGAGTTGGGAAGAACTGAGTTTAACTCCTGCCTTTGATGCCACTTACCCTGCCTGAGCCCTTGGTTTCCTCTTCTGTAAAATGAGGGATTTGTACTAGAAGACCTCTAAGGTCCCTTCAAGCTCTAAATCTATGATAAGCAGGTGGATTTCTTGGCTAGTTGTCAGCATAGAGCATCTTTCAAAATGGTTCTCTTCTTTCCATTAATTATTTACAAAAGAGAATAAACCTTTTGATGTGACTTCATGAATGTCTGAACTATATACTCCCTACCAATTGAAATTTCCTTAGCTGTTAGTGGAAACCATTCCCCCACCCTCTTCTCATCAGTCTTGGTAAATAGCTTTACTTGGATTAACAGGCCACCGAGGAAATGACTGCTCAAGCAATTATCTTCCATGTTATCAGTTTTGTTGTTGTTGTTTGAAAGGCCTTAGTGTTATTCCCATTAAAGGCTTGAACCTCTCAGGTATATGACAAATAAAAGTTCTAAATCTTCTGGAAGCCATAACCAAATACTAATCCAAATCCCATACTGACAATCCAGCATTCAGGTATCTTTACTTTTTCCTTCTCTTTTAAAGTTCATACAGCACCTGAAACCTGCTTAATTATTGAAAACAGTCTTCTCCATTCTCTTATCAATAATAGATGAAACCTGGGATGGAAAACTTGAAACATGGAGAGTGTGTTCATGTCTTTATAGAAAGCTGGAATAGGCACTTAAATGAAGGCAAAAAGGAGATCATAAAATTTAGAGTTAGAAGGGACCCTCAGATATAGATAGATAGATAGATAGATAGATAGATAGATAGATAGATAGATAGATAGATAGATAGATAGATAGATTAGACAGAGATATAGATATAGGTATAAAATCTAGCCCCCTCCTTTTACAGATCAGGAAACGGAGGTACAGAGAAGTTACATGACATCCCAACTGGGGTTAAATGATGGACAATCCCATTTTCCTTCCATTAGCCCATGAGGCTACATAAAAAGAAATATGTGGGAAACAAACATATCTAGGGGTAAAACTGAGAACCTCTACTTAGAATGGTGGCAACTTTTGATGGGTCAAATGTCAGAGGCCCTGGAATCAAACTGTCCTTCTGATGTTCACTCTGTGACTTTTAACCTTCTTGAGCCTCTTATTTCCTCATCTATTAAATGAATGGTTTAGACGAATCTCTGAGATCCCCTCTGACTCTAGATAGTGCCCATTAGATTTTAAGCTCCTGGAGGGCAAGGACTGTCTTTTGCTTCTTTTTGTATCCCTAGTACAAAGTCAGCACTTGATAAATGTTTGCTGACTGACTAGATCAAAGAGATCTATTATTATTTTTGCTTCTATAATTTGTATTAAAAAACAAGTACTGTAAAACTAAGTCTTGTAGCTGATCTCCCTGCCTCTAGTTTCTCTCCAAATTTATACACCCTACAAACCACTACTTGAATAAATCTCCCCTGGATACCATTTTATGGCTACATCACTCCCTACTCAAGAATCTATAAGAACTCCCTACTGGCTGATATTTTGGAGATGTAGGACAGTTCTGGGGTCCATCTTATAATGTGAATTTCTTCATGGCCAATCCGGTTTAATCGAAAAGCTTTAAGGCTCATCTTGGGATAGAACTTCCCAATCTGCTCAAAACATGACATAGCCCCCTTTAGACTACAGATGAAGTAGAAATGAGGCCAGACATCTTAGACTCATCATCATGTTAAACTCTATCAAGGACCAACATGGCAGTCAATCAGCTTTGAAAAATGGGGCACCAGGAGAAGAGACATTTGCCATGAGCAATTTCCACCTGGAATCAGGCTACCTTTTTTATTCTCCTCTCTTTGCTGACTAGGTGCAAGAAAAGTAATGACTGCCCAGACATCTCTGGAGAGATCTGTCATCAGCATGCTGATAGCTCCACAGTCTGAAATACCCCAACAGCTTTCCTAGAGCCTTCACAAAGATGGAGCCAGTGACAAGCCAGCAATTCTCTTCACTCACACTTGCTGGTATGACAGCTCTACCCCAAGGTCAACAATATCAGATGCTGCTAACAAGACTTAATGAATTAGTGTGGGCACTTGACCTTGGTTAGTGGTCTCCTAGCAACGGACAAAGAAAAAATCCATGCAGTTTATAAGAATGCAAATTTACAACCAGCCTGATGGAATAAGCTAAGGATAGGGATGGGTGGTCATAGGGAAGGGGTGTGAGAAACTAAGGTTCCTTAGCACTGCCTCTCCATCATGCTTATGAAAATAAGTTGTTGCCTCTTCTGCAAAAAAGGGCATCATATTGTAGCAAGGGAAAGCACTAGATTGGAACATGGTCACAATCAATCAATCCATCAATTAATTCAATAAACACTTATTAAACATCTACTATGTGTGAGAAGTAGGTATTGGATAAAGAGTTAGCCTTGAAATAAGGGAAGAATGGGTTCAAGTATTGGCTGTGGGATCTGGGGAAGTCACTCAATCCCTCAGTGTCGCAGTAGATTTCTAAGACTGTAAGTTGCCAATATGTCCTGGTAGAGGGAGTTTCCTATGCCAAAGAAATCACTGAGACCAAAAAAAAGTACCAGGCATTGTGCTAGGCACTGAGGAGACAAATACTACATGAGACAGTTCCTGCCCTCAAGGGCCCTGCATTCTATAAGGCAGGAAGCAATACAAACACAAAGAAGTTGTTATAAAATGGCACTAGCAACTAGGGGGTAGGGCGGGATGGGGCTTGAAGGAAGAAGTCTTTTCCAGTTCTCCCAGTCTATGTGTTTCAGAGTACATAGACTTGAGGTGAATGAACAGTAACCAAGTTAGAAAATATCAACATCAAACATTAGCTAGGCTCCTTGACCCAGGGTTAGACAAGGTTTCCTTGAAATCGCCCCCTACATGCTATAATGTTAAGGGATGCTACCTGGAGTTGTTCCAGATAGAAATCACAGAGGAAGAAGCAGGGCAGCAAGAGGGCACTCAGGGTTCCTAGAAAGTGGCAAAAGTGGTAGGAGTCTCGGGAAAAGCCCAACAGCAACAGGCAGTTCCCATTTGATAATCCCTGCCACTTTGACATGCAGAGAATTGGAGAACCAGTTGAAACAATGTGGCATACCCCAAGTTCTGACTGCTTAAATTCTTTAACCTTAACAAGCTTTTCCTTCTACAGGTAAACTGCTTGTTTATTTGTTTTTGTTTTTTTTTTTGAATCATGAGTTTAATGAGTCTGTTTATGGTATTACGTTTAAAACCTATTGCTTGATTTATCAATGGACATATTGAATATTGACTCATTTCTTTTTGATGAATTGTTTATCACTTTAAGTATCTGTTACTGTCATACTAGATAGAGAATTCATGTATAAGATAATGTGTTTACTTGCTAAAAGATGATTATGTAATAATGTCTAAAATTATCAGTCGTTTACATTCGTATATCATTTACATGTCATTGTGACTATGTATATTGTGGGTATGGTTTGGAATTATTGTATATATTACAAGTACATCATCAGTTATGCAGCAGAACATGCATTTTTACCATCATACTGTCTTTGGTGAAATTAATATGAGCTATATGAATTATGGAAACTTATCATCTCAGAGACTAATTGCTCTTACAATGAGTTTGATATAGGCCCTGTAGAGAATATATGTACAACAGGAGGAGAGACAGGTACATGTAAGTCTATGGTTTGCTTATGATGGCAACTATATAGACCATAATTGCTGGACACAGTCCAGTTTCTTCCTCTCTCCCTTCTAAAAGTTTTCTTTTTCTTTCACTAAGTCTGATGGCATAGTCAGAATCCACCCACCTGTGGCCTAGAACAATTACTGGATGTCTCGAAACCATGAGATGTGGTATGATAACCTTTCCATAACATTTTCAGGTGTCATGAACACATTACTAAATTTGGCTTTGATCCAGACACATGGTAAGAAGTGTTATAGATTGCATAACTACCTCAACCCTCTATTATATAAAGGAGGGAATGTAATGGAATGTACTAAATTTGATCATTGACAAAGCTATGCTAAGGTTTAGTAAAAAATCCAGCAATTCAGTTAAAGAAGAAGAATTCAGCTTTCCAGACCAGAATCCAGCTTCCTCCTGATGACATCTTACCTACAATGCCAAAAGCAGGACATTATAAATTTTGCCTTGTTATAGTTGATCAACTCACTCCAAGAAGACAAGAGAACTGAGAAAAGACTTACAAAGACTTAATTATTTTTTTACTGTTTCATCTAGGAACACCTGTTCCTAGAAGAAACAAAGGGGGGAATGTGATGAAATAATGGGATTTAGCAGATACTCAAAGACCCACCTGGAGATTAATCTATACTGATTGAATCAAGTGAGAGTGACTGACTGCTGATTAAGCCTACTTCAAGTTAATTGGATTGTAATCACACCTGGCTATCCCTTAAGACGTATTGTTCTCAGAAACTAGACTGTGAACTCAACTTGAGAACACCTTCAAAGACAATGGATTTGGATGACGGACGCCAACCAATCACCTTGAAGAAGTGTGTAAGGACCGCCTCTGTTCCAGATGTATAAAAAAGCTTCCACAAACAGCTTGCTAAGGAGTTCCTGATTAAAGCAGGCTCATGGAGGAGGACTTCAGGAAGAATCCAACCAGGCTGGAACTCTAGGCTAGACTGGAGCTGAAGCTTCTGATTTAAGGCGACCACAATTTAGATTTTAAACATCACAGTTTGGCATCACAGAGAGAGGGCAGAGTGGGAGGCCTAATGTGTCTGCCTGCCTTCCTTTCAGTCTTGACTCTGAATTTCTTTTGCCAAGAGCTGGCTCACACAGTAAGATCATTCTGCCCCTGGACTTCTTACACTCTATCTCTTTCCCCTGATTGGCTGATTCCTCCCAAACCCTCCATTTTTAGGAAAGCATCCAGGCCAGCCAAGTCTTCCTTCCTCTCTGGGATCAATTCTTTTGACTTTCCGTGCCCTCACCCAGGTTCTTTCTTTTCTTTTCCTCTCATCCCCACCCCTTTCAGCTTCCTTTTATGTGTTGTCTTTCTCCATAGGAATGTAAGCTCTTTGAGAGCAGGAATTATCTTTCTTCTTGTATGTGTATTCCCAGTGCTTAGTACCATGCCTGGCATATAGCAGCCACAATGCTTGTTGATTTGCCATGACTTGATTAATTTGCCCTAGGTGGCAGTTGGTGCTTTTGACAAAACAATATTTGCCCTAGGTGGCAGTTGGTGCTTTTGACAAAACAATATACTAAGCATCTGATTCTCAGTTAACCTCTCCATAAGGCACTTGAAGTACATGGAGGACATTTTTCTCATACGCCACCTTAATCTGTTTAACCCACCACACAGATGAGGAGATTGAGGAAGAGAGAAGATTAAGGGACAAAGACTAACAGTTTGGGGCACATTAGGGGAACAGAGCAGAAATTCAGATTCATCAGCTGCTGAGTCTTATTCATTTTTAAGATGTTTTCTTTTTCCCTTATGAATGCAATAATCCAACAAACACAAATATTTCAACATATAAAGAAAATGAGGGGGGCAGCTAGGTGGCACAGTGGATAAAGCACAGGCCTTGGATTCAGGAGGACCTGAATCCTTGCTGGCTGTGTGATCCTGGGCAAGTCACTTAACCCTTATTGCCCTGCCAAAATAAAAAAAAATAATAAATTCAATAAAGAAAATGAGGACTATATGTGAAACCACAAATTTGTTATATACATTTCTTTAGAATATATTAAAAATTTACTAAATTACAAGGTAGTGAGTGACAAAACCGTCCCATGCTTGTGTCCTTTTCTAAATTTTTTATTCATTCTTTAGGGCCCCACAAACCAAGATGGCATACAAAATCTACCATGAATAATAGCGAATAGTAAGCACTTATGTAGAACTAAAGGTTTGCAGAGCATTGAACAAATATCTCATGTGATCCTCACAATAACCCTGGGAGGTAAGAATTATTATCCCCATTTTACAGATGGGGAAACTGAGGCTGACAGAGGTTAAGTGACTTGCTAACTACACAGCTGATAAATGTCGGAGGTCAAATTTGAACTCAGGTCTTCCTGACTCCAGGTATAGCATTCTTTTCAAAGTGCCACCCAGATGCCTCTTAACTGTGGGAATACACTGTCCAATCTACCCTTTGGAACTTCTCTAAGAAGTGAAGAATCAGCCTGAGAACAATGCGCAGGAGAGTTACTCTAATCTATTGGCATAGGTCAGCTTGTTTTACATGTCACATCAAATCAACTCTTTGCCCAGAACCATGAAGGCAGTCAGAGATCCAAGATACAGATATTGTGTCTGCCTCAAATAAGCTTGTCATATAACTGGGGAGATGACACAAATACCCACTGGATGGTGAGGTAATGCTACAGAGTAGTATAAAAGTAGGTTGTAATTAGGTTAGGATACAATAGGAGATAAGACCAGGGTGAGTCAGTCCATCAATGGTCTGGAATCGTCCATATGGGAGAGTGGACTTGATCTTTTAATCAGGTCCAGATCAGGTTGACCTTCACTGCAATTAAACTGGGGAGATTCATCCCTAAGATGATGAGTGACTAAGACAAGGGCAGTTCTGACTGACTAAACTCATTCCATCTTCTAGGCTCTGTAGAATGGCCTTAGCAACCTTCCAAAAGTGGCACAGTTAAGATTTGGATGCCTGTTTTCTGATACATTGAGGGGCTTGGAGAATGTGGCTCCAAAAACTGGTACAATGTTCAAATTCCAGCATTGGCAATCAATGCTAATGTGACCTCAATCTCGATGTTGTCCTCTTCGGTAAAATTAAGGTGTGGGACTAGATGACCTCTGAGGCTTCCTTTATAGTTCTAAAGCTATGAAACTATCATAGAATTTGAGTTAGAATGCAGCTCCGCAGCCATCTAGCCCAATCTATACTCCTCCAGGCTAAACATCTCTAGTTTCATTTAATCCTCCATTTAAGGAGGGTGCCCAGGCCAGCCATCTCTTCATTTCTCACTAGGCTGAAAGCTAGACTTTTCCATTTCCAAATACTACACACTCCTCCCCTTTCAGTTTCCTGTTAAGTGCATCTTCGGGCAAAGCCTTTCTTTTGCATTGTACTTGTATATTTAAGATACTGTATTTGTGCCCTTCTGCATTCTGTACCATGCTGATACACAGTAAGTGCTTAATAAATGCTTGCTGACTAGCAGTTCTTCCCGCCAATCCTAACATGACATGGACTTTACCATCCTGGCTAACCTCCTCTGAATGATGTCCAGCTTCTCTATCTCCTTAAACTGTGATACCCAGAACTGAACAAAATTCCTTGGATGAGGTATAATATAGGACCAAGTATAAGGGGCCTAGCTTCTCCTTGGAAAAGTTTCCAGGATGGGGACATATGTCCCCAGGCAGGGACAGAGTTAGAAGGGAAATGGCAGAGGTGAATGACCTTTCTGCTAATAAAAGCTGGCCCACAAAATGTGAATTCAAATCCCTTTCTGATTTTTCCTTAGACTCAGCACTCAGCACCCATAGTATGTGGGTTAATGAAACCCATATAAACTCTTTTTGCCTCCTGGACATTTTAAATCCATTTACCTTAAATAATAAAGAATTAGTATTAACAATGGAAGGTGTAATTTCTCTAAATATTTCTGGGATATTTTTTCTGTTCCCAAACTTAATAAAGGAAAATATCAGGTATTTGAATGATAGCCCCATGTACTACCATTTCTTTTTCTTTTCTTTTTTTAGTGAGTCAATTGGGGTTAAGTGACTTGCCCAGGGTCACACAGCTACTAAGTGTTAAGTGTCTGAGGCTGGATTTGAACTCAGGTCCTCCTGACTCCAGGGCCAGTACTCTATCTACTGAACCACCTAGCTGCCCCCATGTACTCCCATTTCTAACCAAAAGTGATGTTTCTCTGGCCAAATTGCCTTTTTCTTTTCCCTGTCACTTGTCACAATATTTCCAGACATCAATCATGTATACTTGGTAAGGCAATACATGAAAAGATGTGAAAATTTTCTCTTGGGAGGAGAGTCAAAAAAGGGGTAATATCTGAAGCCAGAGGGTTAAAAAAATTAAATCGATCCTTCCCATTACTTTTTTTCCCTGTCCATGGTGTACAATGTAATTAGAGAATGTGCCCTTTGCTGAATGGATCATCAGACATGTTTTGCTCCTGTGAATTGAGGATGGATGGGCTGATGTTAGTCAGGAAATTTCTGACAGAGCCATTGGGAGATAGGTAAATATACCTCAAGCTTGACTGATGGTTTGAAATTTTAAAGGTGAGATAAAATGGTTAAAGTTATTTTCTAAATATGGGCTGATAAATCAAAAGCAAAGGGCATTCCTTCATTTGCTCTCTCCATTGGGAGAATTAACTATTTACTCTCCAACACAAAATTTCAAAATTTCTTCTCATGTTGATATCAGTAAGCACTCAATAACATCCCTAACAACAAGATGACAGTATTTCAGTGAGAATCACCAAGTTATTTTTTCATGGGTTAACTGATTTGCTTAAAGATGCCACAAGCATTGTAGCTAACTGTTCCAAAATGCCATGATGTCAGCGTCAGATTGCATTTTGGTTCAAGAAAGGCTTTGTGATATTTATTTTTCAAATCAAAGGAAGGCCTAAATAACTATGTGACCCTAGGGGTAGGAACTGGACCTATGATTTCAACTGGTATAGAGGACTCCTAAGTAAGGATACTCCCTCTACATCCCTAAGGGCAGAGGATGCCAATACAAGAGAATACATATTGAGGGGTTAAGTTGGAAAAAGGGCAAGAGAGTGGGGTCTTGGAAATGGCCAGGAAGTGGCTTGGTGGGTTTAGGGCTGGGCAAGATAAGGTAAATCTTAAGCAGAATGACAGCTTTTCTGAAATTTACAAGTCTTAGAATTGCCTAGGATATTGTGAGGGCCACAAAGACAGTATGCATTAGAAGCAGATCTTTGATCCAGGTCTTCCTGGCATCAAGGCTAGCTTATCCACTATACTATGCACCTGAACCCCCCCCCAATTAAAAAAAGCATTTCTTCCACAATATCTCTGGAACCCATGCCCTTCTTCCCACCCACAAATAAGCCCTCCTCCAAGCTCTCATCACTTCTTACCTGAACTATTGTAACAGTCCCTTACTTGGTCTCCCTGCCTCAAGTCTCTCCCTTTTCTAATCCATCCTTCCACAAAGCAACCAAAGAAACTTTCTTAAGTACAGGTTTGACCATGTCTAATGAACTCCAGGGGCTTCCTATTATACCTAGAATCAAATATACACTTCCCTGTTTGGCATTTAAAGCCATCTGCCTATTTTTCTATACTTATTATATGTTACATCCCTTTGTGTGCTCTTTGTTCCAGTCATACTTGCTGGCCCTGACTCCAATTTTGGTCATGTCTTTATACTGGCCATCCATCCTTTCTTCTTTTCCCCACCATGCACTCCCTCTTGACCTCAAATATTCTTCCAAGTTTAGTTCAAACACCTGAACTGCCTTGGCTGCTAGTGCCTTTTGCAGAAAATGACCTTGTATTGATTTTGTAAGCATTTATTTATAAGTATGTTCTTTCCTATAGAATGTGAGTTCCTTGAGGGCTGGGACTGTTTCATTCTTATCTTTGTATTCTTAGCACATACCATAGTGCACATGTTAGGAGCTTACTAAGTGCTTCTTGACTGACTGACAGACCAATTCAGTGCCCCCTAAATAAACTCTTCTCTATCCCTCACAGTTCTCAAATCTTTCAAGTTTTATGAAGGATCTGATCCCACTTACTAACCAAAGCGCAGTGGATAAAGCACTGGCCTTGGATTCAGAAGGACCTGAGTTCAAATCTGGCCTCAGACACTTGACCATTACTAGCTGACCCTGGGCAAGTCACTTAACACTCATTACCCCACAAAAACAAACAAACAAAAACAACAGCTGACATAGATACGATGCTAATTTAGGATGGTCAAGGGCTTACATGTTAACGAATGGGAAAACTGGGGCATAGAGAAGTTAAGGGGTGATTTGAGCCCAGATCTCACTAACTTCAAGCTGCACTGGAACCAATATGCTATACTCCCCAAACTCAATCCATTTGCTCAGTTTTTAGAACCAGGTCTACTTCCAATGAGTTTCTTCAATTCATAGAATACAAAAACACTTTAGAACTCTCATCTTACCATAAAACTCTGGACTCTGGTTGGTGAGTTTTACTTTCTTTTGCCTCGTCTCAGCCACACCAACCCATTTCCCAGCCTCCTCCATGCTATGCTGCCCACTCCCCCCCCCCACTGAATTTGCAAATATGCATTGTCATGTATTTGCATCCTCATCCATTAGCACCATACCTAGCACACAGTAAATAAACACTTTACAAATCCTTTCTTCATTCATGAGTTAGCTCATCATTTAAATAACAAGAGTAATATAAATAATAATGGCTCTATGTTTGGTATGGAAAGCAAATCTACAAAAAAGAAAGCAGTGTAGAGAGTCAGAGTTAGGAGATCTGTTCAAGTACCTGAGGATCTCTGTAGCTCAGGTTTGAAACCTATAAAATAGGGATAATAGTAGTTTACCTTCTATCTCATGGTTATTTCGTGTAAGGAGAGTATTTATAAATCTTAAAACACTATGAAAATGTGAACTAGTATTTTCATCATCATCGTTTCTATAGAAAAATTCTTTCAAATGATCATCCTTTCCAAGCTGTAAAAGAATTTAAAATGGCACCCAGAAGAGGACCAAACACCCTAATCAGCACTGTGGGGGAGCTACTGCCAATTTCTCTTACTATGTTATGGCTCTACATCAACCCAGAATCCTTTTGTTGAGTGAATAGGGTTGTGTTCCTGGCAATGTTTCAAATGTGGCCATTCAGTTTGTCAACAAGGCAATTCTGGATACTTCTTAAAAATCTTCTTTCTTTCATGTTCAAGAAAAGAAAGAGGAAAGATTGATTTTAAATTGGGCAGACTTGAAGAAAAAGTGACACCACCCCACAAAGATCTGCTTAAAGCAAAAATTTTGGTGAATATATATTTTTTAGCTTTTTGGGAATGATTACTTTCATTCAGAATAGCAAGGCATAGCATTCAAACCACAGCAGGAACTCTGTAAATCTTCGATGAGAATGAATGTAGTGTGATATAGGAACAAGAACACTGTCTTTGAGGGACTTGGGTTAGAATTTTGTCACTGTTCAGTCATTTCAGTCATTTCCAACTCTTCATGACCCCATTTGGGATTTTCTTAGCAAAGATTCTGGTCTGATTTGCCATTTCCTTCTCATTTGCTCATTTTATAGATGAGGAAACTGCCCAAATTTGAGTGCCCTCCCTCCTGTCTCTCCCTGAATTTTCCACCTCTAAGTCTCAGAATACTAATTGAATCAACACCACCACATTCAGAGAAAGGATATATCAAAACTCACTATCCTGGTGACTTTCCATATTAAAATATCTTTCACAGGCCACCACACACCTATATGTGAGGTCTTCCCCAATTAGAATATAAGGCCTTTGAGGGTAGGTACTTGTCTTGATTTTTGTATTTGTATCTCTAGGGCTTTGAATAATTACTGTTACATAATAAGCACTTAGAAATGTCGTTTCATTCATTTCGTCAGTTCCTGGTCTCAAGCTACATTTCTTTTTTCTTTTTCATTTTCTTTTTTTTGGGGGGGGGGCAATGAGGAGTAAATGACTTCCTCAGGGTCACAGAGCTAGTAAGTGTCAAGTGTCTGAGGTCGGATTTGAACTCAGGTTCTCCTGAATCCAGGGTGATTGCTTTATCGACTGTGCCACCCCCTCAAGCTATTTCTAAGCCAGCAAGTACCCTACGAATCCACTCTCTCTTTTGAAAGGAACTTCATGCCAAAGCATAGAGGAAGGGTTTTTAACCTGGGGGCTGTGAACACATACATATACACATTTCTGTATAAATACTTTAAATAACTATTTTAATATAATTGCTTTCCTTTGAAATCCTTTATATTTTATATTTTGCATTTAAAAACATAATTCTGAGAAGGGGTCCTTAGGCTTCACTATACCGTCAAAGACCTTCCATGTCTCAGGAAAAGGTTTAAGAACCCCTACATTAAAGAGGTTATTAGGTTAATAGAAAGTGCTCTTGTCTAGGGATTTTATTTTTCTTTCTCAACTGGGGAGTGGTGGGCAGAGGGGAGAGGGAGAGAAAGGAGATTTTTGTTGACTGAAAAAAAAAATCTATTACAATTGTGTCCTTGTCTGGAAGTTAGTTTAACCTCTCTGACCCAAAGTTTCCTCATCTGTAAAATGAAAGGATTAAACTAGATGATCTCTAAGGTCTCTCTCAACTTTAAAATTCTCTGAATTCATTCTTTTAAGTTTTTTTTAAAAATTCAATTTTATTTTCAAGTTTAGAATCTCTCTTTCCCACCCCCAACCTCTACTGAGAAAACAAGAAAAAAAAATCTTATATGAGGGGCAGCTAGGTGGCGCAGTGGATTCAGGAGGACCTGAGTTCAAGTTTGGCCTCAGACACTTGACACTTACTAGCTGTGTGACACTGGGCAAGTCACTTAACCCTCACTGCCCTGCAAAACAAAACAACAACAACAAAATCTGTTATAAACATGTAGTAAAGCAAGACAAATCCCCTAATTGGACTCATCCAAAAATAAAAAGTCTTAATTTGCCTTCTGAGTCCAACATCTATCTGTAGCACATATTATTATTGAATCCTCTGGAACATATTATTATTGAGTCCTCTGGTCACTGTTGACCACTTTTGTGGTTGGTCACTGGATCAGAGATGCTAAGTCTTTTAAGGCTGTTTGTCTTTATAATATTGGTGTCTGAATCCATTCTTCATAAAAGCAAACCATAATACATAACTTAATATGTGTGCTTGTGCTGGTCACTATATGTATAACAGTTTAGGCTGGTACATTCTAGAAATTCTAAAAACAGAGAAGCACAAGAATCCAAAGGGTACAAGCTAATGTTCTTCCTTTCTGATGGTTTTTCCAAGTTTCAGAGAAGGTATGAGAACTGACTTTTTCAGATAAGCTGGGTTTCTCTTTTGGAGAATGCTTCATTCCTAACCTCCTCTTTACCACCCCCCCAAAAAAGGAGATAAAGTAGTAGTAGTATCCTATATTAGTGTTCCTAATTCACCTACCAAGTCTTTGCAATAATAATTCAGGGCCTTGCTTACAGTAGAAGAATACCTGAGGCACTCCAGAATGTAAAAAATGGCACCATGCATTTTTGATTGTGCTGCACCCTACTTTGTGCAGTTCCTTCTTAGGCACACTGTATGTACAAGTAAATACTATTTATCTTATCTGGCCACTCAAGCATGAGAAGTTTAACGTGCAAATAGTAGTTTGACTGTTTCTTAAAGAGGGGTAAATGGTGCCCGTTTGGCTTAAGTAACTCTTAATAAATAAAAACTATTGCAAATTTCCAACTGGTTTTCAATAATGGCCTTTCTTACCAGAAGATAGTCACTAGGAAACATATTCTGTTGCAGTCACAAGATGTGGCTATAAATGAAATTGAATTTAATTTAACTGCTCTTTTACTTCAAGATGCAATTTTAAATTAAAATGCTTTAAAAAAAAAAGTCGAGCTCCAAAGAAAATAGGAAAGTGAATAGCCACAAACAGAACCTTTACCACTAGCTGTAATGGGCAAAGGTGAGTCCTTCTAAATCATTCTGAACAGACTGGAACAACCAATTTGCTTGTGCTATTAAATATTTTGGTATTCCTGAAATGGAAAATAAAATGTTGACAAGGGCAGGGATTACTTTCAACAAACTGACACAATGAGTGAAAAAGTTATCCATGGTGAAGCAACTTGTCATTAACTGTTAAATGAGACAGTTAAAGAGGTTTGGGGTGGGCAAAGTACTGAAAGCATCTCAATCAGATAAGCACACTTTAAAAGGTCTCTTTTGGCGTCTCAGGAGGGCACTCACTGAGTTCCCCTCCCTCCAATGACACTCAAAGTTAATGACAGTAATTACCTTATTAGTCCAAGTACAACTCCCCAACTATTAGGTTTTCTTCAAAGTGAATATATGCACAGACTTTAAAGAGGTTGGAGGATGGGGAAAGAGAAAGGAATCTCACCAAAGGACAAAAAGCAACATATTCTAGGATGCCAGAAAGATTGCTTAAGCCAGAGAAAGCTAATGATCATCAATTTAAGCGTGAATTAGAATAAGGCAACTGGAGAGGTTGGGAATTTTGGTCTTGGCCCCTCCCTCCCTCCAATGACACTCAAGGTTAATGACAGTAATTACCTGATTGATCCAATTACAACTTCCCCACAACTGGGTTTTCTTCAAATTGAATTGATGCACTGGCTTAAAGGAGTTGGGGGGAGAGGAAAGAGGAGGAATCTCACAGAAGGACCAAATGCAACACATTTTGGGGATCCTAGCAAGATTACTTAACCTCCAGAAGGGGTCAGGATCACTAACTTAAGCATAAATTGGAAAGATGTGGCCTAAGAAGATGGGTCATCTTGGTCCAGACCTCTCCCTCCCTCTCTTCCCCAAGTGCTGGACAGATCCCTCCTTGCCCTCCCAGCAACACAGATAAGGAAGGCAGCCCACAGCTGCACATACTCACATCTCCGTCTGCCGGTCTCTGGTCATCACAGTCCCTGGTCGGGCTGATATCCTGCCGCATGACCCAAATGGGCTCTTTTGGCTCATCTGGCGTATAAGGCGAACGGATGGTTCTGGTTTTCACCTCCTCGATGGCCTCCTTAATGTCCTTGATGGCCAGGGAGATAGCATCCCTCTTCTCCTTGCTGTAGCGCTGCTGCCCCGCCTCGCCTGCATGGACTGGGGGCCGGGGTCCCACGGGGGCGGGCTGCCCAGGGCTCCCCTTCTCGCCGGGGTCGCCGCAACCACCGTCGGGGCTGGGCGCCCTGTCCAAGTTCTGCTCAGCCTCGGGCATGTCTTCGGCGGCTTTGTCGAGGCTCTGGGAGCTCATGCTCTGTTTGACCTCGGCCACGATCTGGTCGATGTCCTCTTCCTGCTCGTAGCTGTCCATGCGCGGGTAGGGGGCGAATTCCGCCTCCTTCTCTGGGCTGTCAGACTCGCCGTCGGAGCGCTCGTCATAGTGGTGCAGGCGCGCCCCGAGCGCCTCCTTGCGATAGTTGTCCGCCTCCTCGCGCTCCTGCTCGTACAGCCGCAGGCCGTCGCGCCCCTCGAGCTCCGCCGTGTCTCCGATCTCCTCGTACACGTGCTCCTGCAGCCCGCCGTAGTCCGCGTAGGGCTCGGCGTAGGGCTCGTCCTCACTGCGGTGGAAGAGCCGGTGTGTGTAGACGTATCCCGAATAGGCGGCGTTCATGGCCTCCTCGTGCTCCAGCGAGTGGAAGTGCAGATGGTTGGGTAGGCTCCGGCGGTGAGCGGCCTCCGCGTGCTCTGCCTCGGCGTTCTCCGTGTACTCCTCGGCCTCGGGCCGGTACTGCACGGCGTAGGCGCTCTCGTCCTCGTTCTCCTGGCCCCGCTCCGGGTCGTAGCCGTCCTCAACCGATGCGGCGATCACGTCCCCCTCGGCCGTGTCCGTGTGGTTGTGGAAGCCGCTCTCCGTGCTGGCTGAACGGGCCAGGGAGCCCCCTCGGTCCTCTTCCTCCGGCCCCTGGCCGGGCTGGGGACCGCGAGGGTAGGGGGCTGCATGCTGCGGCCGCTGCTCCTCCTCCACCCCGGGGTGCTCCAGGTCGGCCTCCACGGATTCGTTCACTTCTCCCGATTCTCCACTTCCTGGCTCCTCAATCACCTCGACACCGGGCGGGCCTTCCACGTGGCTCATGGTGGGGAGGAGGGAGAGCTCGGGAAGAGGATGACTGCCCGCTTACTCCGCTCTCATCTTCCTCGCTGTGTCTGGAAAGGAGGAGGGGAGAGAAAAACTGTGTATGAAATCGAAGTTAGGAGCCAAGCACCAACAGGACCACAGAACAACAACAGAAACAACTAGGTATCTTGGGTAAAAGATGGGGGTGGGGCATGTATTTGCTAACTGTATTTACCCCAGTGCCTAGTACATACAGTGCCATGCACACTATAAATGCGGAAATGAATTGTTGGTATGTTCTATTAACCGGGTCCCAGTAAGGGGTTGACTTTTAAAAATTTTGGGTTTTTATTGTGCAGTTTCTTCCTTTACCTGGGGCTCAGTTGATTGCTCAAAACTGGTTATTATATCTAAATAAGTGCTTGAAAAAAACATCCAACCCCTTTGCCACTCTATCTTCCTACCTGAGATTTTTCTGAAGTTAAGAATTTCTTATGACCTATTGCTCACTCTAGAGCAAGTGAAGATATCACCCCTTCCCATGAGAGGAAAAACACCAAGACAAGGAAAGAAAAGGTGAGAGAGAGATGAATTCCTTTTTTTCTTTTTTTCTTTTTGGCCGTGCAACGAGGGTTAAGTGGCTTGTCCAAGGTCACACAGCTAATAAGTGTGTGAGGTCAAATTTGAACTCAGGTCGTCCTGAATCCAGGGTCAGTGCTCTATCCACTGCGCCACCTAGCTGCCCCAAGAGGTGAATTCCTTAATAAAAGCTGCTCTATAAGACCAGCACCTTATATGTATTCCATTGTTTCTAACCTTTAAACTCATATTTTGAAAGAGGTTGGGTACTGGGCATTGTTCAGGGTACAAGGTCAGTGTGGTGTGATTAAAAACAAACAAATCACTGGATTTCAGTCTTAAAACTTGGTTTCAGAGTACCTAGATTTGAGTCTCAGTTGCACAGATAATTAGCAGTATGACTGGGCTAGTAGTAGTAAGTACTGGTATTTACATAACACTTTTCCGGTATTATGGCGTAGTGGATATTTACTCTGGAGTCAGAGAACCTAGCTTCAAATCCTTCTTCGACTTGTTACTGGGATAAGTTAAACTGCTTCTGACCTGTATTACTTGGATTAGTTAATCTCCAGTGACTTTCCCAGATCACATAGGTACCAAGTTGCACAACTGGGATTCAAACCAAGTGACTCCAAAACCATCCCTTGTTGCTATGCCTGGGATTGTACCAACGTCAGACATAGTACATTTATTTTTCCAAGTTCCTTCGTTGACACAGGAATAAAAACCACTGCTAGTTTAATCCATTTATCTAGTACTTCTTAAGTTTAACGATAGCCTTTAAGAACAATAATCAGTTGGCTTAAGACACAGTGTTGAAGTTTTTTACATTTGGTCAGGTGATATAAATTCCCGTTAGATAAAACCCTTGATGCTCTGAGATACTGAAGATTTTAATGAAGGTGACATTCAAGGAGGGAATCTAGTAAACCTTATCATGAAGTAGGGTTGGAAAACTTAAAGTCTCAGTTTCCTGGAAGTAGAGTTTACTCCCACAAGAGGTCTAAAGACAGTTATTGATAATTGATCTGGAAAAAATGCCTTATTCCCAAGAGGTGCATATTTCACTTTTAAAAGGAAATATACTTGCTTCATTTCATCATATACTCAACTTCTGTTTAAGATTCTGGTCATTAAAAAAAAAAAAACCTGTACAATTTCTACAGAACAGATTCATTTGAAAAATATAATGCATTGAAAATGGTACTACTATTTTTCCCAGGTTACTCACATAAGAAAAAAAGATCGATAGCTTAAATGGCCCACTTGAAGCACAATTCCTCCTTACTAAAGTACAAATCTCTCCAATTTAAACCGAGATCCCAAACCATTTAAAAATGATTCCTTCAGTAGTAAAAATGTAACCTTGAAATATTTATGAGTGAATTGCTGACATTAAAAATAGAAAAAAGTGTAAAAGTTGTACATTCCTGAAATTAAAACTAAGAATTGAGCATTTAAAAACAGCTCCTTGAAGAGCAAGAATGTAACCCTGAAATATTTATCAGGGGATTGATGTCATTAAAAATAAACATTCTATGAAGAAACTGGCTTTAAAACAACTATCAACAAGTTCTTGACCTGGCTCTTCCTGATCTAGCTGTGTGACACTGAACCCATATCTTTCTGGGTCTCAGTTCCCTTAGCTGTAAAATGAGGACGGTGAAAACCAGATGCTCTTCAACATCCTTTCTAACTCCACATTGAATGATTCTATGAATTATCCTTGTCACTATGGCTGGGGCACCATGGTAACTGAAATACACAAATACGCCTCCATATCTCTTGTCATCCCACCCCACAAACCTTGTGCCAGAAATGCTAATTAGTAGCTAAATTCCCTAATTTGATTTTCATCCTCTATAACAAGGAACACTAGTGGAGGGTACCCACCCAAAACCTACAGTGTGCCTTGATGCAAGGCAATCTAATTAAATGAGATAATAATTGTAAAATGCTTAGCACAGTACCTGGCACATAATAAGCATTATAAACTCCAGCTATTCTAATTAATCAGTTTTATGTATGTGTATGTATATATGTATATTTACATATATATGTATTTACATATACATATATGTAATAAAAATATGTAATATGTAATAAAACATGCATGTTTCTTTTGATCTCAGAATATCAGTGAGAATTATTCAGTATTGACAGTTATCACTTTCCATTAACAATTACTTTTCTAGGAGAGGCCATTTTATAAGTAAGAGAAAACAGAAGTAATATGATTTCTTGTAAGCTCATTCAACAAAACACGTGATAGGATCAGGGAAGATTCTTAGACTCATCACCAGACCAGATTTCCTTCAGGAGTTGTTTTCTTGCTTTAAAACAGGGTTTCTTTACTATTTTCTTTTATTTTCATAGACTCCTGTCCGGCAAAGCCTATACACTCCTTCTCAGAATAATGTTTTTAAATGGACAATAGGGATACATAATAATAATAGCTCACATTTGTATAATGCCTACTGTGTACCAAGTGGTGCTAAGAACTTTCTCACTTGATTCTCACCATGACCCTAGGAAATAGGTGTTATTATCCCCATTTTACAAAAGATACCAACTATATTGAAATATTATAAAAATATTTCTTAAAACATGGACCCAAGGTTAAGACCCCCTACTTCAATGATTCTAATATCCAAATAAATTTTATTCTACGGAATGACTAATGTCACAACTTCATTCCCTAGCAAGTTATTCCTGTTATAACCACCAAGTCTTTCCACAAAGTGTAAATATCCTCTTCTTACCAAATAGCATAATAAACAAGCCTGGGCCAATGCACAGAAGAAAAATGTACATGACTCACCTTGGATTAACAGTCTCATATTTTTTTCTTTCCTCAGATAAAGAAAAAGATTCCAGGAATTAATAAAGATCTTTGACTAAACAATGGCATTTCTCACATTAACTCTTGAGAAGAGCAGCTGTGCTCTGATACCAGGCACATAAAGGAAGGGCCCACTGAAACATTCCTAATTCTGCACTCCAACCTTAATGGGTGGGTGAGCTTCTGGAACAGACGAGTCACAAATGTTGACTATTAGTTCAGACATATTGTCCCTTAAGGTTAAATGGCCTTCTTCACTGGATTAAAACACACACACACACACACACACACACACACACACACACACACACACACACTTCAAAAGGCTATTTTATTAAAAAGCATACTTGAGATTTCTATGATACTCATCTGTCCTCTGCCTCTATGGTGATTCTTAGAAAAAAAAACATTAAAATTTCATTAAAGCAACACTAGCCCTGATGTACAAATCTAATTCTGATGAACATGGAGAAAGCGTTCAGTGGGGGTGAAATACACTGCAATTCTCCATGTACCTGTACCCTGAGGCTGTTTTTAGCAAAGTGCAGCCAGTTGCAGAAATTCAAAAGATAAATCAGATCAGCAATTCAATACAACCAGATGCAAAACTAAGCAGAAGCAAGCACTGTGTCACCAATAGCCTCTTCCTTTGACTTGATGAATCGGATGGACATATGCTTAAAATAGATGCTTTTTCCTGACTCTTTCGGGTTCTTTTTGACCATGGAATGGGAAAAAAAGCATTTATTAAGTACTTACTACCTGGTGATAATTGTGTCTAATCTAGTCTGTGTCTGACCAGGGTAAGTAGGAAGCCAGTAAAAAAGCTGGTTTGGATGAATGAATGAAAAAACAAAAGCATAAAGTGTGTATGTGCCACACACTGTGATACCTACTGGGGGTACCTATAGACAAAGCAAGACAGCTTTCCTGTTGAAAAGGAGTTAAGGATATTCCCTTAGTTTCTCAGTTCCCTGGGAGTCAAGGGCAGCTGCAATTGAGGTGTTGTCTCTTCCCTAGGTTCCCAGATCTATACTTGGACATCCCTGAGCACTGTGGTTGTTTAAATGGGATGAGGGGCATAGGCCTGGAATGCTCATTTTCCTTGGGCTATTCAAAGTTCATTAACAAGGGCACATGAAAATCTTTTATCTGTCTTCTCAGATGAGAAGACAGGTGCTATGGGCACCTGATGGACTCTTTCCTATAAAGTGTAATTGGGATGGGGGTCAGCTAGTTAATTTCTGGGTAAAGAGAGGGGAGGAATAGGCAAACAGTTATACCTACACAGGTATACAGAATAATGAATGGTTGGTATGGGCACAAATTTCCCAAGAGTGTTCTTTCTTTAGGTTGTTGTCCTTCATTCTTGAAGAGGACGATGTCATGGTGATGTCATGACTTGCAGTGGATTGGATTTAAGTGAGGTAGGGTAGTGTAAGGGGACGCTTTTTTTATCTTTAAATTGGTTAGCCATCAATCCCTAGTGTCTGGAATGTCCTTGTTCCTTGTCATCTCTACCTACTGATTTTCTTCAAGTTTCAGCTAAACCCCCATCTTCCACAAGAAGCCTTTCCATACTCCTGTTAATCCTTGTGTCTTCTCTTTTTTGATCATTTCCTATTTATCCTGTATATAGCTTGTCTGTACAAATTTGTTTGCTTTTCATCTTCCCCATTAGACTGTGAGCTCCTTGAGGGCAAGGACTGTCTTTTGCCTTTTTTTGTATTTGCAGTGCTTAGTACAGTGCCTGGTACATAGCAGACACAAATGTTTACTGACTTACATTTTATTATGGGTAAAATGACATATACAGAGAAATCATTACAAAACAACTGGAAAGTAAATAATCCAGCCCTAACTCCTCAATTTACTATACAATCATTTTTCAGTCATATCTGACTCTTCATGACCCCACTTGGGACTTTCTTGGCAAATATACTGGATTGGTTTGCCATTTCTTTCTCCAGCTCATTTTACAGATGAGGAAACTGAGGCAAACAGGGTTAAGTGACTTTCCCAGGGTCACACAATAAGTGTCTGAAGCTGGATCTTTTTTTGGCTTTAAAACTAATGTGTTTAATTTATTTTTTATTCAACAAATATAATCTATGGAAAGAGATAATTTCATAAACAAGTTTCTTCTTCCTGTTTATGCAATACAAAAGTGTTTGTTGGTATTTGTCAAATTAAAAATAACAAAAAAAAGACCTAAAGGAATGCCCAACACCTTTACTTTTCACTGAAAACCCCCCAAATAATTGTTTAATGGAATTTTGTTCAATTCAAAAGGACTGCATTGAATCGAATTTGTAATTATAGACATTCTCTTTACCATCACTGTCTTCCTCCTTTTCCACCAAGGTACAGACCTCCTTAGGCTGTTTGGTGAATGTCCACAGTTAACTCTCCTCCTCCTCTCCCCTTCCCAAAGAGTTTCCTTCAATAATATAAACCTCAGCTGTGAAATGACAACCTCGACCTTTGGCACATCGATAAAAGAGAAGTCAACAACAAAAAAAGAAACCTAACAGACAATTTAGCAATGTCCTCTGGTTTTTCCATTATGTCTACAAGAAAAATAGAATTACATTGGTAAATTAGGTTGCTTTAATAAAAAAAAAAATAAGGGGGACTTGAACTCAAGTCCTCCCGACTCCAGGCCCAGCACTCTATCTACTGTACCACATAGCTGCCCTAACACTTCAATTTACATGCTTTCAAATATCTGCAAAGTAAACCAAAAAAATTCCAGGCTTTGGGAATGCTAACAACTGAGAGGATCAAGAAAGGATTTGTGTAGGAAGGGTCATGAGTCAAACCTTGAATGGAGCTGGTATTCCAATAGGCTGAGGTAAGAAGAGAAAACATTCCAGACATGGGGGATGGCTTGTGCAAAGGCAGGAGGTGGAATGTTGTTTGCAGAAAATAGCAAGTTGGTCAGTTTGCTAGAAATAAAGAATGATGAGAAATAAATCTGGAAAGATTGGTTGGGGCAAGGTTGTGAAAGGCTGTAAATGCCAAACAGAGGACTTTATATTTTGTCCTAGGAGCTTTTTTTTTTTTTCACTAAGGGAGTGAAAGTCAGACCTATGACTCAGAAATATAATTTGGCAGTTGTGTGGAGGATGGGATTGGGGAGAAGAGATATTTGAGGCAGGCAGCCCAATTAGAAGGATGTTTTGGTAGTTTGGTTACAATGTGATGAGGGACTGAATGGATTGCTGGCTGTGTGAGTGAAGAGAAGGTCTGGGATGTTTCTCAAAGATGTTATGGATATAAAGTCAATAAGACTTAAGTGATTATATAGGGCATCTGAAAAGTCCTAGTGCAGTTTTGCTTAAACAAAAATGAAGCTATTAAAACTTTTATTTTATTTATTTTTTTTGCAGGGCAATGGGGGTTAAGTGACTTGCCCAGGGTCACACAGCTAGTAAGTGTCAAGTGTCTGAGGCCAGATTTGAACTCAGGTACTCCTGAATCCAGGGCCAGTGCTTTATCCACTGCACCACCTAACTACTCCCAAAACTTTTATTTTAAAGCTTTGATACTAATGCTTATATTCAAAGCTTTATATTAAAGCTAAAAATGACACTAAGACTTTTGGGACACCCAATGAGGGAAAATTGAGAATGAAGAAAGGATGATACTGAGATTGTGAACCAGAGTTACTGGAAGGCTTATAGTACCTTTGACAGAAATAGAGAAGTTAGGAAGGATAGGTTTTTTTGTTTTTTCTTGGGAGGGGGAGGTGATAATGAATCCTGTTTTAGACATGTTGAGTTTGAGATGTCTATGGAGTATGGAGTTAGGGATATAACTTTGCATTGGCATTCAGGAGAGAGGTAAGGGCTGATATGTAGATGAATAAGTCATCGACATAGAGATGTCAAAATGGATTCAAGTCTCATAGAACTATAGCCTATTCTAGCAGCATTTTTACTTCACACATTCATGAGCAATATAAAGTTCCCCTTACTCTTCCAACTAGCCCATTTTAAATTGTCCCTTACCTATAATTTAAGTTGTTGTTATTTGGTTGTTTCAGTCATGTCCAATTCTTTGTGATCCCCCATTTGGGGTTTTCTTGGCAAAGATACTGGTGTGGTTTGACATTTCCATCTCCAGGTCATTTTATAGATGAACTGAGGCAAACAAGGTTAAGTGATTTGCCCAGAGTCACATAACTAGTAAAATGTCTGAGGCCAGATTTGAACTCAGGAAGATGAGTCTTCCTGATTCCAGGCCTGCCATCCGTATTCCAGCTGCCCCAATAACTGACCTCTTCTCATGTTATTTCAAACATCATTTGCTTTGCTTAATCTTTTCTCAAGCAGATGCTAAAAAGGATTTCCAATCAATTTTTCTAATGTATCCATTAGTTAAGGAAGCATGTTAAAAAGAGGATTATGTCTCAAAACAAAATTCAAGGAGTTAGCTTGTAACAATTGGAATGACGCCACCTGCTGGAGACTTACTGTAGAAGAGTTCCTGCCCATGAAGCAAAGGTCTTTGAGGGCGAGACCAGGAGTCTTTTCTTTGGCGTCAGGAAGTGGCGCGGGCTAGTGGGAGGAGGAAGGAAGAGACTGGCGCTCAGTCTCACTTTTTTTTTTCTCTGGACTCTGGTGGAGAGCGGAGCTAGAAATGCACTCTCCCTTTAATGGATAGGAATCTAGGCCTTTCTCTCTCTCTTTACCAAATTCTTATTCTCCTTAATAAATGCTTAAAAGTCTAACTCTTGCTAAAGCTTATAATTTATTGGCGACCACTCATCAGATATTTTAGATAGTTTAGCTAGAATTTTAGCCCTTAACAAGCTCATGGGGGTTTCCTCTCCAAATCTCATTTCCTCCACCTCAAGTTACGCAGCTGTGTCTGTAGGACAGTGGCCCTAGAATCACATTTTTAAGACCCCACACTGTCCTCAATCCACCCTCATATCCTATTGTTATTAAATTTCATCACTGCCACAGAATGAATCCTGAGATGGTGGCATTATGTTAATTTCCATAGTAACAAATGACTGTTGTTACCCAAACAGAATTATGTAGCCCCTGGAGTATCTGACAAAAAAAAAAAAGGAAAAGAAGGAAAGAAAAGAAAGAAAAGAAAAGAAAGAAAAATTTCTACAGGTAGTTAGAACAATGATTTTTCAAAGAAAAAAAATCTATAGGCTTTCTGCAACTGTTTTCCCATTCAGGAAACATGAATGGCATCAGGAGCTGTCCACACTTACTGCTTGTTTAGGAAGGCTCCAAAGGATGATCTAGACTGGGGATTCTTAATTTGGAGTCCACAGACCCAAGTCTGTGTAGACATTTTAGGGGACTGGTGAAAGATGGGGAAACATTACATCTTTACTTCAATATAACTGGTTTCTGACACCAGATTTAACACTCTATTCACTGCTCCACCTAGCTTCCCCTAAGGGTCCACTGGCTTCATCAGATTGCCAGAGGTACATGAAACAGAAAAAAGTTAAAAATCCCTGATCTAGTCCACTCCTTTCATTTTTGCAGATGAAGAAAGCAGAAGCAAAGAAAGCTTGTGACTTAAGATCATTCCCTTACTTATCATCAATCTCTCCCTTCTGCTTCCCTTCTGCTTCCAAACATGACCATGTCTTCCCCATCAAATATTCTCTGATCAAATTCCTCATCTCTACATCTCCAAAAGCCCTCACTCGATCCATACATCTCCATTAGCTATGATTTGATATCTCCCCCTCTTTGTGGCAAACCCCTTAGAGAAATCATTCTATTATAGGTGCTTCTGCTTCCTTTCCTCTCTCTTCTTCACTCTCACTGGTCTGGCTTCTGACCTCATCATTCAACTGAAATAACTTTCCAAAGCTAGCCATGATCTCTTAATTGTCAAGTCTAATGGCCTTTTCTCAGTTCTCATCCTTTTGACCTCTCTGTTGATTACATGTGCCCCCACATGTGCCCTCACTCTTTTCCTTTACCAGCTCAAGGGAAAAGTATGATACTTTGGGGAGAGAGACAACACCCAGGTAGGAACAGAAACCCAGAGGAAGACAGAAGTAGGAGGCCTACAGGTAGAGGTTGGCCAGATGGTTGATAGTGGCCATGGTCTTAGGGAAGAAGTTTTGGTAGATCTAGGAAGTAGAGCTCATGGCACCAGAGGCAGGAGGCTGGTAGCAATATAGGGCAGCTAGTCCCAGATGGAGGAAGGGGAAAGGTAGCTTGGGTTAGCTGGTCCCAAGGACAGGTGGATGATTTGCCTGGCTGCAGAAAGGTGAAGGTTAAGAATAAAAGAGATGGGGACCCTCCGATCAGTGATGTAGTCTCATTTGATTCAGATTTTCCACTGCCTTTTCTAAACTATTGAGTCTTCTATTTGACATCTTGAATTCTTCTTTCAATGATCTTATTTAAATGCTTACAGACATTATATCTTTGTTTTTCTTTGTTGTTGTTTTAGTTGTGTCTTACTCTTCATGACCCCAAATTGGGGTTTTCTTGACAGAGATACTATGCCATTTCCTTCTGCAGCTCTTTTTACAAATAAGGAAACTGAGATAAACAAGGTTAAGTGGCTTGCCCAGGGTCACACAGCTAGTAAGTGTTTGAGGTTGGATTTGAACTTATTAAGATGAGTCCTCCTGATTCCAAGCCCACTGCTCTATCAACTGTGCCTCTTAGCTTCCCCTTTGTATTCCACAATAAGTTTCTAAACCACTTTGGAAATTTATGCAGTAAATCCATTCTTTCTTCTAGGCATTTAGTTGCTGTTAAGTCTTATTCTTTCCTTTTTATGACTTTCTTCCATGGTATGTCTTCAGGCAAAAAGGCTGGAAAACCACTTGTCAGGGATGTTATAGAAGACATCCTTGTTCAGGTCTAAGTTAGGCTAGAAAACCTCTGGGGTCCCTTCCAGCTCCAGGATTTTCTAATTCTCCACATTACAAGTTGCTTTTCCTCATTGTTTTTCCATTGTGAATGTACAGACTGGTTTCTTTGGCATGGTTGCAGTTTTCACTGCAGACTTTCTAGCATTCTTGGCCTTGATGCAATTAGTATGATATCTGTTGCATTTGTAGAACCTTGTCATTACACAATCCTGCTTGTGCTTGGTTCTTGCCCAGGTCATCTTTGTTGACACTGGTGAATAGACATCTCCCTCTTTAACACCTTGCTTGATGTCAATACTCAATGAATCACTAAGCAGAACAGTTTTTGTAACTGCATCTGCCATTGAGTCTTGTACAATATTTATGAGAGATGCCTAGTCTGAGGAGATATTTTAAGACTGAATTTTGCTCTATAGTCAGATATTTCAACACTTTAAGGATCTGAGATTTTGTTAATGTGGGTCCCACTACCACCCATGTAGCTCTCAATCACTTTATAATTTAGCAGATGGTGCTTGAGGATTGTTGTAATTGTAAAATTTGTCACCCTGGGGCCAACTTGGTGTGAGCTTCTCTCTACATGCAGCCAGGATTATCCTTAGACAGTGAACATGCAGCTGAGGAAAAGGGTGGATGATCATTTATTTTATGTTATAGTAAGGATTCCTTTGTGGGTTGGACAAAATGGCCATTGAGATTCTTTGCCCCATTAAGGCCACTATGTGGCACGATGGATAGAGTACTGGACCTGGAGTAGAGAAGATGAGTTCAAATCTTGCCTCATACATTTAATAGTTGTGTGACCCCAGACAGGTCACTTAACCTCCGCTTCAGTTTCCTCAGCAGAAAATCAGGGATCCTAATATCACCTTCCTCATAGGGTAGTGGGCAGCTAGATGGTACAGTGGATAGAACACTGGGCTTGGAATTAGGAAGACTCATCTTCATGAATGCAAATCCAGAAGTCACTTAATCCGGTATGCCTCAGTTTCCTCATGTGTAAAATGAGATGGCAAACCACTTGTAAAGTTGCTATCTAGCTATACTGTCTAAAATATCTAATGAGTGGTCGCCAATAAATTATAAGCTTCAGCAAGAGTTTAGACTTTTAAGCATTTATTAAGGAGAATAAGAATTTAGTGAAGAGAAAGAGGCCTAGATGCCTACAACTATCTCAGGGAGCCAGTATTTTTGCTCCATTCTCCACGAGAGTCCTGACGAAAAGAGAGAACCACATGTTCTTCGTCCCACAAGCCTCCTCTCTCCCCTGGAAACATCAAACGTCACTTCCTGACACCAAGGAACTGACCTCCCAAGCCATATGGCTTGCCCTCAGACGCCTTCTCTTCAGGTTGGAGCTTTCCTACAGTAACTCTCCAGCAGGTGGCATCACTCCAGTTGTTACACACTCCAGTATCTTTGCCAAGAAAACCTCAAATGAGGTTACACAGAGCTGGACATGACTCAACAACAACAACAAACAAATACAAAGAGAGATCTGATACCTTTAAGCATTTAAATAAGATCATTGAAACAAGAATTCAAGGTGTCAAATGGAAGAATCAAAGGTAGTGGAAAATCTGAATAAAATGAGACCACATCACCCACCAGGGGTTCCCCATGCCCCTTATATACCTCAGTTTCTTCATCTATAAAATGTACTGGAGACAGAAATGGCAAACTACTCCAGCATCTTTGCCAAGAAAACTCTAAATGGGGTCATAAAGAGTTGGGCATGGCTGAAATGACTGAACAATAACAACAACAGTAGCACAAGTAGCATTCTTGAAAAGATTTTATTTAGATAAGAAGGGAAGGATATCAGTCAGTAATTGCTAAAAATCTCATTGACCAGTTTTTATTTTGGTAAGAGCACCATTTGTGACCTTTTCCTATTATTTTATAATCTTCTGTTCTTTGCGATGTCTTGTGAACTGAGCCAGTCTAGAAAGTCTGGTTGGGAATTTTCCAGTAATGGAGAACGGTGAGATAGATACTGTCACTTCCTCCCTGTTTTACCCTCTAAGATATTGATGACTGTAGCATCTTTCAACAGATCAGAGAATTACAGAATCTCAGAATGGAATGGGATCTGCAGATTGAAATGTATTTTTTGGACATGACCAATACAGGAATTTATTTTGCTTGACTATATGTGTTTATAATAGGGGTTTTGTTTTTCTTTATTTCTCAGCTGGGGGGAATGGGAGGCATCAGGAAGGAAGAAGGTTTAGTCCAGTTTGCTTCCTTTTCAGAAGCTGAGTCCCAGAGAGGTAAAGCTAGTTTAAAACTGAAGTCCTATTCTTTCCATCATGAAATCTACTGGTAGTTTCTTAGCTATTTGTCTATTTAGTGATTATGTCACTTGATCTTCCTCTTTCCTCCTCCTTTCTTCTTCTTCTTCTTTCCCTCTCTCTCTCTCTCTCACACACACACACATAAACACACAATGTTCCTCCCAATTTCAAACCCTAAAACAGAAAGTTTTTAGAAGACACCTTTGTAGTTTAGCATTGAGATGTTAGAACAATCTGTACACTTTATCTATATCAGAGATGTTTTTGTTTATATCCCTAACATAATTTTCCTTTCAATGTAAATGAACACATATTATCATGACGCTCCTTTTCTTAGATCTTTAGCTGCTACACCAAACCTTCCATTCTCTCCTTAAGTCTCCAATTCTATCTCTACCTTCCATCCATTATTCTCTCTCAGCAGAAGCCCTCCCCTCCTTCTTTACTGAGAAGACTGAGGCCATCAGACATACCTTCTTTCACATTCCCTAAGCCACAGTCAAAACCTCTTTGCAGCTTCTTCTCTCCTTCCTTTTCTTCCTTTCTGAGTGTGAAGTGGTTTCTTGTGACCTTGACTCCCTTCCTTCCTATCTCCTATGGGACCTTGTTTCATCGCTAATTCTACCTTCACCTCTGCCCCACCACCTTCATTCTCTTCCTTTCTATTTCTCTTTCCCCTCTGCCTACAGATATGCTCAGATCTTCCCCATCCTAAAAATTCAACAAGACCCAAACACCTTAGTTTAGCCCTGGTATCATCACAAGCTTTTTTCTCCCATTTGCTGCCATACTTCTATAAAGAGCACTCTACTTTCCTGACCTCTACTTCTTTACTCTCTACTCACTCTTCAACCCCCTACCATCTAATTTCCATCTCCAACAATCTACTACATTTGGTCTCTCCAAAGTTACGAATGGCCTCCTAATTGACAAATCCAGGGTTCTATTTGTTCTTTATTTCTCAGTGATGTCACCAGCCACCAAACCACCCAGCTCAGAAACTAAGCCCTGGAGAGTGACTGATGATTGATGGTTGTTCAGTTGCCCACCACATCTAGGCCCATCTCCAGCCAGACTTGAATTCACTCCCCAGCCATCTCACCTGCTGCCATGTTACCTTGATCGTACATCCTGTTTGACACCCAGACCTTTCCAATTCTGGAACCATAATCAAATAACCTCTGTCATTGATCTTGGAAAGGGTGTGTCAACCTAATCCACTTACCAGCCCAGTAACTTCCCAAAAAATATCTCTCACTGGTCACCATTCCTCTATCTGTATTGTCTCCCCAACCCACACCCCAATTGGAATATAAGTTCCTAGAAGGTAGAGACTATCTTGTCTTTTGTACTTATATCTCCAGAGTTTAGCATAGAATAAGTTCTCCTCCATCCATCTGTCCTTCCTTTCTTCCTTCTATCCATTCATCCATCCATCCATGCATTCATTTTTGCCCTCTGTTACTTTTCTGTAGTATAGCTGCCCCATCTTCCTTTTTCACTCCCACTCTTTCTAGCCTAATTCAGGGACTCATTACCACAAATTCAGTGATCACAATAGCTTAACTGGCTTCCTTGCTCCCAGTCTCCCTTTTTAATTTCTCCTTCATTCAGTTGCAGCCTTCTTTATCTTTGATCAAGTCACTTTTGTGCTTGAAAGTCATCATTGCTAACCAAATAATGTAGAAATTCCTTAATTCCTTAACCTAGCTGATTTCCAACCACCCTTCCAGTATTATTTCTCACTGAGCATTCACTGTTTCCAAGTCCTATTTATCCCCTCTCACTTCTATATATTCATTCAGATAACCCTCTATGCTTGTAACAGACTTCTCACAAAGAGAAATACCTGTTACAATCTTCCTGTTCTTAAGTAGAAGTGATTACCTTCTTCCTTAAGTTTCTCATGCTCCTATTTTACTCTTTTTGTGCTTAAGCATATTTTAACTTGTATGACATCTTTGTGTATCAGTCTATTGTCTTATCTGAGATGAAGAGCATCACAATGATAAGCTTTTCACCTCATTTCTCCTGACATTTTTCTTCCTTATATCCTCAGGACCTAACACAGTACCTTGAACACAACAGGCACCAAAATGTTTTTTTAAATGAAACTGAATCAAATTATATATAATGCCATAGACTTATATAATTTTACAACTGGAAATGGCTTTAGAGATCCTCTAATCCAAACCTCCCATTTTACAGATAAGGAAAGCAAATTGCCTTTGGGAAGCAAACTGCCTTTGGGAAGCAAATTGATTTGACCAAGATCCAAGTTATTTGGTAGCAGGACTAGGATTAGGAGTCCTTATTCCCAGCCTAGTACTTGTTCCAGTATATCATGTCTGAAAAATGGGGAGGGGTGATTGGGGTTGGATTAGATGGCAAAGTGTTAAATCTATTACAGCAAACTCACTGGATGCCTCCCAGACCCACTATACCTTCTACCCATGTCCCAGAATTCTCATCATTAAACCAAGCAACCAACAAACATTAAATATCTACTTTGTGCCAGGCTCTGTTCTGGGCACTGAGGATGCAAAGACAAATGTAAAAACAGTCCCTACCCTCAAGAAGCTTATGCTCTATTTGGAGAAGACAAGATGTGTGTATGTATATACTATACACACATATCGATAGATACAGATACATGTAAGTATCTATGTACATACATATACACATAGATATATGTAAGTATATATGAATATAGAGATATACACATATATAATACACAAATACATATATGTACAAAGTGATTTGGGGGGATACAATAGCTGGGGAGGGGGTCAAGAAAAGACCCGTGTAGAAGGTGACACTTGAGCTTAGTCTTGATAGAAAATAGGAATTCTGAGAAATGAAGGTGAAGAGGTATTGTAATCCAGGCATGAAAGACAGCTATTGCAAAGGGTGGGAGATGGAGGGCTATGTATGAGAAGTAGAAAAGGCAGTTAGGCTGGACCACAGAGTGAGTGAAGGAGAGTAATGCAAAATAAAGCTTAAAGGTAGGTTGGGATCAGCTTGTAAAGGGCTTTAATGGCAAACTGAGGAGTTTGTATTATTCTACATATAGTGTATTCAATAGGTGAGTGACATGGTGAGATTTGAGTCTAAGAAAAAAAATTAATTTTGTACTCTGTTCAGACACCAACCTACCAGAAATATTTTCATTTAGTTTAATTCAAGTCATTTCTGACTTAAAGATGTCCAAAGTGGCAGTTTACTTATGCCCTCTGACATGGGTCTTTGGCCCTAGACAATTTCAGGTAACATTTATAGGACTCTTGAATAAGGGAAAGATATCTTAAAATATAGCCTGGGTTAACATCTTGGAATTGAGCAAACATCTGTTTTCCTTTCTTTCTGGACCACTTTTTGCAATAGGAGGAATTTGAGTGTCCATAGTTGAATGGAAGAGGGTATTTCTCCAGGGGTAGATCCTGGTCCGATCCCTTCAGGGAATAGAAGGAAAAGATTGCCCTTTGACAGGTCAATATCCTGTCACATACTGGGGTAAGGAAAGGCAATGTTCTTATTTAGGCAAGAGGTACTCTTTGGTAAGTTTCTGGTCATTGCTGTTGTTTTTTCACCTAAAGAAACCCCCCTTTTCCTTTAGGCCTGATTTATCTCACCTTCCCAAGAGTCTGGGAAGAACTTTAAAGAAAAATATTTCTCAACATTTCTAGAGAAACTAAAAAAGGAGATTTTTTAAATATGCTTCCACGATTGTATTGTAGGAAAATCTGTTTGGCAGCTGTGTGGAGGATGGATTAGAGAGGAGAGAGACCAATTGGGAGACTACTGCAATAATTCAGGTGAGAGGTGATGAATAGGTGTGTGAGTGGAAAGAAAGGGATGGATGTTGTAGATGTTATGAAGGTAGAAACAATAGATTTGACAACTCTTTGGGACTGTGCTTAGCATAGTGCCTGTCACATCATAGGTGCTTAATAAATGTTTATTGATTGATTGAGGTAGGATGGCTAGGAGTGAGAAGCTGAAGAATAATATGCAAAACTGGGCAACTAGCTGCTTGACAGAAATAGTAAATTTTGGAAGAGGGATAGGTTTGGAAGGAATGATAATGAGATCAGTTTTGGACATAATGAATTTGACACTTCAATATGTCCATTAGGCAGTTGGTGAAACAGGACTGGAGCTCTATAGAGACAAGAGTTGGAAATAAGGATCTCACAGTCATCTGCAGTAGAAATGCTAATTAAATCCATGTGAGCAGATGAGGTCACCAAGAGAGAAAAAGAGCCCAGGATGGAAGCTTGAGAGACACGTACAATTAGGGTGTGTATTGTGAATGATGATCCAGAAGGAATGAACAGATAGCTAAGAGAAGAATTAAGAAAGTGCTATAAAAACCTCGGGATGAGAGTGTATCCAGAAGAGGGTGGTCAGAAGTGTAGAATACTGCTGAGAGGTTAAAAAAATAAGACTTTCAGATATGGAAATTAAGAAAAAACTAGTGACTTTGGAAAGGACAATTTCAGCTGAGGGAAGAGTTTGGAAGTAAGACTGTAGAGGGTTCAGGAGAAAATTAGAGGAGAGGAAATGATAGCAAGTGTAGACAAGTTTTTCAAAGAGCTTGGCTAGAATGGGAGGAAAGACATAGGACAATAATTTATGAGGATGGTAGGCTATAGTGAGGGTTTCATAATTTATAATTATGTATATTTTTTCTTGGCTTCAGTCAAAATCCAAAATCAACAAATATTTTAAGTGCCTGCTATATGCAAGTATTTGCAAGTCTTGCTATCACAGAGTTTCTGATACATGGAAAAGACTTGGATAATTTTGGTGGAAGCAATAGTAGGTTAAACAATAAGAAAAGGTCCAGACAAAGTGTCACAAGAAATATAAAGAGAGGGAGACTTTTCTCCCCACTTGGTTGGGGGGAGGGAAGGGCATGAATGATTACATTGGAGAAGGTAGCACTTCATTTGGGTTTTAAAGGAGGAGGAGGAGTGCTTCAATAGGCAGAGATGGTGGTGGTGGTGATGGGAGAATTATTACAGACATGGAGTGGTAGGAGAGGAAATACAGCATAGTGGACAGAAAGGTCTTAGAGTCAAGAAGACTGGGTGCGAATCTCATCTCTAGTATCTATTGGCCATGTGACCCTAAAGGAGGTGATCAATCATCAAGCATTTGTTAGATACCTACCATATATCAGGCACTGCATTGGTGCTGGGAAATAAGTACAAAGTATGAAACAACTCCTATGCTGAAAGAACTCCAGGAATACAAATTGTAGAGCAGGTGTCCATCTCCAGTGGTGGAGGGAATTTCTTCATTGTGAATTCCCTACAGAGTTTTTTGCTCTTGCATTTCTATCAATAAAATATTTGTACACATGCTCCCCCAATAGATATGTATTTTCTTTAAAATTATTACATTTACGGGGCAGCTAGGTGGCGCAGTGGATAGAGCACCGGCCCTGGAGTCAGGAGTACCTGAGTTCAAATCCGGCCTCAGACACTTAACACACACTTACTAGCTGTGTGACCCTGGGCAAGTCACTTAACCCCAATTGCCTCACTAAAAAAAAAAAATTATTACATTTACTTCTGTCTTAATAGATCATATACAATGTAACACATAACACAAAAATTGAAGCTAAAACAAACAATATTTTAAAACTCAAACCTTTTTTTTGTATTTGTACACACAGAAATCTTTAATGACTACAATTTAATTCAACATACTTATATATTTTTTTGAAATCTTGGCTTAACACTTTGTGCTACAGGGGTTCAGAGGTCAGGTTCTAAATTAATTGCTCAGAGAACTGAGATAGAGTGGAAAGAACCTGCCTGAAAAGTGGATGGATCCTTTACTGTTGTTACTTACTTCTCTTGGATGTACAATGTACAGAAAGACAACTGGTTAAAAGTATAAATAGCTACCTGAAAAACTATTTTCCTCTTTTTTATAAATTCTTTTAAGGGTAGAGGAATTATATAAATGCATTCATTTATCCCTAAGAAACTTGAGATATGGAGGGTATTGACCTCTTGATGGGAAGCTACACACTGATCACCAAGAGGTCAGATCCTTCTGCTTCTGTTGATCTTTGTTTTAGGGTCTTCATTCACACACATTATTATTTCATACACACATATTTTATTATTAATTTTCCCCATTCTGATGCATTGGCTAATGACTGTCAAGGCAATTGAGAGAGGTGGGGTATTGATCAATTCATGATGATAAGCATTTGCACTGAATTGAATGGAACTCCTATTGTTTTCTCTTTCCCTCTGAGTTTTAGCTGCTACTTGCTTCACTCCACAGCTTTCTTCTTCTAGGAGTACCCATCCCTGCCTGTCCCCACTGCCATTCTGGGATCATCCAAGCTGGCATCAGTGACCCAGAGGTGAGCAGGTAGGAGGAGGAAGATATTGATGAGCTAGAAGAATACAATGAAACTGGGAAGCATGAGAACCCAAGAAAAGATTGGAAATAGCTAGATGGCCCAGAGTACAGCAAGGTTCCACAGTGGATAGAGTTCTGACCCTAGAGTCGAGAGAACCCGAGTTCAAGTCTAGTCTCAGACATTTACTAGCTGTATAACTCTGAGCAAGTCACTTAACTTGTTTGCCTTAGTACCTCATCAATAAAATGAGCTGGAGAAGGAAATGGCAAAATACTTCAGTATCTTTGCCAAGAAAACCCCAAATGGGGACATAGAGAGTTGGACATGACAAAAATGACTCAACAACAAAATAGCCCAGTAGATGGAGTGCTGGCCATGGAGTCAGAGAGACCTAAGTTCAAATCTGGCCTCAAGCATTTAATAGCCATGTGACCCTGGGAAAATCACTTAACCTCTATCCTAATTTTCTTCATCTATAAATGGGGATAATAATATTATCAACCTCCCAGTATTGTGAAGATTTTAAAAAATATTTGTAAAGTGCTTTGCAAACTTTAAAGCACTTTATAAATGATAGCTTAAATAGCTAATAATAACCATAACGATTATTATTAAAATTGGGAGAAATAACCACTCCAAGGCTGCTGGTGGCTGTATGGATGCTGCTTTCTCTATGGTTTTAACCCTCCAGTTGCACAGACATTGAGAAACATCCCATCCTTTAACTTGGGTCTGGGAGTGTAGATTCAAGTAGTGCTAACAGTAGGTATTGCTGCCTCAGCCACTAGGGTACTTTAAAAAAAAAAAAAAAAAAGCATTTATTTATTTATTTATTTAGTGGGGCAATGAGGGTTAAATGACTTGTCAGGTCAAGTGTCAAGTGTCTGAGGCTGGATTTGAACTCAGGTCCTCCTGAATCCAGGGCCGGTGCTTTATCCACTGCACCACCTAGCTGCCCCCACTTGGGTACTTTTTTTTTTTTTTTTAGTGAGGCAATTGGGGTTAAGTGACTTGCCCAGGGTCACACAGCTAGTAAGTGTCAAGTGTCTGAGGCCGGATTTGAACTCAGGTACTCCTGACTCCAGGGCCGGCGCTTTATCCACTGCACCACCTAGCCGCCCCTCACTTGGGTACTTTTAACTGAGATTTGGGCACACACTGGCACCTTTGGGAAAATTCCCCTCCCAATCTCATTGCATTGACATTCACACCCTCCCAGTTCATCTTGTGACCATGGTGGTAACCTTACTCAAAGGAACAGTGGGGTTGTATTTGAGTTGTAAGGGGGAAATGTAATCTGTCTTCAGATTGGTTGGTCTTACAAAGTACATCCCCTTGGATCATCCCATGCATCCCCAAGATATGACCACTGTTCTGGGCTAATGGAATCACAGGTATGATTCTCTTCATCGTACCCCCAAAAGAAGGGAATGATAGAACATCAGAATTTTATATAGTACTTCATTTTGGTACATATTTGAAACAATGAAAAAGAATTTTGAAATAATGATTAATTACTAGAGGTGAGAGGGTGGAGGACATTTTCATTTACATGGGGAAATGAGGAAAATCAAGTTACATGACATTTGCTGTGTCTCATACAAAAGCTTCAGAGCTGGAAGGAGCATCAAGATCTCATGAAAACACTATTAAGCTCACTGTCATGTAGACTAGATTCTTCCTTTACTGTCCAATTAGTTAGGGTCCCTTAATTTCTAAGAACAGCACCCAATTGACTTGAAACAGAACTGTGTCAGTACTGTGTGGAGGAGTCTTGGGTGCTAAATGGCTGCTGCTAATTGGAGGGAAGCTAATTGACTGCACTTCAGAGATCCAATTTCTGACAGTGCCTCTTCCCTCTTGTCCCTGCTGTGCTCTGAGTCTCTGCCAGGCTCGGTTATCTCCAGCATGCATGGTGGGTTGGGATTTCATATTCACGCACTGCAGCAATTACACTCACACACATGTCCAAGAGAAAGAAGTCTAGAAATTACAAGGGAAGGAAAATGGGGATTTGTAGAGTGAAGGAAGGATGTGTTTTTAGGACAAAACTAGTTTGATCAAGCTTGTTTCCAAAGAAGTTGTAAGATAACATATTTGCCTCCTTTTTTTCAGAGGAGGGAGATATATGGGTGAGTAACATGTATACACTGTAAAACTTGAAGTTTGGGGTATTCTCTCTTTGTTTTATTATTTGTTATGAGGGATGGGTTGTCTATGTAGGGAGGATGGATATATTTAGAAATGAAGATGATATGAAAACAAAAGGCACCAATAAAAGTTTCCAAACAGTAGCTTGTTCAAGCATACAAAGTAATCTGCCCCATGATTCTGGAGTTCTGTGTAAAAGATGGTCATTGACTCAACCACTCAAGTGGCTCTATCATCTCATTTCCTTCCACAATTGAAGCTAAAACTTACCAAGATCTACCCAAGTTGGGCAACTCATTTCCTGTTGTCATTAAGAGGATGCTAGTGAAGCCTCAAGACTGGGCATCACTGATACAACTCCATGGCTAGTTTCCTTAGTTACTCTAAATCCGGTCCTATCCTCTACATCACAATGCTTCCAATACTTGGCACACTGCCTGGCACATAGTAGGTACTTCATAAATTCTTGTTAACTAGATTCAGCTAAGATCACTGGTTCAATGATCATAGGAAGGAAATTAGGGAATTTCTTCCACTACTATCAACCCTCTGCTCATCTCTGCTGATTAAAATCCTATCTATCTTGTTTATCTTATTCTCTCCTTTAGACTGTAAATGCCCTGAGGGAAAAGGCTATGCTTTCTATAGCCCCATATGGTATCTAGTCTAGTGGTATGTAAACATACAATTAGCTTTCAGTAAACATCTCTAAATGATGCTGATCATAATGACAGAGAGTACTGAATCTTTTTTAAAACTTAAATTCAGATGGCAGTGGTATTTTAGATGAAAAAAAGAAGAGGGTTTGGAAAAGGGTTCTTGAGGAGTGAGATGACCTTCACAGATTTTCTTTTAGATAGATATCATGGAATATCTAGGTGAAAGTGTCCTCTTCAAAATAATAGAGTTCAATTTGGAGGGCTTCTGCCTTAACAACACTTGAATATTCTGAGAGTTTTATGTTTTACAATTGCATAGGAAAATTTGCTTTTTAAATCTATTATTTGGATGGAGATATCTAGTTTTAGGCTATAGAAGAGTTGACCTTAAAGATATCATACATGCTTTTTGTCCAAGACTCACTTTTTAATCACTCTTATTATCAACTGTTCCTTACGTATATAGTAGGTGATTCTTGAAATGCTTGTTAAAATGAATTAGTTTGTGGAATTGATTATCCACTTTACCTTAATTAATCTATAAGGTTTATAAAAAGGTGAAACTTCTGTATTAGGTATTAATTAGTTAGACAATATAATATAGTTCCTTATCCAAATTCAGATGAGAGGCAGTGTGGTATAGTGGATAAAGCACTGGACTTAATAGAGTTTCAATCACAGTTCTGCTAATTACTAGCTATGTGACTTTGGGAAAACTACCTTTCCTTTCTAAACTTCATTTTCTTCAACTGGAAAATGTGGATAATAACATTTTTCATTACCTACCTCTCAGAGATATTGTGAGGCTCAAAGGAGATAATGTAGTGATTCAACTGTATAATACTATCTTAATGGTGATGGAATATTATTGTCCTATAAGAAATGACATGCAAGATGATTTCAGAAAGGCCTGGAAAGACTTGTATGAATTGATATATAGTGAAGTGGAGCAGAACCAAAAGAACACTGTGCACAGAGACAACAATATTGTTTGATCAAGAACTGTGAAAGACTTAACTATTCTCAACAAATGCAATGGTCCAAGATAATCCCAAAGGACTATTGATGAAACCTACTATCCACCTCTAAAGAAAAAACTGATATTGATGGAACACAGACTGAAGCATGCTATTTTTCACTTTTTAAATTTTTTTCTTTTATTCAAGCTTTCTTATACAAAATGACTAATATGGTAATGTTTTACATAATCATACATGTATAACCTATGAAGGGAATGGAGGAAAGGAGGGATAAAAATTAGAACACAAAACTATAAATAAAAATGTTTATTACTTTAAAAACCCATTATATTAATATCAAGTATTATCTAGGCCTGCCCACTCCCTACATGTACAGTCTTATACTTGTATGGTTCCCCTACATATAATCCACAGCTCTATGCTTGTGTTGATATTATGGACCATGCATGGAATACGCTTTTCCCATCTCTGTCTTTTGGCTTGCATTAAATGCCACCTCTTATATAAAGACTTCAATAATCCCTTGAGGTGGAAATGATCTTTCCTTCTTTTAATTCTTATTGTGTTTTGTGTCTCTTTATTTTCAATACTTTAAAGATCTGTGATTTCCCCCATTCAATCAACTACTGAAACTTCCTATGACCTCTAGGTTGTAAGGGGCTAAAATTCTAGCTAGTCTGTCTAAAATATCTAATGAGTAGTTGCCAATAAATTTTAAGCTTTAGCAAGAGTTAGACTTTTAAGCATTTATTAAGGAGAATAAGAATTTGGTGAAAAGAAAGAGAAAGGCCTAGATTCATCTATCTATTAAAGGGAGAGCACATTTCTAGCTCCCTTCTCCACTGGAGTCCTGAGGAAAGAGAGCAAGAGAGCCAGCCTTGCCCCCTCTTCCTCCCACAAGCAAATGTCACTTCCTAACGCCAAAGAAAAGCTGCATGGCCTTGCCCTCAGAGGCCTTCACCTCATGGTTGAGCTTTCCTGCAGTAAGTCTCCAGCAGGTGGCATCATTCCAATCATTCCAATCATTCCAAGGCTTACATTTAAACTCCTATGTTTAGTTTTTAAAGCCCAACACAATCTATCCCCAACCTATCTTTCTAGCATTTTGGAATATTACTCCATTTCTCACATTCTGCAAACCAGCTAAACTATTCTTCTCTTAGTCCCACATATAGGACGCTCCTCCCATCTCCACGCCTTTGCCTTGGTGATCTCCTATGCCTAGAATGCATTGCCTCCATACCTCTGAAACATGGCGTTCTTCTCTCTAAGACACAATTCAACCATCATCTTTTGCACAAATGGCCTTTCCTGTTCTCCCCAACTGGTAGAGTCCTCTCTCCCACTTTAACCTATATTTAACTACTTTATATACATATTTGCATTTATTCATTATATAATTATGTTGTGTATATTTTTATGTGTATTTGTAGTCTTCTTTCAATATAATGTAAACCTCTTGGAAGTAGGGATTGTTTCATTCTTGGCACTTGTGTGCCTAGCATAGTGCCAAGTTACACTACTTTGTAACTGCTTGATGAATACTTATTGATGGATGATTGGCTGATTCATCATTGTGAAGGTATATTTGAGTTGACGTAAATCATTTCTTCACAAAATCATTTGGTTTTTAGACCAACTATAAACAATAACCCTACTACTGATATGTTTAAATTAAGATTTTTTTTTATCGGTAAGAAAACATAGTTTAAATAAGCACTCTAAGAAGTACTGATAATTATGGTCCTAATTCAAGGGTGAGGTGAGAGCCCTCTGGGTACTCACATGTGGAAGGGGCAGCTTTGATTTTTGATCAATGAGCAAATGAATACATTACTGTAGGAACTGAACCATGTCCCTGTTTATAGTCTCATTATAAGTAAAACCAGAAAACCTTAAAAAATTGTATCTATATGGAAAAAAATTCCTCCATCAGTGAATAAAGCAGATAGCAGTTAGGTTAAATGGGTGCTTCTGTCAGCACTCTAGACAGAGGAAATAAGGCCATTGTTGTTCAATCATTTCCAATTCTTCATGATGCCATTTGGGGTTTTCTTGGCAAAGATACTAGAGTGGTTTGCCATTTCCTATTCCAGCTTATTTTACAGGTGAGAAAATTGAGGCAAACAGGGTGAAGTGACTTGCCCAGGATCACATAACTAGTGTCTGAGGCCATATTTCAACTTAGGAAGATGCATCTTCCTGACTCCAAGCTCTAAACTATATCCACTGCTACATGCACTTAGTTGCCCTATAGTGAGGCCATGAAGAACTGTCCATTATGTTAGTACTTGCTGCATCATTGTGTATATGTGTTTCTTCTCAGTAGGAGAAACAACAAATGAAGGAATAAGGAGAGCAGATTTTCCTCTTCCAGCCAGTGTGAAGAGGCTTGCTACTATGCTGAAGCACTATGGTTGTTTTGGCTATCTTTAGGAGCTGTGGCAGACTCAGGTAAGTCTATGGAGTTTATAAAACTTACACTGTCAAAATTCCCTAGAGACTTCCCTGATGTGAATATGCTAATGTGTGACTGTTTCCCCTAGCCTGGGCATTTTGTGTGCTATGATGCTATTTTCTCTATTGGTTGGGGATCAGTCTTCTAAAATCAGGTGAGTATGTAATAATTAAGTCTTTATGAAATAATTTAGGAATGTATCTCTAATGCTGCAGTTGATTAACACTCTGCTCCATCAACCTTGGGGAGTAGGTTGAGAATTCCAAACACAATTCAAAGGCAAACCAAAAATTAAAAAAAATACATTGGATATAATTGTATGATGGCATGAGTCATCTTGTCTTTGGTACTCATCATGAAGCCAAAAGACCAACATGAAGATATTTGCAGTTGCTATGCCAACGTCTGATTACAGGAGGAAAAAAAAAGAGAAAAATACTATACTTTGATGGGCCCTTCCAAAATAAGCCAACATAGATCTTAATACTTAATGACCTGAATTCAAACGTTGGTCCTGTGTGACCTTAAACAAATCTCAGGGTCTAGGGTTCTTCACATGTACTTCAACAAAAAGGTGGACTTACGTGAAATGGTGAAAAATAAGTTCCAGAATGACAAAATGAAAGAGACCAACGATCTGAGGATCTCTCAGAGACACAAGACTATATGTCATGCTTACAGAGGTGGTACATCGGATAGAGTGCAAGGCCTGGAGTTGGGGAAGACTTGAATCAAATCTAGCCTCAGACACTAGTTGTGTGACCTTCAGCAAGTGAACTTCTATGTGCCTTAGTCTCCTTATCTGTAAAATGGAGATAATAATAGCACCTATTTCCCAGGGTTGTTTTGAAGATCAAATGGGATAATTGTAAAAGTGCTTAGTGTGGCAGCTGGAACATAGTAAGCGTTATCTAAATATTAGTTGTCATTATGTAGCAAGTCTGAGACACCACCACAAAACATGAAACTCTTAACAAATGAGAAGTGGATGGTTACCAAAATGGGAGTGATTTCAGAATAAGCTCTGTGAAGTCAGATCACTGACTGGTCAGAGAAGAGATTCATCACCTTTTTGTGTGTCCTGCACCCCTTTGGCAGTGTGGTAAAGCCTATGAATCCCCTTTTCAGAATAATGTTTTTCAGTTCATAAAATGAAATAGAATTAGAAAGAAAACCAATTATTCTAAAATACATTTAGCAAACTATTTCACAGAATTCAGGTTAAGAACCCTTAAGTTATTGGAAAGGTCAAGATTAATTCTACATTAGGAAAAAAACAAGCTTGCATATAAGAAGAAACTTCATTCATCCAATGTGGCTCTAACCAAGCAGGAACAGACCACGATCCTGAGAGAAATTGAACCCAATACAAAGAATTTCTCACAATAAGTTGATTAAAAACAAAACAAACAAAAAAACCTTTCCAGGGGCACCTAGGTGGCACAGTACAGTGGATAAAGCACCGGCCCTGGATTAGGAAGACTTGAATTCAAATCTAGGCTTAGACACTTGACACTTACTAGCTGTGTGATACTGGGCCAAGTCACTTAACCCTCACTTCCCTGCCACAAAAAAAAAAAAAACCCTAACCCCACAAACACAACCCACAATAAACAACAAAAAACCCCAATCCTTCCAGTAGCTATCTTGTGTCAGCAGACATTTCTCTTCTTGCCAAGGAAGTAACATGGGCAGCAAAGAGCCATGCCCTTTGGAATCATAAAATCTTTGTAAAGCTTTATGGAACCTTTTAAATGGCATGGTCGTGAAAAGCAATAGAAGAGAGAAGAGGCCTATAGAAAACTTGGTGGGATCCCCAGCTAAACCATGTATTCCTCCAATCATCTGTGGATTAAATTTAAAGGTGGTTGACAAATAGATGTGAAATGAGACATGGCATCGTAGTTGATCAGAGTGCAACCATTACATTTGGATTCCATTACTGCTTCAGTACCTGATGTGCTATGTGAGGGAGGGGAAATGACACTTAATAAGAGAAGTCCGCAGAGCAGCTGGACTAGAACACTGTGAGCATACAGATGAAACATGTGCTGCAGGTGACACTTTTAAAAGTACTTTGGCTCTTTGCCAAAGGAATGCAATCTACCTCCTAAAAGAGAGGTTGAGACACATTTTTTAGACATGGCCAATATGGGAATTTGTTTTGCTTGACTAGGAATATTTACTACTGGGGTTTTGTCTTCTTTTCCATTGGGTGGTGGAGAAGGAAAGAAAATAAATACTTGCTAATTTTAAAAAGAATTAATTAAAAAAAGGAAAGGACTCTAAAATTGAATTTTCAATGGTCTCAAAAGAAGGGGAAGACTCCCAAAGTATAAAAAAACACGGATAGTATTTATTAAGCAAAAACTGTAATCAGCAACAATGAATCTATACACCTTATTTTCTAATCTCTAAAATCTTGATAATAATAAAATGCTCCCATTTATGTTAGCTTTTTAAGGATAGCAAGGTGCTTGCAAATATTCCCTCTTTTACCTCACAAGAACTCCAAGCATAGGAGGTCATTATCAACCCCATTTTACGATCAGGCAAATGAGGCTGTATGAGGTTAAATGACTTGTCAGGGTCACACTGCTAGGAAATATCTGAGATAAGATTTAAACTTGGTCCTTCCTGACCCTAAGTTCAGCACTCTACCCACTACAACACTTGTCTGCCTAGAATAATTTATGCTCAGACTACTCTCTCTAACACTTACATCACTTAGCACAGGTAACAACCTTTCTGAGCCCCAATCATCTTATTTGTATTGTAAGGAAAACTCTTAATAAACCTTAAGACAAATTATAAATGTGAAGTAGGATGATAATTTAACAAGTATTATCTTTATTTTCTTCAAGAAAAACAAAACAAAAATAAATTAAGCAATAGTATTTTGGTTGAGAATACGAAGGCATTTTTTTTCACTTGCTTCAGTTATGCCGGATTTTTTTTTTCAGGGCAATGAGGGTTAAGTGACTTGCCCAGGGTCACACAGCTAGTAAGTGTCAAGTGTCTGAGGCTGGATTTGAACTCAGGTCCTCCTGAATCCAAGGCCAGTGCTTTATCCACTGAGCCACTTAGCTGCCCCAGTTGTACCTGATTTTTCATGACCCCATTTGGAGTTTTCTTGGCAAGGATATTGGAACGGTTTGCCATTTCCTTCTCCAGCTAATTTTACATCTGAGGAAACTGAGGCAACCTGGGTTAAGTGATTAGCCCAGGCTCATACAATCAGTAAGGGGTTGAGGCCAGAAGTCTTCCTGACTTCAGGCCTGCTGCTGTATCCATTGCACCACCTAGCTGCCCCATATGAAGGCAGAATCTAGACTAAACTCAGGTTTCTATATTCCCAGCACATCTCAGAGCAACAGCTATAAAATATTTTTAAAATCAAGAGAGCTAGCTAGAGTCATTGAGCTGGCCTCAAATCTGAAACTCCTTCTTCTTATGAGCTTGTGCAATGTCTGTTGGGTCTTTGACTCCAGTTCTCCTCTGTTCAACTAAACTGCCTGAACTAAACTGATAGCTCAGTGCAGGTGTATGACAAAACAATACTGGATCAATCATAGCCTTTAGAGTATTAATAATGTTGCCCCCTGACCTCATTAGATGGTGAAAAGTACAAAGCAGTGGAGTTAGAAGAGGGGAGAGGACCTTCTTTAGCCTTGAATGAGGACAATCATAGGAGCTAAGCAATGTCTATAGGTCTACCCCTCAGTCTCTCCCTTCTCAAATCCTCCCTCCACACAGTTGCTGAAATAATCTCTCTAATGGTCAAGTTTGATCATATCAACTTTCAATGGCTCCCTATTGTCACTAGGATAAAATTCAAACTCCTTAGCCAGATTCTTCATGATCTGGCTCCCATCTAGTATTCAACCTAATGTCATACTCTTCCATTTCATTAACTCTACCTTTCAGTCTATTTGTTTGTTATTTAGCACCCCTTTCAATATTATAGGGGAAGAACTGGAGGTCATGGATACATAGATGGTGCAGGGGATAGAGTGCAAAGCCTGGAGTCAGGAAGACCTGGGTTCAAATCCAGATTCAGATACTTATTATTGTCATTGTTGTTGTTATTATATATGACCCTGGGCAAGTCACTTCATGCTTTTGGCCTCAGTTTCCTCATCTATAAAATGAGCTGATGAAGGAAATGGTAAACCACTCCAGTATTTTTTTTTTGCAGGGCAATGGGGGTTAAGTGACTTGCCCAGGGTCACACAGCTAGTAAGTGTCTGAGGCTGGGTTTGAACTCAGGTCCTCCTGAATCCAAGGCTAGTGCCTTATCCACTGTGCCACCTAGCTGTCCCCCACTCCAGTATTTTTGCTAAGAAAACCTCAAGTGGGGTTATGAAGAGTCAGAAATAACCGAACAACAACAAACCTTTCAGTTAAAATTTCCATAGGCAGCATGAGATTCAGGCCATATACAGTCTGATGTGCCTCTAGCTACTTGTGTTCTCACAAACTGTTCCTACATGTTCAGGGGGAAGAAAGCTAACCAGGCTTGTTTTCTTATCACATCATGAAACTTCTTGTCCTCATGAAGCTTACATTCTACTCAGGGAAAACAAAATGTACACAAATAAGTAAATATGAAACATATATAAATAAATGTAAAGAAACTTGAGGGAAGTACTAATGTGAAAGGAGTTGGACTGAGCCTTGAAGGCAACTAGGCATTCCAAGAGGTAAAGGTGAAGAGGGAAAGTCTTCTAGCATGGAGGACATCCTAGAGATTTCATGAAAATTAAACATTATGTAGGCTAGTATAGGAGGAATTCATGAAAATTAAACATTATGTAGGCTAGTATAGGAGGAATTTTGAAATCCAGCTCAGGTGCCACCTTCTCCATGAAGGCTTCCATGAGGAGGGACAGAAAGAGAACAATATGGCAAAAATGAGGTAGAAAAGGCAAAAAAGTCATCTAGTGCTCATAACATTTACCTTAGATTGTCCTTCTAGGTATTAGAGTGACAGATTATCCAATTAACACATTTTTCTTTTTAAAAATAAGGCTTTGGGGGCAACTAGGTGGTGCAGTGGATAGAGCACCAGCCCTGGATTCAGGAGGACTTGAACTCAAATCTGGCCTCAGACACTTGACACTTACTAGCTGTGTGAACTTGGGCAAGTCACTTAACCCTCATTGCCCTGCAAAATAAAATAAAATAAATCTTTGTTATTATCTTTTGTTTCTATATCGTCCACATTTGCCTCCTATATCCCCTCCTCTCTCCTCCACAAAGCCACCCTTATAAGAAAGAATTTTTCAAAAAAATGAAACACAGGAAAAATATACAATAAAACTAGTCAATATATTTTTTAAATTACTGAATTATGCAATGTTTTCTATGGCTTCATTACTCTTCTGTTCCACCCCAAAAAGTTGGTCAATTGTTATCCTCTCTAAGGAAAAAAATAGTATTTCAGTTCCCAGTTTAAGTAGAAATAACTCATGACTCCTATGTCTGAAGCCACAGACTGCCTCCAACAGTAGCAAATAAGGCACATACTTTAAATAGTAAGTGAATAGGGGCCAAATGCACACACTGAAATTCCCCAGAAAAGTGATGGGTAAACTGAAAACAGGGCCCATTTAGGCCCAACACTGAATTTAACCATATCCAATATGTGCAGTCGTCTTTGTGGGGCTGGGGTCACTTTACATTTTGTCAACAGGAAACCTGGATCCAGCCAATTTGTCAATTTTGTCCAGATTACTAGTGTTCAGCTCAATTAAAATTAAATCAGTCTGCTCTAGTGCCACCTGGTGTATATAAGAAGTAAATGCAGGCTATAAGGATTTGAAAGTCCTTTCTAAATCACCCTAAATCACCCAGGTCATTCTACATGCTTTTTGGGAAGATACTGAAGCTAAAATCAGTGATTATAGTCATTTAGGCAACTAAAAATATGAGACTGCTTGCTTCTTAGATCCCACAACATGATACCATCATTGTCACCGGTAGATATTGATGGAGGTCAAAAACTAGCAGGTTTGGGAGTAGTAAGATAGGATCAAATCCAGGCTGCATTGCTTTCAATCTGTGTGACACTGGGCAAATTGGCTTACCTCTCTGGGCCTCAGGTTTCTTATTTCTTTTTCCCCCATAACATAGCATAATAATAATAAAAAGATGATTGCACATGAAATTGCAAATGTACCATGTATAGCTTGTTATTCCCTCCAAATATACAACAAAGTTTTCATGTAAATTTCTTTTTTTTTAATCCCTTCTTACACCCCCACCCTAGAAATGGCTACCATTAAAAACAAATAGGTACATATATGTAAAGTTATTCTATACATACTTCTGTTTGTCAGTTCTTTCTCTGGATGCAGATAACATCTTTCTTTGGAGTAGGTTAGGCTAGATCAGGGCTTCTTAAACTTTTTTCTATTTGTAACCCCTTTTCACCCAAGAAATTTTACATGACCCTGGGTATGTAGATATATAAACATAGGTAAACAAATCAAACGTTTACTGTCAAATTTTTCATGACCCACATATGACCCTATATGGGGTCATGACCCACAATTTAAGAAGCTTCGGGCTAGTTAATTGCTATAGTCTCTTCTAACTCTGAATCTGATATGATTGCCCTTTTTTCTAGTTCTAACCATAAATAGGTTGCACTGAAATGACTTCTGTATAAGGAGTGGTACAGAAGGTAACCAGAGGAAGTAAGCTGGCTAAAGACAGAAAGACCAATGAGTCATGTAAAGAAGAAAGTGACTAAAAGATGGAGGAAAAAGAATTACCCCCACGTACTTAAGAGTTGTGGTGAATGGTAAAGAGGTCTTTACAAGGATTAACAAAGATATGTTGGGCTTAAAGAAGGCACTGACCCACTCCTTTGGTGGTCCACAATCAAAAGTGACCAATAAAGCTGTACTAAATAAATGCTTGAATGATTTATGAAAAGACTGGGATAAGAGTGAAACCTTCGTAGGGTTGCAATCTATGCTCATAGAAGGTATATCCTGCCTGACTGATTAGAAAATGGGTCTACCCAAACATTTAAGTAAGAACCTAGAAGTATGATGCTTGTGTTTGACCCAATAAATCGAAGCACAACCTACAGTTTATCAAAAGGCTGTGTTACTAATGTACATATATAAGCTGCTACTTGGAAAGAGGAAGATCTGAGTTCAATTTCTGTCTTGGACACTTGCTAGTATAAAATGGTAATTATTAAAAGCCCCTACTTAACAGGGTTGCTGGAAGGTCAAATGAGATAATATGTAAAGTAACTTGTAAGACTTAAAGTACTATGTAAATGCTGGCTATTATTATTGTTAGCTATTATAAGTCAGTTGTATACAACTTGGGACTCATTTACTCATTTAAATAGTGCCCATAAATGTTCTTTACACTCAGAAGGTGTTTTAATACATTTTTAAAAAATTGTATTGAATGTGGCTTCAGTACAGGTCTACTTCTGCTAGAATCAAGGATGCCATAGAGACTGATTCCATTGAGGGGAGGAAAATGGGAGTACTGTGGTGGCTGACTTTCTGAACAGATATTCCAATAATTCGTTAAGCTTCTACAGTTGGATCACATAACTGACTCAACTTTATTTGCATAGAGAACACAACTCCTTTACCAATGATTCTTCAGGATTCTGAATTAGGGAACAAAAGTTAATAAGACCCTCATTGCCCTGCCAAAAAAAAGGTAATAAGTTAGCACTGCTTCAATAAAATACAGAAATTGACAACAGTGGAATCATGTCAAGAAATTTCAATGGACTTTAAAGTGTTGTTGAAAAATCTTTAATGTTATGAGATGCTAAGACAGTGGAGACATTGATCTCAAAGAGAATTACCAGGATTTCATAGTAAATTTGAAGTAGAAGTTATTGGAGCATTAATTTGCCTGAAAGATGGAGAGGAAAACGAGGAAACAAATAAATGAGCTCACATGGATGTTAGTCTGTTGACATGGTTCTTTGCAAAAACACACAAAGGGGCAAGGCATCATGGTAAGAGGATGAAGACTGCTGGGGCGGGGGGAAGAAAAGGAAAGGAAAGGGAAAAATAAACAGTTCTTGCTCTCAAGGAGATTATACTCTAATAGAAGCTACTAAAGTCTGTAAATATTTTTACTGAAACACCCTCAATGGTGTGTGTGTGTGTGTGTGTGTGTGTGTGTGTAAACTTCAAATTATAATGATGTGATAATTTATCTGACAAAAAGGCAAAGATTTAGTTACGAGAAAATCAAATATTATTGTCCTTTTATCCTTCCAACATACATTTTTCATATACACTTTTTTGATTGAAGAAAACATTTGGTGAAGGGATCCAAGCAATGGTATTATTGTTGTTGTTTTAATCATACCAAACATTGAATCCTTTTTATTGAATTCCAGTGGATAAGATTATTGTTGGGTTATAACTACACCATGTACATGAGACACTATGAACCCCTATTTCAAGTGTACTTAATTGAACTATAATGTAGCCCTGAGATGCCTTACAGCTCAACATCAATTAAAAAAAGAAAATTATTTCATTAGTGTAATTTGTTTACCTTTCTTAAAGTTTTACAATCAATAGATTTTTCTGGTATATTCTCAAGCAATTATTCACAAACTATTGTGTTTCAAAAGAAGTCTTGGTGACCTTTCTCTTGGAACTGAATTCATTATTCTGTATCATGATGATTTGGTGTAGAGAATGTTGAAAAGCCCCTGTGAAATCCTTATTAAAGCCAATCCTGGGTACCATGAAATGGAAAAAAATGAGGAATGTTTCACTTTATTTCCATATTAGGAAAAGATCATCCTTAATGTCATTGCTTCTTTTGTTTTGCTCTCCATTCTCAGTAGTAAATTTAAAATATCTATTCTCCGGTGGCATTTAGCTCAAATGATAAGCCCCTAGAGTCCATTTCTAAAACAAAAATTCATTTTTTAGCATGCTTTTTAAAAGTATACTTGATGAGGGGCGGCTAGGTGGCGCAGTGGATAAAGCACCGGCCCTGGATTCAGGAGTACCTGAGTTCAAATCCGGCCTCAGACACTTGACACTTACTAGCTGTGTGACCCTGGGCAAGTCACTTAACCCCCATTGCCCCGCCAAAAAAAAAAAAAAAAAAGTATACTTGATGAAAAGCTAATGGATTAGACACAAGCTTGAGGGGCTCCTTTAGCTTCTTACAACAGAAACTGTAAGAATGCTGCCTTCCCCAAACCCCCCAAAGATAAAAAAACAAATCTTCTTAAAACCAGTGATAACCACAAGAAGAGAGGAATAGACCAGCTGGCACAAGCACTGCACAGGAGTCTAGGAGAGTAGTTGCAGAGATGGGCTGTGGCAAAGAAGTATGAGTGAAGTATATGGAGTGTAGGTGTAGGGAGCAGGAGGATCTACAGAGATTTTAGCAACAGTGAATGGGGAGCAGTAGTAACAGCAATATCCTACATGAGGTTATGGGCCTTATGCACTTTGACCTCCATGGCATAGGGCAAGAAAATTTACAGGTTCTGTTCCCACCTTTTAGATTCCAAGAGAGTAGGAAGACCCATCTTACACCCAGGGTCACCTGCCCTTTAAGGTACTAAATAAAAGGAGAAAAAATCCACCAAGGGAAGCAAGGGTAAAGACACATCTGATAGATAATGAACAAATTAAAGACAAACTCCAATTTGACTGAAGAAAAGCTATAATATAGAAGAATCAAGGGATAAAACAAAATCAAGAAATTTAAGATGAAGTAGCACCTGAAGTACTAAGAATTTTATCAATATTATCTCATTTGATTCTCATGAGAACCCTGGGAATTAGGTCCCATTATTATCATTCTCATTTGGCTGTTGTTGTTTGTCCTTCATTCTCAAAAAGGACCAATGACATCACAATTGTGATGTCTTGTCTTTATAGTTGAGGGAACTGAGGTAGACAGAGGTAAAGTGACTTATTTGTGGCCACACAGCTATTAAGTGTCTGAGGATTTGAATTCAATCCTCCTGACTCCAAGCCCAGCTCTCTATCTACTATGCCACACTGCCTCTGATATCAGAAACAATTAGAGAAAATTTCACCAATGGTCAAAAGCAAGCATCATTCATAAGAGGAAGAATCAGAGAATCCCAGAAGAAGCTACAAATGCATGCCTCTGAGACACATTCCAGAATTATAAAAATAAACAACACTTTTTAAAGTAACAGCAAAGAATGAGGAAATTACATACCATAAAATTACAAACCAGCCTCTGAGTCAGAAGATCTGTCTACTTCTGCCACACACTGGCTGTGTGACCCTGTCCAGGCAAGTCATTTAACCTCTCCATGTTCTAAGCAACTCTCTAAACTATAAACTTGTAAAGAAGGTGCCAACCATCCTGGTTGAGGGAGTTTCCTGTCTCAATGAAGTTGTAGATCCAGCCACTGTCTCTAAAATTATGATTTCGCTAGTTTGCTCAAAGGATAGAGGAGAAAAGACTGAAAACATGGCCCCTTTTTCTTTCTTATTAATGTAGAAAATAGGAGTAGAAATCTACATTCAAGAATGACTTTCACTCAGGGGTCATTAATTTCAAACTTTTTAAAAAGTATTTTTGCAACTGCATTTCAATGTAATTGGTTTCCTTTGTATTCCTATGGATTTTATTTTGTGCATTAATTTTTTTCCAGAAGGGCTCCATATGCTTCCCCAGACTTTTGAAGGAGTCCAGGACACAGAGAAGCTGAAGAATTCCTGCTTTCAATGTGCCATCTGGAAAAGATGCAGCCCTGGTACCCCTAAAGAGCCCCTGAGGCTAGCATGGGTGCCAGTCTAGCTTCTCACTTTGCACGTTCCTACTGAACAAAAATAGTCACAAATCTTAAAGACAAAGAGCCAGATTTGAAAGATGCCTACCTTGCACACTGTACAGTTTATTTTCAGGCAGAAGGACATTGCCAAAGCAACAAGCCCTCAAATAGACAAACGTCTAACAAATGAACAGGTTCCCTACCCACGTTCAAGGAGGGACTACATGGACTGAACAAGAATCTCAACAAAAAGCACCTTAATACTTAATTAAGCCTGTTGTTATTGAGAGTTAAAAATTGAAATCTTTGTAAAAAGAAAATTTTTGTTAGAGAAATCAAAGCATTAAGATCTGAGACAAAATGTGTATTGGAAGAACAGGACTTGAATATATTTAAATATATAAATGAAAAGGTGTTTAAAATGGAAAAGAAAATTTTAAAATGGAAGTAAGAGAAAAATTGTTAGAGAACCTATAAGCAGAAATCCTCCTTTTAACAAAAAGGGGGTGGGGGTCAGGCCACAGAGTTATTAGTTTAAAAGACAAAAATTTTAGTTCAGTTCAAAAATTAATTTCAATAACAAAAAATTAGGATATAATGCATTTTCCTCTTTCTTATTCAACATTTACTACAAATATAGAAAATATAAAAGTGACATTATCAATCCAAGCTAAAATTTATAACACTAACAAAAGAAAAAAAACCTAACTTCATCTTTTTAACATCCCAAATTTCCCAGTGATGCTATATATGGCTGTGGTACACAATCATGGCACACATGGTACACAAAAATATCCAAAGAATCAAAGAATCAAAATCATAGGTCATTTCCAAGGGCAATTTAGGAGTTATATGGTAAGTATGAACAGTCTGTAGCATATTATCAATTATTACTTATATGCAAAAAGTGGCATAAAATACACCATCCCATAAGGGCAGTACTAGAAAAGGGAATGAGCTAGTTATATCATGAAAGGAAGGGATAACAGATGGACAACTTTTGTGCTGCTGGTATTCATGTAATGTTAATATTTCTGGATGTGCATTCCTTCTGAGGACTTATGGGAACATAGGGACAAGATTCACATAGGATAAGAAGGCAACTGAGGGGCATTGATTTGCATACTTGGAGGGAGTATACAGGAGATCACAGATCTACCCAACTAATATTAAATGTGAATAATCTACACTCCCCCATTAAAAGCAATAGAGATACAGAGTAGATTCTGAGATATCTACATATAACTTACAGAAAAAAAATTTGATGCAAATAATGTAACATATATGGATATATATGATATGTATCTAAAACATTCTCTGCTAGCTCAGAGAAAAGTAGTAGTGGTAGTAATAATATTGGTGTTTTCTTGACAAAGATATTGACACGTTTTGCCAATTCCTTCTTCAGCTGATTTTATAGATGAAGAAACTGAAACAAACAGGGTTAAGTAATTTGCTCAGGGTCATAAGCTGGTAAGTGTCTGAGGCCATATTTGAATTCAGGTTTTCCTGACTCCAGGCCTGGCTTTCTATCTTACTAAGCCACCTAGCTGCCCCATAATATTGAAAGAGGTGTAAAATAAGGAATAAATAGAAATGTTTGGTTTATATGAACCAAATAATTAATAAAATAATTACTGAAACAACAAAGTAGATAATAAGAAAGTATCCTACTCCATTATCAGAATATCACAAATCTAGCAAAGAAAATGATTCTAGATATGATTTGCATATAATGGGTATGAATAAAGAACAAGATAATAGTACAAAGCCAATTAGAAAAAGATGATAAAGACCAGAGCAAGAACAAATAGAAGAGAATATGAAAAGTCATGGAATTGACAAATTAAAACAAGAGCTGTTTTGAAGACCAACACATCAATAATCATGGAAAAAATTGATTAAAAAAATGAGAGAAAATATGAAGCCATTAGTATTAGAACTCAAAACAAAAGATCATAACAAACTCTAAGGACATTAAGAATATACTGGTTATAGACTAACATGAGAATTCAAAGGAAATGGATGGGGGCAGCTAGGTGGCGCAGTGGATAAAGCGCTGGCCCTGGATTCAGGAGTACCTGAGTTCAAATCCGGCCTCAGACACTTAACACTTACTAGCTGTGTGACCCTGGGCAAGTCACTTAACCCCAATTGCCTTACCAAAAAAAAAACAAAAAACAAAGGAAATGGATGACCATTTGCAAAAAATATAAATGATCATCATAATGGACACAACAGCAAGTAAATATCTTAAATGGACTCACTTCAGAGAAAGAAATGATGAATCATTGGAGGCAGTGTGGTACAATGGAAAGAGCACCAAGAATCATAAGACCAGAGTTTCATTCCCAGATCTGAGACTTAAACTTGACCTTTAATAAATGACTTAGACTCTTTAGGATTCAGTTTTCCCATCTGTAAAACAAAGGGCTTAGACTAGAGGATTTCTAAGGCCCTCTCTAGATCTGTGATTATATTATCAATGAATGACCAAGCAAAATAAAACTTGGCCCAGTTGTAATATTTTCTAAGCCTTAATATAATGATTCTTATATTAAATAGATTGTTCCTAAATACGAAGAAAGACTTTAAACTACCTATTTCTTTTTTTATGAGGGAAATGTGGTCTTGATCCTAAAACTTAGTAAAGACAATGCTAAAAAAGAACTGACAGCTCAAAATTTCATTATAAAATATGCTAAAATGCTAAAAAAATATATGTAAATATGCTGTAGTAAGTCATAAAAATAATTTATCACAGCCCAGTATGATTTATACCAGGAATGTAAAGTGGATTCAGTTTTGGAAAATGACTAACATAGCATCCCAAGAAATCTCCACAAATTGTGTTTTCTAATGCCTCTTCACACATTGTGTGGGTGTCTCTGACTTCTTGAAAGCTATGTCAGTGAGCTAAGATGAGCAAGGCACCAAGGTGATCAGAGTGCAGTTCTGGGGACAGATTGAGTCTGCTGTTTGAAGAACTGCCTAACTAATCAAGGAGAGGTTCCTCACTAACAGACTGGCCTACTAAATGATGAAATCTTTAGCCAGGGTTACCCCTTCTTGCTGATACTTCAAGGCATTGAAGTATAAAGTATAAAAATCATAACACATCATTATAGGTAGGAAAGTCTGTTTTTAAAAATTGAAACCTCTCATTTTATTGTTAAAAATTAAATTAAATTATATATTATCTTGTGTTTTTTTCTTCTTCTGGATTTATTTATTTATTTAGAATTTTCCCCACGTTTCATGTAAAAAATAAATGTTTTCACATTGATTTTTTAAAATTTTGTGTTCCAAATTTTCTTCCTCCCTCCCTCCCCACCCCAAGAAATCAAGCAATTCAATATAATATACATGTGCAGTCATGGAAAACATCTCTACATTGGTCTGGTTGCGAAAGAAAACAGACAAAATACCTTTAGAAAGAGAAACTAACAAAAAAAATTATGCTTCAATCTATATTCAAATACCATCAGTTCTTTCTCTGTAGATGGGTTGCATTTTTCATAAGTCCTTCTGATAGCATCCTGCTCATCATTTCTTTCACAGTTACTATTGCTAACTGTATTGCCCTCCATCCTATTCCCTCCCCCTTGATATTTACTCTATTTTCTATTTTCTTTCATTCTATCTTTCCTCAAAAGTGTTTTGCTTTTTACTGCCCCCTCCTCCAATCTGCCCTCCCTTCCTTCACATCTCCCCCCTTATCCCCTTCCCCTCCCACTTTCCCACAGGGCAAGATATATTACTATACCCACTTGAGTGTGTAAGAGGTAGGAAAGTCTTGATAAAATACAGCATCCATACACAAAGAAAATATTAAAGGGAATAGGAATAAAGGAATCTTGCTTTAAAATAAAAATTATATTCTTGAAACACAAAACCAACAATCCAGTGTCCCAAGAGTCTTTGTAGAATTGTATACAATTAAAAAGCTTCAAATTTCACTGAGACCAAAATTTACAATTTTACTTTAAAAAGCTTCAAATTTCACTAAGGCCTTTGTCTTAGTAACAGGAAAAAATGATTAGAATAAAAAGTATTAGGAGCATTATCACTAAAATCAGGCACAAAACAAGGACTGAAGGATAAAAGACACAGATCATAAATCCAGTTTAATGTTTATAATATTATGGATACAAATGGAAAAAAGTCTACATTTACCACTTCTTTGCCCTAGTATTAAAATGCTAATAATTGCAGCAAAATAGTAAACAAAAAGGGGCAGCTAAGTGGTTCAGTGGATAAAGTAATGGGCCTAGAGTCAGGAAGACCCATCTTCCTAAATTAAAATCTGGCCTCAGACACTTACTAGCTCTGTGACCCTGGGTAAATCACTTAACCCTGTTTGCCTCAGTTCCTCATCTATAAAATGAGCTGGAGAAGGAAATGGAAAACCACTCTGGTATCTTTGCCAAGAAAACCTGAAATGGGGTCACAAAGAGCCAGACACAACTGAAAAACCACTCAACAAAGTAAACAAGAAGGGAGTGATTAATGCAGAGGGGGAATTGAAAATAACATTATTTGCAGATGACAAATGTGATTGTTTACCTAAACAATTCCATGAGCTAAAAATAAATTAAGACAACAGCAGAATGCTGACTAAACACATAAAACTGCATTTGTGTTGTTACATACCACCAGAAAAGACCCAGAACCCATCATATAAAAAACAATCATCCATTTATAACAATAAATTTTTAAAAAATCATTAAATATTTGGGAATTAACTTACCTGGATATATATGACCATCATAAAGATAAGTATGAAATTATCTTGCCATAAATAAAAAAATATTTAAACAACTGAAGGAAAATTCAATGCTGTTGCATGATTTGAATCAATATATTAAAAATGAGAGTACTATTTAAATTAATTTATAAATTTAATGCAATACCTGTCGAAATAACAATAGTGTCCTTTATAGAACTGAAATGTATATAGAATGATTACTGGGGAAGAATACCAAGAGTTAATCTGAAGAAGGGGAAAGAAGCTGATGAAAGTGAACTTGCCCTTCCATACTTCAAAATGTATTATAAAGCAATTATTATGAAAATCACTCCCAAAACTGGCAAAAAAGAAAAGAAAAATAGTCAAATGGAATAAACTAAAGATAAAAAAGACTGAAAATAAAGGCTGGGAAAGTTTGTTTTTAACTTAATAAATGTTGAAAAAGCAATATGGTAAAAAAAATAAACTCAGATCCTCACCTTATACTATATATCATAATACCTTCCAATTGATTCACAGACTTACACATAAAAAAGAGCTATAAAAATGTCAGGAAATGGAATAGATGAGATCCAAGGTAAGATGGATTTGATTATAAAAAAATAAAAAGTTTTTGTAAAACAAAGAGCCATATTATGGAAATTTTTTAAAAAGAAGAAAGCCATAAGAAAGCACTTAAATAGTCAAGGGCAAACCCCTTCTCCCCACTGGATAAACATTTAAACAATATAAATGAGACAATTTACAAAAGACAGTTTACACAAAATTATTTTTCAAATCACTTGAAAGAGTCATGGAAATGCAAATCAAAAAAAAACTTCTAGGTACTACTTAAAAAAACAACAACATTTATTAAGCACTTACAGTGGTAAGCATAGTACAAAGAAAGGCAAAACTAGTTCCTGCCCTCAAGGAGCTCACAGTCTTATGGGGAGAGCAGCATATCAATAACTAGGTACATGGGAGATATGTAAAGATTTGAGGGGAAGTAATTTCAGTTTGGAAGGAAGTAGCAGTTGGGAGAATGAGAAAAATTCTCCTGCAAATGATGGGATTTAAGATGAAATTTTAAGGAAGCCAGAAAAACAAAGAGGTAGTGGTCAGGAGGAAGAACATTCTAAGAATGAGGGACAGCCAGTGCAAAGAAACAGTGTCCTTTGTGAGGAAAAGCAATCAATCAATGACAAAATAAACATTTATTAAGCACAAGTAGGCCAGTTTAGGGTATATGGAGCATAGTAAAATGTAAAAAGACTGAAAAAGGTAAGAGGGTCAGATAATGAAGGTCTTTAAATACTAAACAGAGTGGTTTATATTTGATCCTGGAGGAAATAGAGAATCACTGAAATTAATTGAGTTGGGTTTAAGAATATCAAACTGAAAAAAATAACTGAAAGTGACAAAAAGCTTCTCAATTATTTTCATACATTGTTGGTGGAATTGCAAATTGGTAGAATTTATCTGATGAGCAATTATAACAAGAGCCACTAAAAATCATACACTTTGACCCAATGACCTTATTATATCAAATATATCTTAAGAATACTATAAAAAGATATGTACTGTATTTTAAAGCTATATGTAGCATCATTGTTTATAATTTATAAACGATCTAAATGCCAAGGTTAGCGAATGTCTGAAAAAATTGATTTATTTGTATACTATATATTGTATTACAATATGGTATGATATAATGCAGTTTTTAAAAATTCTATTTAGCTTTCAGCCATATAGAAATATAGATATAGATGTAGATGTAGATGTTGTGAGAAAATAATAGGGTTTTGGGAACGCCCAAAGGCCCCCACCCAGAGAGGGGATTGATTGGATTAAGATTGATTGGATTTAGGGCAGCTAGGTGGCAATGGATAAAGCACAGGCCTGGATTCAGGAGGACCTGGGTTCAAATCTGGCCTCAGACACTTGACACTAGCTATGTGACCCTGGACAAGTCACTTAAGCCTCATTGCCCCACCCCCCCAAAAAAAGATTGATTGGATTGACTGATTTAGCTAACTCACTTAAAGTTAATTCAATTAAAACCACACCTGCCTGGCTCTCAAGAGGGTGTGTTTTCAGAGGGTGTGAACTCTGACCTCAACACGGGACTACCCTCAAGTCCAGTGAACCAGTGGATTTGGTAGATGCTAGCCAATTAGCTTGAAACAGTGTGTAAGGACTGCCTCTCCTCTGGACCCAGAAAAAGCTTCCACGTGCAGTTACTCTCAGTTAGACTCTCTTGGAGGTGCTCTTGCTGACAGAGGACTTGGAGGAAGAAGCAGGCCAGGCTGAGCTCTATTCTCTCCTCTAGGCTAGAAGGCCAGGCTGAGCTCTATTCTCTTCTCTAGATCCTAGCTAGGCTTTCCTATCTTTCAGAGCCAATGTGCTTTATCTTTACTAATATCTAATATACTTTAATAAATGCTTAATGCCCAAAACTGGTGCTAAATTCTAATTTATAAATAACAAATATATTAGAACCCCAAGCTAATTTTCCCTAAACTTGAGACAGAAATATGGTGACCACATATAATTGTACTTTCTACAATGTAGATATAGATATTGGATTTTATTCCTAATACCACCCCACCTGCCTGCAGTACGCTGCAGTATGGCTACATTGACATTCTCTCTGTTTCTCACACACAGCATAGCATCTCTTAACTTCCTGCCTTGCCCTGGCCATCCTTCATGCATAAAAGCACTCTCTCCTTACCTCAGCTGCATTGAATACTTCTATTCCTTTAAGACAGAGGTACCCACTTAATGGCTCAAGAATCCCTTGTACTTTCATGATGATGGTCCAAGGGCTTTGTGCTAAAAAGTCTTTAATGGTACTTTAAGCAGCAAATAATTATAGAACATTATGTCTAATATATCAAGTTACCCTGGGAGTTTATCACATATTTTTTGTTATTATTGAAAAGGGTTTGAGGAACCCCAAATGTTGGAAACCACTGCTTTAAGACGGAGCTCAAGCAACATCTTCTGGATGAAGTTTTTCCTGATACTCCTTCCTCCCAATTACTAATGTCCTCCTCCAAAACTGAGTATAATCTTTCAGAGGAAAAAATGGAACTTCAATGAAAAAGAGGACCTTCAGGTATTTGTGATGAAAAGACCTGAACTGAATGGAAAATTTGACTTTCAAATACAAGACCCTAGAGAACCATAAAAAGGTAAACAGGAAAAAGAAATTAAGAGGGATGTTAAAAGGTTAAACTGTTTACATTCCTACATGGGAAGATGATACATCTAACTCATAAGAACTTTCTCAGTATTAGGGCAGATGATAGAAATAAATTTAGACAGAAGGCACAGGTGGGAATTGATTATGAAGGGATGATGTCTGCAAGGTATTTTTTTTTTGTTTATCTCTTTTTGTGGGGTGGTTGGAGTTGGGTGACATCCCATAATAGAGATGTTTCTGAACAAATAATGAGGGACATAGAAGGAATAAATAATAAGCCACGGTGTAAGTTGGAATTGATTTAAAATAGAAATAGTTGTAAATGTTCACGTAATTGTGTTGTTGATGGTTAAGATTATGTTAGTAATTTTTTTTTCAGTATAAATTCCTAACCAGAGTACCTTGTCCCAATAAACATTCTATTAAGTAACTCACCTGCAGGATGGGCTATCCCTGATACTCTTCGCCCTTAAAAGACCATAAATGCTAAACATACATGACACAGATCTCTGTCTAAACACCAAATGGTGCATCTATATGGGGATGAGGACAGAGGTTGGGACAGGGAGACAGAGTTCTGGACTTCCCCAGTAGCAATACTAGCTTTTTAACATTTTTACTTAGACAAAATGGCAGGGCCCACACTTCTCATTTACATTTGCTTCCACCCATGATTCTATGGCAATACACATTTGAGAGCAGGTGCATTGCCTGGAGGAAAATTGACTCTGAGTATTTTTGAAAAGTCAAAACATGGGAGAGTCTACCCTATTAGCAAAGTAGAAACCTTATCTTTTCCACAGTAGGACAACTGAGTATTCCTTAAAAAAAATAGCAGGTCTGGTGAATGCCTCAAGGGAGCACAAAAATTTTTGTTGAGCTTAAAGAAAGGTTCTGGTGACTCATTCTTCCAAATCCAATTTGGAAAGCAGATAGGTAGGGAGGTAGGAAGGAAGGAAACAAGCATTTATTAAGCATCTACCATGTGCTAGACATTGTGTGAGGTGTTTTACAAATATTATCTCATTTGATCCTCATAATAATTCTGGGAGGTGGGTGCTATTATCATGCCCATCTTATAGTTAAGAAAACTGAAGCAGGCAGAGGTTAAGCGATGTGCCAGTTAGGGAGTAAGGGTTGGAGACTGGATCTGAACTCAGGTCTTTTTGACTCCAGGCTCAGAGCTCTAAAGATCCCACATTTTGGAACATTGAAAACAATATGTGTTCAAGACAATTGCAACAAGACAGCATCCATACCTCCCCTCCCCCTCCACCCCCCCATATACACATACACACATGCTGGATTTGGCATCAAGAAGACCCATGTTTGAATCCTTTCCCAGACATTTATGAATTTGATAACCAGGAGCAAATCACTCAGCCCCCTCAGCCTCAGTTTTCTTATCTGTAAAAGAGGAATGATGCTATCACCTAGATCATAGAGTTGTTGTGAGTATCCAATGGGATAATATATTTAAAGCACTTTGTAAACATTAAAGTGCGATAAATGTTGGCTATTATTATTATTATTTCCCCTCTTTGAGGATATAAGTACCTCTGAAAGGATACTTCAAAGATGTGTCTTAACAGAGATAAAGGACAGAGACTGGACCTGCAATTTCATTGTGCTGGGAACTCTGAGATGAGGATACTCCTTCCACAGATATAGGTTGGTGCCTTATCTTCAACTTAAGAGTCTAAAGGAGGGGTAGCTAGGTGGCTTAGTGGATAAAGCACCAGCCCTGGATTCAGGAGGCCCTGAGTTCAAATCCAGACTCAAACACTTGACACTTACTAGCTGTGTGATCCTGGGCAAGTCACTTAATCCTCATTGCTCCATGCAGGGGTGGGGGTGGGGGGAGAAAGTCTGAGGGTTGTCTGAGGCACTGAGAGTTTTTTCCGCACATCTATCAGATTGGCAGAGATGGAGGGAAAAACACTGGAAAATGGCAGGGGCTGTGGGAGGATAAGTATTCCACTAATAATTCTAAAACATAATTTGGAACTCTACCTAAACAGAAATAGTAACATAGATTTAGAGCCGGGAGGGATCTTAGCAACCATAAAATCTAATGTTTTAATTTTACAGATCAGGAAACTGAGGCGCAGAGAGACTATGGGTGGGATATGAAGTCAGGTCTTCCTACTTCTAAGTCCAGTGTCATACCATGCTGCTTTTCAAGGTATTTACTTCAAAGAGGTCAAAGACATAAGGAAAGGACCGATGTGTACAAAAAAGGGAATTCACATACCTAATCACAGAAAATAGGCTGGATAATGAGGTGTTAAAATAACCATAAAAGTGCAATGAAACCCAGTGATTCCCTTTATGAGGTGGAGTTGTCTCTACATTGAATCAGAAAGGAAGTAACACCATAGGATTAGGAATTATAGGCCTTTCTTCCAAGTGTCCTTTAAAAGCTGTTTCAGTGAGACTGGAAGAGATACTTGAACTGCTTCCTGACAAAATATATAGAAGATAGATATTGCTAGTGAAGGAAAAGCCTGAGAAGCAAAGGTAGACGTGTGGACAGAGGCAGCCAGGAAGGGGCTAGGTCTCTGGGAACAAGGTTCCTTGGGAAGATGAGGCAAGAAAAGTGTCAGGACAGAATCTGCGTTGCCAAAACCCCTCTGGACTATGCACCCTAAAGCAGCAATATTGTAATAGGTCCAGTCTCCTCTTGGGTGGTGTTTTGGAAACCTGTATGAAGTAATACAGAGAAACACTGTTTGCCTTTTTTGTTTCTGTAAAGTGTTAAGCACAGGTCTTGGCTGGTTTGCCTACTTATTAGAATGCAGTTGCGGGGCAGTTAGGTGGCACAGTAGATAGAGCACCAGCCCTGGATTCAGGAAGACCTGAGTTCAAATCCGGCTTCAGATACTTAACAATTACTAGCTGTGTGACCCTGGGCAAGTCACTTAACCCCAATTGCCTCACCAAAAAAAAAAAAAAAAGAATGCAGTTGGGAAGAGGCAAATGAGGGGAGAACATGAGAGAGACAGAGAGGGAGGGACAGAGACAGAGAGATTCAACATTGAGATGTTTTACCAGAGTACTTGTCTCTATCTGGGGGCTTGGAGCTAAAAATATAGAGAAAGCATTACAGATCCTTTGATACAACTTCCCAGAAAAAAAAAATTGGTTTTGCCTGGAAACCCATGTAGGCTGACTTGGTAGTCAGTGGTAGGGTGAGGAAGGAGCAAATAAGGGTGGTCGAATAACCCCGAAGATACACAAGTGCCCTACCACTGTTATACCATGATCATTATCATTTATAGAACACTTTAAGGTATACAAAGCACTTTACAAATATGATCACATCTGATCCTCACAACAACCCTGGGAGTCCCCATTTTCCAGGATCACATAGCTGATGCATATCCGAGGCTGGTTTTGAGTTTAGGTCTTCCTCACTCCAGATCCAGTGCTCTATCCACTGTGCTACCTAGCTTCCTGACATTTATAGGAAATACATTTATGGTAGCACTTTTCATAGTAGGAAAGAAATGGAAAAGAATTGGGTGCCCATCCATTGGGCAATGGTTAAATACATTCTGCTATATAAATGTAACAGAAAGGTATTTCATTATAAGGAATGGCAAATATAATGGATGCTGAGAAACCTGGGAAGATTTATAAAAACTAATACAGAGTAAGGGCAGCTAGGTGGCACAGTGGATAAAGCACCAGCCCCGGATTCAGGAGGACCTGAATTCAAATCTGGCCTCAGACACTTGAAACTTACTAGCTGTGTGACCCTGGGCAAGTCACTCAACCCTCATTGCCCCACAAAACAAAAATAAAACCAAAACAAAACCACCACAACTAATACAGAGTGAACAGAACCAGGAAAACGATGTATACACTGAGTATAGTGATGTAAACAAAAAAATTAAAAGATCAACTCGGTGAACATCTGTGGTTTTAGAGGCCTGAAAATGGAGCATGCCTCCTTCCACTTGGCAGAGAAGTGATGAAGAAGAGGTGCAGGATAATCTATATATCTTCAGACATGACAATGAGTTGCTTTGTTTTCCTCAACTATACATATCTGTTGCCAGGGCAGGCTTCTATGTATATGTGTGTGTGTGTGATGAGGGTGGCTGGCGAATAGTGACAGAGATTCAAACCCAAAGAAAAATAATCAAAAACACACAGAAAACAGTAGAAGGTAGTTAAGGTATTACAAAAATTTTTTAATATACTTTAAAAATAATATAATTTTAAAAGCCCAAGCTGTATTTGATAGCTCAGTTTCCTATATAATATTCTTTTTTGTTCTTTGTATGTTGCAATGTTCACAGCGGTTAAATTCATAATGATAACTAACCTCAACCCTGACTTCACGTCTGCCCCCTAGATATTGTTAATCTGTTGCTTCCTTAACTTGTTGCAGACTAGATATGTCCTCTGTCCCTATCCCTTGGACAATGTTTTCCTGACTTGTTATTGATCAGATGTCAGACAAAGGTTTTGTTCCTGTTCCTGAGCCTTCATTAGCTGTCTGGCCCAAGAGCCATCTGTACTCGCCCTTGCCCCCAAAGCCCCAGGTTATCCTGGTGGTCACTCAGAATCTCCCTCCACCCCATGCTGCAGTCCTGCTGCTGGGGCAGAAGATCAGGTAGGACAGATGATACCCAGCTTCCAAAAGGAGCTATTCCAGTAGTTCATTTGTAACTCCAAACACAGACCACATTTCCTCACAGAAAATGCATTATAAACATAAGTTCTGTTCCCAGGCTTTTTCTGAAAGGTCTGTCACCTGAGAACCAGCAGAACTAAATTTATAGGCTGGCCACCAGGTTTCCTTTGGCTATGGATGTAAGAAATTGTGATCGGGCAGCTAGGTGGCGCAGTGGATAAAGCACCGGTCCTGGATTCAGGAGTACCTGAGTTCAAATCCAGCCTCAGACACTTGACACTTACTAGCTGTGTGACCTTGGGCAAGTCACTTAACCCCCATAGCCCCACAAAAAAAAAAAGAAGAAGAAATTGTGATCTACATTAATAGGTTCATAGATATGTAAAGGACCTCACATGCATCTAGTATAACCCCCTTGGGAGAGATTTCCAGGATGGAGCCAAGATGGCAGAGGAAAGGAAGTAAGCTCTCAGAACTCATGACATGATCCCTCCAAAAAACCTCCAAATAATGCCATAGGACAACTCCTGGAGCAGCAGACCCCACAAAAGAATGGGCTGAGATTATTTTCCAGCCAAAGATGGCTTAGAAGGTCGGCAGGAGGGGGCTGCTGTGCTGGGGTGGGAGTGGAGCCCAACCCCATGGTCACATTAACACAGATCCAGTCCCAGGCAGGCCAAGCCAGAGAAAGAGACCCCCAGAGCCTCTGAATCAGTTGCAGTGCTGGTGTCTTCTGGAACTAAGCTCAGGTCTGGTGAGAGGTTCTGAGCAGTTGGCTGGGGGGAGATTATTGGGGCCTCTACTGGCACTGAGGTGGAACTTGAATGTTTCACCCCTGCTGGGAACCAAGAAGTAGGCTTGAGTGGTGGTGGCCCAGGTGGGGGTGGGGAGCAGGCTCTTCTGAGCTAACAACCACAGAACACAAAGTTCTGCTGCCTGGTTAATTAGCAAGTTGGCCTGGGGTTATCTACAGACTGGGTGAGTAATGAACCTGCCCCTCCTCAAATACCACCTTGGACCCCCTAAAGCTTGAGACAGTATATACTGGAAGTAGTGCCCCACTTTAAGAAGGAGTTCAAAGTCAAGGAAAAGAGGGGCAAGATGAGAAGAAAGATGTGGACCATAGAAAGTTTCCTTAGTGACAAGGAGGATCGAGGTACACCCTCAGAAGAGGATAGCAATGTGAGGGCTCCTACATCCAAAGCTTCCAAGAAAAATATGAACTGGTCTCAGGCCATAGAATCTCTCAAAAAGACTTTGAAGATAAAGTACAAGAGGTAGAGGGAAAAGTAAGAGAGGTAGAGGAAAAAATAGAAAGAGAAATGAGAGTGATGAGGAGGGACATGAAAAAAAGAGTCAACAGCTTGAAAAGTCAAATTGGCCAAATGAAAAAGGAGGTACAAAAGCTCTCTGAAGACAATCATTGCTTTAAAAATTAGGATTCAGCAAACAGAAGAAAATGACTTTCTGAGAAATCAAGATGTAATAAAGCAAATCCAAATGAATAAAAAAAATAGAGGGCAACGTGAAATATCTCCTTGGAAAAACAACTGACCTGGAAAATAGATCCAGGAGAGATCATTTGAAAATCATTGGATTACCTGAAAACCATGATCAAGGAAAGAGCTTAGACATCATCTTCCAGGAAATTGTCAGGGAAAATTGCCCTGATATTCTAGAAGCAGAAGGTAAAATAGAAATTGAAAGAATTCACCTATCACCTCCTGAAAGAGATCCCAAAATAAAAACTCCCAGGAATACTATAGCCAAATTCCAGAGCTACCAGGTCAAGTAGAAAATATTGCAAGCAGTCAGAAAGAAACAATTAAAATAATGTGGAGCAGATCTAGCAGTTTCTACATTAAAGGACCAGAGAGCTTAGAATATAATATTCCAGAGGGCAAAGGCATTGGGATTACGACTGAGAATCACCTATTCAATAACCTCTTCCATGTTAATTTGTAGATTAATAGCTTTAGAGCTGGAAGAGACCATAACCATCTAATCTAAACCCCTCATTTGACAGATGAGGAAATAGAGGCCCAGAAATGTGAATGTGACTTCCCAAACAGGTAGTAAGTGGCAGAACTAAGATTTAAACTAGGTGTATAGAGTGTCAGTCCTGGAGTCAGGACAACTCATTTTCCTGAGTTCAAATCTGGCCTCAGACATACTAGCTGTATGCCCCTAGGCAAGTCACTTAACCCTGTTTGCCTCAGTTTCCTCCTCTGTAAAATGAACCAGAGAAGGAAATGGCAAATTGCTCCAGTATTTTGCCAGGAAAACCCCAAATGGGGTTATGAAGAGTTGGACATAACTGAAAGGACCGAACAATAGCAACAATAACAATCAACCTATGACTCCATTACTGGCATTTTTCCATTGCATTTTACTTCTCTGACAGAGGGATCACCAATACTGAGAAATTATGCATCTTTGAAGTGAGGGAATGATGTATTTGCAATGAAAAGTAATAAAAAATATTTTTGTAGCACTGATATTTAAAAGAATAATAATTAAATAAGCAATAGGATTTTTTTAGGGTTTGCCCCCTGTCAGATTGGTACATGCTGAAGGGCTGATGGGTCTCCTAAGCTCAGGAGTTCTGAACTCAAACAATCAGGTGTCTGTACTGAGACCAGCACCAAGATACAAAGGGTAAGACTTCAGGCTGGGTCAAACCAGTCCAGATTAGAAACAGAGCAAGTCAAAGATTTTGTGCAAATCAGAGTGGGATCAAGCCCATGAGTCT